>NW_027325421.1:0-329537 GCF_036924035.1 Leuresthes tenuis | reverse complement strand
TTCTTTCCTCTTCTTCTTTCCTTGTCCCCCGGTCCGGTTCAGTTCAGTTCATGTCATATATTGTAAACAGAAATAAATAAATGGGCATCAAGGGGAGCTTTACATTTATAAAACTTCCCTTGGCAAAACAAATCTGTTTGGCATCAAAGGTATTCAGACTACAATTCTTCTGACATAATGCTGAACAGGACAAGGGGAAAAAAAGTAAAGAAGATAGTTCTGCCGAAAGCCAGGGATAGACCTGTTCTAAGTTCTATACTTTTTAAAAGGGGCGTGTTTATCAACTATGGAATTAGAAGATTTACAAAAATGGTCAAGTGCTAGATCTTCATCTGGGATTTTAACAGTGTCATATAACTATTCAACAGATCAGTTAAAAAAAAGCCTGCTCATGGAGATGTTTCAGGATCTGGATACCAAGCGTGGACCTAATGTTTTCATTTTTGCAATTCTGATACAGGCTATTGAGCAGTGATAACTAACACCAAGTTCAGATACTGCGGATTTTCTACCTTTGATTTGTTAAGATTGAGCCAATCAGGGACAACCTTGAAGGATCTCTTTGGTTTTGTAGGATCAGTAATTACCTGAGAAAGGTTGATATTGGTACACACCTTTTTTAAATGATCAGAGGCAGAGTTCAACTTGTTTAAATTAAAATTGCCACACAGAGATTGGGTTTAGGCCACATGCACACAGAATGACATCAACAAATATAAGAAATATTAAACATTTACACATAGATTTTTGAATACATGTAGAGGAATGATACTTTGAAATGTGCTCATTGCGGAGTTATGATCAGTTGAGTAATGAAGGTTGAACTATTCTAGGAAAGAGGTTCTATTCCCAGCATCATGATGGACACTCCTGATATAGAAGGTTTCGCTAACGCATTGGAATTGTTTTACTATTTTCATATGCATGTGCAATGAAGAATTGCTTGCTGCTGATAAATGCAAAGAAGAACAGCTTACACATAGATGCTCACATATAGGCTGCTGAATGCAATGAAGACCTGCTTATCAAGTAAAGTTCAATGTCAATGTGTAATATTCAATTAGGATTTGCAAAACAGTGAAGTTAAACAATGAATGGGTCCATAGTCGGTATGAGAAGACTACAGGAATATTTACCTGGGTGTACGTTCAAACAGAGATGAGAAAATTGCGATAAATCATTGTTTGTTTGTTTGTTAGTATGTATAGGAATGTTATGTGTATAAACTGTGTTGAGTTATAGTTACTCAGTAGTGTCTCAGTGAAACAACCGACGGGGGAAGCCTTGCGGTGACAACAAAAGCAGTGTTTTACTGATCAGTCAAGTTGCTCCAGTGTACTCCATACAAACTGGTTGGCTACTGAAGGGATAGAAAATGGGGAATACTTGTTTTAAAGCAAACAAGGAATTAGATGGGAAAAATACATGTTTTAACGGGACCCAGACAATATTAAATACTCAGACAGATGGGAGAAGAAGTGTAGTTTTGTAGGAAATCACAAAATTATTACATAGAATTAGTGAAATCAATTGAAGAATGCCTTTCTGAAGAGCTGTTTACCACAGATGAGCAGCTTTGCGACCAAGCACATTGTAGATCGCTTTACTGCCAAAATGATCTAATTTAATGGATTGGTTTAGACATGCATAACAGCATTTTAAGAACAAAGAGAGAAACAAAAAGGGACAACGCTTCATGGTGGAAGGTGATGTATAAATAACTGTGTATATGATGAAGGGGGTGGCAACACACCCATTCCGAAATCCCGCCATTCCGACATCCCGCTATTCCGACATCCCACCATTCCGACATACCACCATTCCGACATACCACCATTCCGACATGCAAACGTCCCACCATTCCGACATCCCACCATTGCGACATCCCGCTATTCTGACGTTCAAATGTCCCACCATTCCGACAAGGCTTTCCGTATAAGGAAATGTGTGTTACTCAACAGGTGAGTCCCTTCTTTCTGTTCATGCAATTTATATGTTTAACACATGTTTATAGACAAGCGTTATTAAAAACACAAAGTCTCGGCAACTGGAGGAGGAGAAGCAGTCCGCGGTGGTTTTCAATCACACACTCCAATGCCACTTGTTTCAACTTCCGAAAATTTAATCCAGGAAAAAAAGGCTTACAAACATGGACCAAAACGGCTCCATAACACGCACAAGAATCCAAAAGAAACGAAAGTTAACTAAAAGAAAGCAAATAAACAGTATGAAGTGGTCAAAATTGGTTTTACGCATGCCTATGTGCGTCTGGCACATGCGTCTTCGGGCTCTCCCACGTTGGTTTGTGGATGGAAGCTATATGTTCAGCTGTAATGTCATGTAAAAACAATCTCTACATGACATTTAGTCCCAGGTGTGACCAGTTAGGTCCTTAAGATATCAACAGGCTGTATAAAGCTACAACCGTTGCGGCTGTGTGTTTGTGCCAAATGCGCAAAACCCATCCGCGCTTCCCAAAATTGGAGTGAGTACTCATAAATCACGTGAATAACATGAAAAAAACGTTTTTACTGCATTTTGTTGTGTTTTATACGTTCTATGCTGTCATTTCTATCTTCTCCTATTGGCAAGGCAAGTTAGAGTGCTCGCAACTGTGTCCTGTGCAGTAGCCGTGATATCTGTAATTGCAATTATTACTTTTGCATATGATGACAGCGTGCAAAAGACGCATGGGCTCTGTGGAGAGCTCCGCTCCAGCTGGCTGCTGTGACAGCTCACTGACACTGTATTTCTGCTTAATCAGTTTCAGTCTCGCCAGAGTTACATTAATATCGGTATTTTTATATTTGAAATTCAGGGGATTTTGATAATAGATTATTAAAGTTTGTTTGCGAGGCTGTGGCCTCTGCATGTGCAAAGCTTGTGCGCCAAACTTTAGGGGCGTATTTGCGCCGGCATATCATTAGTGCAAAATGTTTTGGATAAAAAATAGGCTATTAAAAGGAACTGTCGGAATGGCGGTATGTTAAAAAAAACAAAAAACATACCGCCATTCCGACCATAGGAGGAAAAAAGTGTCGGAATGGTGGGACGTTTGATAAAAAATTAAGTGTCGCCATTCCGACAATTGGAGACCCATGTCGGAATGACGAGATGTCGGAATGGCAGCATGTAACCATGATGAAGGAGAGACCATTTGAGCAGCACAGCCATTTCGTAGCACAGGGACAGCAATCCAAGTTACAGGATCTCCCACGTGGTATCACCTGTCACATTGTGTCAAGGCATCACAAGAAGAAAAAATCACCAAACTCAAGGACAAAAAGACAAAGACTCCGGTGAACGAAGACAGAGGACTGACAAACCAGAAATACAAAAGGATTCTCGATATCAAGATCCAGAAGAAGAGGCTAACAATGCCACGAACACTTACGATGCTGGGAATGATGCCAGCAATGAACAGAGAAGAAGATTCAGTGTCATCAATCTGCATTACGTGCCTCTAATGAGGGGGTGAATATAGAATCCTCAACGATTACAACGTCTCTGGGAACTGTGACAACAACAAGGTTTAAACCATTTTGATATATATTGTAACCTATTGTCTAAGGAATAGTGCTGAAAATGAGGTAAATCTAATCCACCACTGTCCTTGGTCTTCTGTAGGGTTTTTAAACTAATACGTGGTGGTTTGTTTTTCCACAGAAATTTGGAGATGCATGAATCTAGTGACTTAAACCAAGTAGCAGATGGTTTTATGGGGATCATTGAGAACAAATAGTTAACTTTTGGTAGTATCATCATTTTAATGGATGTAACTCTCCCCATAAGTGATATAGGTAAGGACTTCCAACGAGAGATCGTCCTCTACTGTCTTTAATAATTGCACATAATTTAGCTTTGTTAGCTCTGAGATCCTGGAGGAAATGTTTATGCCTGAATATCTAATATTTCCTGACTGTAAAGTGATCGCAGGTATATTATGGACCCTACAGTTAATGGGCAGAACTGTGGTCTTAGACCAGTTGATAGAGTAGTCAGAAAGTGCTGAGAATTTATTTATGAGTGTGATCGTGTGACTGAGAGACGTCTGTGAGTTCTGAAGGAAAAGTAATACATCATCAGCATAAAGACTTATTTTATGCTCAATATTTTGGGATTAATTACTCACAAACGGGTAAGAAAAGGTAGTATTGCCAGACCATACATGATCAAAACAGGGAGCGGAGGTGGTTCAGCTGCAAGGTGTGAATGTCTGACTATAGTTTGTAAAAAGCGGGTAAGATAAGGTGCGAATGCCCGACAATGTATGATCAAAAGAGGGAGCGGAGGGTTTTGGCTACAAGAAGGTATGAATGTCCGACCATAGTTTGTAAAAAGCGGGTAAGAAAAGGTTACCATACATCATCAAAAGCAGGAGTGGATGTGTTCGGCTACAAGAAGATTTGAATGTCCATCAATAATTGCTTTAAAACATGAAAGAAAATTTTCGAATATCAAACCGCACATGATCATAAGCGGGAGAGGAGTTGTTCAGCTGCAAGAAGGTGTGAATGTCCACCCATAATTACTGAAAAATGGGTAAGAAAAGGTGAAAATGCCCAACCATACATCATCAAAAGCAGGAGTGGATGTGTTCGGCTACAAGAAAGTTTGAATGTCCGACCATAGTTTGTAAAAAGCGGGTAAGAAAAGGTTCGAATGCCCGAACATAGACCATCAAAAGAGGGAGCGGAGGTGTTCCGCTGTAAGAAGGTGTAAATGTCCGACCATAGTTGGTAAAAAGCGGGTAAGAAAAGGTTAAAATACCCGACTGTACACAATCAATAGCGGGAGCGGAGTTGTTTGGCTACAAGAAGGTGTGAAAGTCCGACCACGGTTTGTAAAAAGCGGGTAAGAAAAGGTTCGAATGCCCGAATATATACCATCAAAAGTGGAAGTGGATGTGTTCGGCTGCAAGAAGGTGTGAACGTCCGACCAAAGTTTGTAAAAAGCAGTTAAGAAAAGGTACGAATATCCAACCAAACATAATCAAAAGCGGGAGCAGAGCTGTTCGACTGCAAGTAGGTGTGAATGTCAGATCATAATTTGCAAAAAGCTGATGAGAAAGGGTGAGAATGTCCGGCTATACACCATCAAATGTGGGAGCGGAAGTGTTCGGCTGTGAGTAGGTGTGAATGTCCAACCATAATTGCTGAAAAATGTGTTAGAAGAGACTAGAATGCCGGACAAGACATCATCAAATGCGGGAGCGGAGTTGTTCGGCTGTGAGTAGGTGTGAATCTCCGAGCATAGTTTGTAAAAAGGGGGTAAGAATAGGTTCGAATGCCCGAACATACACTATCAAAACAGGGAGCTGAGGTGGCTCAGCTGCAAGGTGTGAATGTCTGACTATAGTTTGTAAATAAGGTGCGAATGCCCAACAATGTATAATCAAAAGAGGGAGCGGAGGTTTTCGGCTACAAGAAGGTTTGAATGTCCGACCATAGTTTGTAAAAAGCGGGTAAGAAAAGGTTCAAATGCCTTACTATACACCATCAAAAGCGGGAGCAGAGGTGTTCCGCTGTAAGACGGTGTGAATGTCCGACCATATTTGGTAAAAAGCGGGTAAGAAAAGGTTAAAATACCCGACTGTACACTATCAATAGCGGGAGAGGAGGTGTTCAGCTGCAAGAAGGTGTGAATGTCCACCCATAATTACTGAAAAATGGGTAAGAAAAGGTGCGAATGCCAAACCATACATTATTAAAAGCAGGTGTGAATGTCAGATCATAATTTGCAAAAAGCTGATGAGAAAGGGTGAGAATGCCCGACTATACACCATCAAATGCGGGAGCGGAGTTGTTCGGCTGTGAGTAAGTGTGAATCTCCGACCATAATTGCTGAAAAATGTGTTAGAAAAGGTAAGAATGCCGGTCCATACATCATCAAAAGCGGGAGAGGTGGTGTTCGGCTGCAAGTAGGTGTGAATGTCCAGCCATAATTACTAACAAACGGGTAAGAAAAGGTAGTATTGCCAGACCATACATGATCAAAACAGGGAGCGGAGGTGGTTCAGCTGCAAGAAGGTGTGAATGTCCGACTAAAGTTCAAATATATTAACAAAAGCGGGAGGAGAGGTCTTCGGATGAGAGTGGTTGAGAATTTCCAACCATAATCTATAAAATACGGTGAAAAAAAAGGTGTGATAGAACACTAAAAGGTGGAGCGGAAGTGTTCGGCTGCAAGAAGGTGTGAATGTCCGACTATATTTGGTGAAAAGCAGGTGAAGCAAGGTCTGAATGCCCAACCTTACATCATCAAAAGCGAGATCAGAGGTGTTTGGCTGCATGAAGGCCATAGTTTGCCAAAAGCGGGTAAGCTGCGAATGACCGACTAAATATCAACAAAAGGTCTTCGGATGCAAGTGGGTGTGAATATCCCACCATACAAGTATGGTGGAAAGGAAGCTGTGAACAGCCGACCATAGTTGGCAAAAAGCGGGTGAGAAAAGGTGCGACTGTCCAACCATACATGATCAAAACAGGGAGCGGAGGTGTTTGGCTGTGACAAGGTGTGAATGTCCACCCAAAATTAATGAAAAGCGGGCAACAAGTAGGTTTGAATGCCCAACCATACATCATCAAAAGCAGGAGTGGATGTGTTCGGCTACAAGAAGGTTTGAATGTCCGAGCATAGTTTGTAAAAAGCGGGTAAGAAAAGGTTCGAATGCCCAAACATACACCATCAAAAGAGGGAGCGGAGGTGTTCCGCTGTAAGAAGGTGTGAATGTCCGACCATAGTTGGTAAAAAACGGGTAAGAAAAGGTTAAAATACCCGACTGTACGCAATCAATAGCGGGAGAGGATGTGTTTGGCTACAAGAATGTGTGACAGTCCGACCATGGTTTGTAAAAAACGGGTAAGAAAAGGTGCGAATGCCCGACAAATTATGATCAAAAGAGGGAGCGGAGGTTTTCGGCTACAAGAAGGTTTGAATGTCCGACCATAGTTTGTAAAAAGCGGGTAAGAAAAGGTTCAAATGCCTGACTATACACCATCAAAAGCGGGAGCGGAGGTGTTCGGCTACAAGAAGGTGTGAAAGTTCAACCATGGTTTGTAAAAAGCTGCTTAGAAAAGGTTCGAATGCCCGAATATATACCATCAAAAGCGGAAGCGGAGGTGTTCGGCTGCAAGAAGGTGTGAATGTCCGACCATAGTTGGTAAAAAACGGGTAAGAAAAGGTTAAAATACCCGACTGTACGCAATCAATAGCGGGAGAGGATGTGTTTGGCTACAAGAATGTGTGACAGTCCGACCATGGTTTGTAAAAAACGGGTAAGAAAAGGTGCGAATGCCCGACAATGTATGATCAAAAGAGGGAGCGGAGGTTTTCGGCTACAAGAAGGTTTGAATGTCCGACCATAGTTTGTAAAAAGCGGGTAAGAAAAGGTTCAAATGCCTGACTATACACCATCAAAAGCGGGAGCGAAGGTGTTCGGCTACAAGAAGGTGTGAAAGTTCAACCATGGTTTGTAAAAAGCTGCTTAGAAAAGGTTCGAATGCCCGAATATATACCATCAAAAGCGGAAGCGGAGGTGTTCGGCTGCAAGAAGGTGTGAACGTCCGACCAAAGTTTGCAAAAAGCAGTTAAGAAAAGGTTCGAATGCCCGAATATATACCATCAAAAGCGGGAGCAGAGCTGTTCGACTGCAAGTAGGTGTGAATGTCCAGCCATAATTACTCACAAACGGGTAAGAAAAGGTAGTATTGCCAGACCATACATGATCAAAACAGGGAGCTGAGGTGGTTCAGCTGCAAGGTGTGAATGTCTGACTATAGTTTGTAAAAAGCGGGTAAGACAAGGTGCGAATGCCCGACAATGTATGATCAAAAGAGGGAGGTGAGGTCTTCGGCTGCAAGGTCTGAATGTCTAACCATAATTTCTAAAAACCGGGTAAGAAAAGGCTCGAAAGCCCGACTATACACAATCAAAAGCGGGAGCGGGAGGTTTTCAGCTGCAAATCCTTCACTCAAACCAAATGAAAACTGCTTTGTCCTTCATATTTATCAATTTCTAGATCGACTTCAACAAAGAACAACATTGTACTTTGCAGTAAAGAAAGAGCAAATCAAAAGTTTTAGGAATCCGAGAATAAGCTTATTTTCATGAGTTCTGCACGATTATTGATTTTACTATAAATGAATGCCTTCACTCAAACTATGTTAAAACTGCTTTGTCCTTCATATTTATCAATGTCTAGATTGACTTCAACAAAGAACAACACTGGATTTTGCAGTAGAAGAAAGAGCAACACTGAAGGATCAGTAATCCGAGAATAAGCTTATTTTCATACGTTCTGCATGATTTGGGATTTTATGTATAAAATGAATTCCTTCACTCAAACCAAGTGAAATCTGCTTTGTCCTTCATATTTATCAATGTCTAGATCGACTTCAACAAAGAACAACATTGTATTTTGCAGTAGAAGAAAGAGCAACACTTGAAGGAACAGGAATCCGAGAATAAGCTTATTTTCATACGTTCTGCATGATTTGGGATTTTATGTATAAAATGAATTCCTTTACTCAAACTATGTTAAAACTGCTTTGTCCTTCATATTTATCAATGTCTAGATTGACTTCAACAAAGAACAACACTGGATTTTGCAGTAGAAGAAATAGCAACACTGAAGGATCAGGAATCCGAAAACACGCTTATTTTCATACGTTCTGCTTGATTTGAGATTTTGCTATAAAATTAATTCCTTCACTCAAACAAAGTGGAAACTGCTTTGTCCTTCATATTTATCAATGTCTATATCGATTTCAACAAAGAACAACATTGTATTTTGCAGTAGAAGAAAGAGCAACACTTGAAGGAACAGGAATCCGAGAATAAGCTTATTTTCATACGTTCTGCATGATTTGGGATTTTATGTATAAAATGAATTCCTTTACTCAAACTATGTTAAAACTGCTTTGTCCTTCATATTTATCAATGTCTAGATTGACTTCAACAAAGAACAACATTGTATTTTGCAGTAGAAGAAATAGCAACACTGAAGGATCAGGAATCCGAAAACACGCTTATTTTCATACGTTCTGCTTGATTTGGGATTTTCCTATAAAATGAATTGCTTTGCTCAAACCAAGTTAAAATTGCTTTGTCCTTTATAGTTATCCATGTCTAAAATGTATCAAGCATAAAGTTCCTCATATTACCCTGAATGAGAAAGAAGCATCCCTTTGATTGAGCAATACGTTCCTTTTGCGGAGTTATGCATGATTTCGGATTTTGCTATAAAATTCATTCCTTCACACCTTTTTTTTTCACCGCATTTTATAGATTATGGTTGGAAATTTCAACCACTCTAATCCGAAGACCTCTCCTCCCGCTTTTGTTAATATATTTGAACTTTAGTTGGACATTCACCCCTTTTTGCAGCTAAACCACCTCCGCTCCCTGTTTTGATCATGTATGGTCTGGCAATACTACATTTTCTTACCCGTTTGTGAGTAATTATGGCTGGATATTCACACCTACTTGCAGCTGAACACAATCTCTCTCGCTTTTAATTATATTCGGGCATTCGAACCTTTTCTTACCAGCTTTTTACAAACCATGGTTGGACTTTCACATCTTCTTGTAGCCGAACAACTCCGCTCCCCCTATTGATTGTGTACAGTCGGGTATTTTAACCTTTTCTTACCCACTTTTTACCAACTATGGTCGGACATTCACACCTTCTTACAGCGGAACACCTCCGCTCCCTCTTTTGATGGTGTATGTTTGGGCATTCGAACCTTTTTTTACCCGCTTTTTACAAACTATGCTCGGACATTGAAACCTTCTTGTAGCCGAACACATCCACTCCTTCTTTTGATGATGTATGCTTGGGCATTCAAACCTACTTTTTGCCCGCTTTTCATTAATTTTGGGTGGACATTCACACCTTGTCACAGCCAAACACCTCCTCTCCCTGTTTTGATCATGTATGGTTGGACATTCGCACCTTGTCTCACCCGCTTTTTGCAAACTATGGTCGGCTGTTCACAGCTTCCTCTCCACCATACTTGTATGGTGGGATGTTCACACCCAGTTGCATCCGAAGACCTCCGCCCCCACTTTTGTTGATATTTAGTTGGTCATTCGCAGCTTACCCGCTTTTGGCAAACTATGGCCTTCTTGCAGCCAAACACCTCTGATCTCGCTTTTGATAATGTAAGGTTGGGCATTCAGACCTTGCTTCACCTGCTTTTCACCAAATATAGTCGGACATTCACACCTTCTTGCAGCCGAACACTTCCGCTCCACCTTTTAGTGTTCTATCATACCTTTTTTTCACCGAATTTTATAGATTATGGTTGGAAATTCTCAACCACTCTCATCCGAAGACCTCTCCTCCCGCTTTTGTTAATATATTTGAACTTTAGTGAGACATTCACACCTTCTTGCAGCTGAACCACCTCCGCTCCCTGTTTTGATCATGTATGGTCTGGCAATACTACCTTTTCTTACCCGTTTGTGAGTAATTATGGCTGGACATTCACACCTACTTGCAGCCGAACACCACCTCTCTCGCATTTGATGATGTATGGACCGGCATTCTTACCTTTTCTAACACATTTTTCAGAAATTACAGTCGGAGATTCACACCTACTCACAGCCGAACAACTCCGCTCCCGCATTTGATGGTGTGCAGTCGGACATTCTCACCCTTTCTCATCAGCTTTTTGCAAATTATGATCTGACATTCACACCTACTTGCAGTCGAAAAGCTATGCTCCCGCTTTTGATTATGTTTGGTTGGATATTCAAACCTTTTCTTAACTGCTTTTTACAAATTTTTGTTGGACGTTCACACCTTCTTGTAGCCGAACACATCCACTCCTGCTTTTGATGATGTATGGTTGGGCATTCGCACCTTTTTTTTACCCATTTGTCAGGAATAATGGGTGGACATTCACACCTTCTTGCAGCTGAACACCTCCTCTCCCACTTATGATCATGTGCGGTTTGATTTTAGAAAATTTTCTTTCATGTTTTCTAGCAATTATTGATGGACATTTAGACCTTCTTGCAGCTGAACACCTCCGCTCCTGCTTTTGATCATACCTTGTCAGGCATTCGCACCATGTCTTACCCGCTTTTTACAAACTTTAGTCGAACATTTACACCTTTTTGCAGCCGAACACCACCTCTCCCGCTTTTGATGATGTATGGTCCGGCATTCTTTCCTTTTCTAACACATTTTTCAGCAATTATGGTCGGACATTCACACCTACTCAGAGCCGAACACCTCCGCTCCCGCATTTGATGGTGTATAGTCGGGCATTCTCACCCTTTCTCATCAGCTTTTTGCAAATTATGATCTGACATTCACACCTGCTTTTGATAATGAATGGTTGGGCATTCGCACCTTTTTTTACCCATTTTTCAGGAATTATGGGTGGACATTCACACCTTCTTGCAGCTGAACACCTCCTCTCCTTCTTATGATCATGTGCGGATGATATTCGAAAATTTTCTTTCATGTTTTAAAGCAATTATTGATGGACATTCAGACCTTCTTGCAGCTGAACCACTCTGCTCCCGCTTTTGATGGTGTATAGTCGGGCTTTCGAGCCTTTCCTTCCCGGTTTTTACAAATTATGGTTGGACATTCAGACCTTCTTGCAGCCGAACACCTCCGCTCCCTCTTTTGATCATACATTGTCGGGCATTAGCACCTTTTCTTACCCGCTTTTTACAAACCATAGTCGGACTTTCACATCTTTTAGTAGCCGAACAACTCCGCTCCCGCTATTGATTGTGTACAGTCGGGTATTTTAACCTTTTCTTACCCGCTTTTTACCAACTATGGTCGGACATTCACACCTTCTTACAGCGGAACACCTCCGCTCCCTCTTTTGATGGTGTATGTTCGGGCAGTCAAACCTTTTCTTACCTGCTTTTTACAAACTATGGTCAGACATTCAACCCTTCTTGGAGCCGAACACATCCACTCCTGCTTTTGATTATGTATAGTTGGGCATTCGCACCTTTTCTTACCCATTTTTCAGTAATTATGGGTGTACATTCACACCTTCTTGCAGCCAAACACCTCCGCTCCCTCTTTTGATCATACATTTTTGGGCATTCGCACCTTTTCTTACCTGCTTTTTACAAACCATGGTCGGACTTTCACACCTTTTAGTAGCCGAACAACTCCGCACCCGCTACTGATTGTGTACAGTCGGGTATTTTAACCTTTTCTTACCCGTTTTTTACCAACTATGGTCGGACATTCACACCTTCTTACAGCGGAACACCTCCGCTCCCTCCTTTGATGGTGTATGTTCGGGCATTCGAACCTTTTCTTACCCGCTTTTTACAAACTATGGTCAGACGTTCAAACCTTCTTGTAGCCGAACATATCCACTCCTGCTTTTGATGATGTATGGTTGGGCATTCCAACCTACTTGTTGCCCGCTTTTCATTAATTATGGGTGGACATTCACACCTTGTCTCAGCCTAACACCTCCGCTCCCTGTTTTGATCATGTATGGTTTGACATTCGCACCTTTGCTTACCCTCTTTTTATACTGATTGCTCAAGATTAAGTTGTTCTTTCTCAAACTACAAAATTTTTTTAATTGTTGAAACTTGATTTGAAGTGGATAAATAAGGAAGACAAACAGTTTTAAGTCAGGCTGATAGCAATTAATTTTATAGCAAAATCTTTATTTCGTCATTTGTCGAGAGATGCTTATTGCTGAAGAAGTTCTTTCTCATTCTACAAAGTACAACGTTGTTTATCATTGAAACTTGATTAGACATGAATAAATATGAAGGACAAAGCAGTCTTAACATGGTTTGAGTTAAGGAATTCGTTTTATAGGAGAATCCGAATTCGTGCATAACTCGTAAAATAGAGCTTATTTTCGGATTCCTGAAGAATGAGTCTGGTTCTTTCTCATAATACAAAGTTTGTTGTTTATTGTTGAAACTTCATCAGACCGTTAGATATAGTCGGACTCACCTCGACGCACGGCTTGGGATCTGGAACCAGTACTCTTGAGAGGGGTTGGACTCTCTTCCACTCTGGAGTTGCCCGTGGTGAGAGGCGCAGAGCAGGTGTGGGCATACTTATTGCCCCCCGGCTGTGTGCCAGTACATTGGGGTTTACCCCAGTGAACGAGAGGGTAGCCTCCCTCCGCCTTTGGGTGGGGGGACGAGTCCTGACTGTTGTTTGTGCCTATGCGCCAAACAGCAGTTCAGAGTACCTACCCTTTTTGGAGTCTCTGGGGGAGGCACTGGAGAATGCTCCTACCGGAGACTCCCTCATTCTGCTGGGGGACTTCAATGCTCACGTGGGCAATGACAGTGAGACCTGGAGGGGTGTGATTGGGAGGAACGGCCCCCCCGATCTGAATCAGAGTGGTGTTATGTTGTTGGACTTCTGTGCCAGTCATAGACTGTCCATAACGAACACCATGTTCAGGCATAAGGGTGTCCATATGTGCACTTGGCACCAGGACACCCTTGGCCGCAGTTCGATGATCGACTTTGTGGTTGTATCATCGGACTTGCGGCCGTATGTCCTGGACACTCGGGTGAAGAGAGAGAGGGGCGGAGCTGTCAACTGATCACCACCTGGTGGTGAGTTGGCTCCGCTGGTGGGGGAGGATGCCGATCAGACCTGGCAGGCCCATACGTATTGTGAGGGTCTGCTGGGCGCGTTTGTCAGAATCCCCCGTCAGAAGGAGCTTTAACTCCCACCTCCGGCAGAGCTTCAACCATATTTGAGGTGGGGGACATTGAATGGGCCATGTTCCGTGACTCCATTGCCGAGACAGCTGGTCGGAGTTGTGGCCGTAAGGTGGTCGGTGCCTGTCGTGGCGGCAACCCTCGAACCTGCTGGTGGACACCAGTGGTGAGGGAAGCCGTCAAGCTGAAGAAGGAGTCCTATCGGGCCTTTTTGGCCAGTGGGACCCTGGAAGAAGCTGATAGGTACCGACGGGCAAGACGGGCCACGGCTTCGGCGGTTGTGAGGCAAAAACTCGGGCCTGGGAGGAGTTCGGTGAGACCATGGAGAACGATTTCCGGACGGCCTCGAAAAGATTCTGGTCCACCATCCGGCGTCTCAGGGGGGGGGAAGCGGCTCACAGTCAACACTGTTTACAGTGGGGACGGGGCTTTGCTGACCTCAACTAGGGATATTGTGAGTCGGTGGGGGGAGTACTTCGAGGAACTCCTCAATCCTACCAACACGTGCTCGGAAGAGGCAGAGTCGGAGAGCTCGGAGACGGGGCCTCCCATTTCTGGGGCTGAGGTTGCCGAGGTGGTTAAAAAGCTCCTCGGTGGCAAGGCCCCGGGGGTGGATGAGGTCCGTCCTGAGTTTCTCAAGGCTCTGGATGTTGTAGGGCTGTCTTGGCTGACACGCCTCTGCAGTATCGCGTTGACATCAGGGACAGTGCCTCTGGACTGGCAGATTGGGGTGGTGGTCCCCCTCTTTAAAAAGGGGGACCGGAGGGTGTGTTCCAACTATAGGGGTATCACACTCCTCAGCCTCCCTGGTAAGGTCTATTCGGGGGTATTGGAGAGGAGGAGCCGTCGGATAATCGAGCCTCGGATTCAGGAGATGCAGTGTGGCTTTCGTCATGGCCGTGGAACAGTGGACCAGCTCTATACCCTCGGCAGGATCCTGGAGGGTGCATGGGAGTTCGCCCAACCAGTCTACATGTGTTTTGTGGACTTGGAGAAAGCGTTCGACCGTGTCCCTCGTGGAGTCCTGTGGGGGGTGCTCCGGGAATATGGAGTGCCGGACCCCTTGATAGGGGCCGTTCGGTCTCTGTATGACCGGTGCCAGAGTTTGGTCCGCATTGCCGGCAGTAAGTCGGATACGTTTCCGGTGAGAGTTGGACTCCGTCAGGGCTGCCCTTTGTCACCGATTCTGTTCCTAACTTTTATGGACAGAATTTCTAGGCGGAGCCAGGGCGTTGAGGGTGTCCCATTTGGCGACCTCAGAATCGGGTCTCTGCTTTTTGCAGATGATGTGGTTCTGTTAGCGTCGTCAGGCCGTGACCTTCAGCTCTCACTGGAGTGATTCGCAGCCGAGTATGAAGCGGCTGGGATGAGAATCAGCACCTCCAAATCCGAGACTATGGTTCTCAGCCGGAAAAGGGTGGAATGCTCTCTCCGGGTCGGGAATGAGATCCTTCCCCAAGAGGAGGAGTTCAAGTATCTCGGGGTCTTGTTCACGAGTGACGGACGAATGGAGCGGGAGATTGACGGGCGGATCGGTGCGGCGCCTGCAGTGTTGCAGGCTCTGCACCGACCCGTCGTTGTGAAGAGGGAGCTGAGCCAGAAGGCGAAGCTCTCTACTTACTGGTCAATCTACGTTCCCATCCTCACCTATGGTCACGAGTTGTGGGTAGTGACCGAAAAAACAAGATCGCGAATACAAGCGGCCGAAATGGGTTTCCTCCGCAGGGTGTCTGGGCTCTCCCTTAGAGATAGGGTGAGAAGCTCAGTCATCCGGGAGGGGCTCGGAGTAGAACCGCTGCTCCTCCGCATTGAGAGGAGTCAGATGAGGTGGCTCGGGCATCTGGTTAGGATGCCCCCTGGGCGCCTCCCTGGGGAGGTGTTCCGGGCACGTCCCACTGGGAGGAGACCCCGGGGGAGACCCAGGACACGTTGGAGAGACTATGTCTCTCGGCTGGCCTGGGAACGCCTCGGGGTCCCCCCGGAAGAGCTGGAGGAAGTGGCCGGGGACAGAGACGTCTGGGTTTCTCTGCTCAAGCTGCTGCCCCCGCGACCCGACCCCCGGATAAGCGGCAGATGATGGATGGATGGATGGATATATCCTCCACCAACCAGACTTACAACCCCCGACTAGGGTAGCAGAATTTCTAAGCATCTGTACCCCAAAACTACTATCAAAAATATATAAATTATTGTCTAAGATAGATGACGTGATGTAGTGGATGGGGCCACGTAGGTGGTCCCCTTTGGTTGCACTCTGCAGTTCCCTGCCCCTGTTTTAATTACACCTTAGACATTACTACTTATCAAACACACTCACACACACACATTAGGTCTTGGGGGGTGGTTACACTGAGTGGCATCGGGTGGGCGGGGCTCTTTGGGTATGTAGGCTGCCCAGAGTGCCGCGCTCCCAGTTCTACAAGTTTGGCTGCCCCTCAATTTTAATTGCTCACTATTAGAAAATATTGAAGAGCCAGAAGGGTGAGGGGAGGGGTCTTCTTCGCACACCCCTGCTTCCTGGTGTCTGCTCGGGGCAGGAGGGGCCAGGAGGATTAATTAATTGTTCTGCTGGTTCGGGGTCTGTGGTGGCTGGGGGGTTGCTGGCCTCCTGGTGTGCCCGCTGCACTACACCCCAGCAGAGTCGAGGGAGGTAGGATGTGTGGATGTGTGCATGTATGGGACGTGAAAGTGTGTGTGGTAATGATTGGGCCTGGATCTGGGACTTGCTGTCGCCTGGCCTGCCTGTGTTTCTCCCGATGGGGCATCAGCGTTGCCTCTCCCCACTGCTCGCGACTTCACCCACCTGTGGGCACGTCTTGACTCCCAGGGCACTTGGCCAGGGGCGCTGGGGCAGGCGCTGACCCACTTTGTGGCTGTCTGGGGCGCTTGGCCCTCCTGGGTATTGGGTGGGGCCTCTGCCGGGGGGTTTGGGGGCGCTCGGGCTCCTGGGGCCCAGGTCCAGTGCACGGCCCATGTCTGGGCGGCTGGGGCCTGGCGGGGTCGGTGGGCTGTTACCCCTGGTTCCCGGAGTGCCTCTGCCCTATGCTTATGGGGGCTCTTTCCGGGGGCTTCCTCTGCAGTCTTCTGGGTGGATGCGTGGTTGCCCCTGCAGTGGGCTGCCTGGGTTCTGTGCTCTGTGGGGGCTGCTGGTGGCCTGGGTCTTGTGGCCCTCTCTGCCTGCTTCTGATTGCTTGGGGGGGGGGGCTGTGGATTGTGGCCCTGTACGCTTATACACTCATAACTAAGCACGGTTATCATGTAGGTCCTGTGCCATGGGTGTTGCATGTTCTCACACACACACATACACATTCATTAGTCCAGTAGCATGGTCACTAAGCAGTTGATGTATTATCATGTCGTCTCAGGTCATCTATATCCACAGCTGTGTTGTATGCGATTGCCGCTTCTTGTGCTTGTTTTTGTTTGTGTGTGTTTTTTCTCTGCTTGTCTGCTTTCAGGTGCTCCTGGTGGCGCTAAGGCTGGATTCCCCTCATAGGCCATGGATTGTTGTCTGTTTTGTTTTTTACAGGTGTAGCAGCTGGTTGTCTGGTTTTTGTTTCTATTTTTGTTCTGTTTCCTCTTCTTTCCTCTTCTTCTTTCCTTGTCCCCCGGTCCGGTTCAGTTCAGTTCATGTCATATATTGTAAACAGAAATAAATAAATGGGCATCAAGGGGAGCTTTACATTTATAAAACTTCCCTTGGCAAAACAAATCTGTTTGGCATCAAAGGTATTCAGACTACAATTCTTCTGACATAATGCTGAACAGGACAAGGGGAAAAAAAAGTAAAGAAGACAGTTCTGCCGAAAGCCAGGGATAGACCTGTTCTAAGTTCTATACTTTTTAAAAGGGGCGTGTTTATCAACTATGGAATTAGAAGATTTACAAAAATGGTCAAGTGCTAGATCTTCATCTGGGATTTTAACAGTGTCATATAACTATTCAACAGATCAGTTAAAAAAAAGCCTGCTCATGGAGATGTTTCAGGATCTGGATACCAAGCGTGGACCTAATGTTTTCATTTTTGCAATTCTGATACAGGCTATTGAGCAGTGATAACTAACACCAAGTTCAGATACTGCGGATTTTCTACCTTTGATATGTTAAGATTGAGCCAATCAGGGACAACCTTGAAGGATCTCTTTGGTTTTGTAGGATCAGTAATTACCTGAGAAAGGTTGATATTGGTACACACCTTTTTTAAATGATCAGAGGCAGAGTTCAACTTGTTTAAATTAAAATTGCCACACAGAGATTGGGTTTAGGCCACATGCACACAGAATGACATCAACAAATATAAGAAATATTAAACATTTACACATAGATTTTTGAATACATGTAGAGGAATGATACTTTGAAATGTGCTCATTGCGGAGTTATGATCAGTTGAGTAATGAAGGTTGAACTATTCTAGGAAAGAGGTTTTATTCCCAGCATCATGATGGACACTCCTGATATAGAAGGTTTCGCTAACGCATTGGAATTGTTTTACTATTTTCATATGCATGTGCAATGAAGAATTGCTTGCTGCTGATAAATGCAAAGAAGAACAGCTTACACATAGATGCTCACATATAGGCTGCTGAATGCAATGAAGACCTGCTTATCAAGTAAAGTTCAATGTCAATGTGTAATATTAAATTAGGATTTGCAAAACAGTGAAGTTAAACAATGAATGGGTCCATAGTCGGTATGAGAAGACTACAGGAATATTTACCTGGGTGTACGTTCAAACAGAGATGAGAAAATTGCGATAAATAATTGTTTGTTTGTTTGTTAGTATGTATAGGAATGTTATGTGTATAAACTGTGTTGAGTTATAGTTACTCAGTAGTGTCTCAGTGAAACAACCGACGGGGGAAGCCTTGCGGTGACAACAAAAGCAGTGTTTTACTGATCAGTCAAGTTGCTCCAGTGTACTCCATACAAACTGGTTGGCTACTGAAGGGATAGAAAATGGGGAATACTTGTTTTAAAGCAAACAAGGAATTAGATGGGAAAAATACATGTTTTAACGGGACCCAGACAATATTAAATACTCAGACAGATGGGAGAAGAAGTGTAGTTTTGTAGGAAATCATAAAATTATTACATAGAATTAGTGAAATCAATTGAAGAATGCCTTTCTGAAGAGCTGTTTACCACAGATGAGCAGCTTTGCGACCAAGCACATTGTAGATCGCTTTACTGCCAAAATGATCTAATTTAATGGATTGGTTTAGACATGCATAACAGCATTTTAAGAACAAAGAGAGAAACAAAAAGGGACAACGCTTCATGGTGGAAGGGGATGTATGAATAACTGTGTATATGATGAAGGGGGTGGCAACACCCATTCCGAAATCCCGCCATTCCGACATCCCGCTATTCCGACATCCCACCATTCTGACATACCACCATTCCGACATACCACCATTCCGACATGCAAACGTCCCACCATTCCGACATCCCACCATTGCGACATCCCGCTATTCTGACGTTCAAATGTCCCACCATTCCGACAAGGCTTTCCGTATAAGGAAATGTGTGTTACTCAACAGGTGAGTCCCTTCTTTCCGTTCATGCAATTTATATGTTTAACACATGTTTATAGACAAGCGTTATTAAAAACACAAAGTCTCGGCAACTGGAGGAGGAGAAGCAGTCCGCGGTGGTTTTCAATCACACACTCCAATGCCACTTGTTTCAACTTCCGAAAATTTAATCCAGGAAAAAAAGGCTTACAAACATGGACCAAAACGGCTCCATAACACGCACAAGAATCCAAAAGAAACGAAAGTTAACTAAAAGAAAGCAAATAAACAGTATGAAGTGGTCAAAATTGGTTTTACGCATGCCTATGTGCGTCTGGCACATGTGTCTTCGCGCTCTCCCACGTTGGTTTGTGGATGAAAGCTATATGTTCAGCTGTAATGTCATGTAAAAACAATCTCTACATGACATTTACTCCCAGGTGTGACCAATTAGGTCCTTAAGATATCAACAGGCTGTATAAAGCTACAACCGTTGCGGCTGTGTGTTTGTGCCAAATGCGCAAAGCCCATCCGCGCTTCCCAAAATTGGAGTGAGTACTCATAAATCACGTGAATAACATGAATAAACGTTTTTACAAAATTTTGTTGTGTTTTATACGTTCTATGCTGTCATTTCTCTCTTCTCCTATTGGCAAGGCAAGGCAGAGTGCTCGCAACTGTGTCCTGTGCAGTAGCCGTGATATCTGTAATTGCAATTATTACTTTTGCATATGATGACAGCGTGCAAAAGACGCATGGGCTCTGTGGAGAGCTCCGCTCCAGCTGGCTGCTGTGACAGCTCACTGACACTGTATTTCTGCTTAATCAGTTTCAGTCTCGCCAGAGTTACATTAATATCTGTATTTTTATATTTGAAATTCAGGGGATTTTGATAATAGATTATTAAAGTTTGTTTGCGAGGCTGTGGCCTCTGCATGTGCAAAGCTTGTGCGCCAAACTTTAGGGCGTATTTGCGCCGGCATATCATTAGTGCAAAATGTTTTGGGTAAAAAATAGGCTATTAAAAGGAACTGTCGGAATGGCGGTATGTTAAAAAAAACAAAAAACATACCGCCATTCCGACCATAGGAGGAAAAAAGTGTCGGAATGGTGGGACGTTTGATAAAAAATTAAGTGTCGCCATTCCGACAATTGGAGACCCATGTCGGAATGGCGAGATGTCGGAATGGCAGCATGTAACCATGATGAAGGAGAGACCATTTGAGCAGCACAGCCATTTCGCAGCACAGGGACAGCAGTCCAAGTTACAGGATCTCCCACGTGGTATCACCTGTCACATTGTGTCAAGGCATCACAAGAAGAAAAAATCACCAAACTCAAGGACAAAAAGACAAAGACTCCGGTGAACGAAGACAGAGGACTGACAAACCAGAAATACAAAAGGATTCTCGATATCAAGATCCAGAAGAAGAGGCTAACAATGCCACGAACACTTACGATGCTGGGAATGATGCCAGCAATGAACAGAGAAGAAGATTCAGTGTCATCAATCTGCATTACGTGCCTCTAATGAGGGGGTGAATATAGAATCCTCAACGATTACAACGTCTCTGGGAACTGTGACAACAACAAGGTTTAAACCATTTTGATATATATTGTAACCTATTGTCTAAGGAATAGTGCTGAAAATGAGGTAAATCTAATCCACCACTGTCCTTGGTCTTCTGTAGGGTTTTTAAACTAATACGTGGTGGTTTGTTTTTCCACAGAAATTTGGAGATGCATGAATCTAGTGACTTAAACCAAGTAGCAGATGGTTTTATGGGGATCATTGAGAACAAATAGTTAACTTTTGGTAGTATCATCATTTTAATGGATGTAACTCTCCCCATAAGTGATATAGGTAAGGACTTCCAACGAGAGATCGTCCTCTACTGTCTTTAATAATTGCACATAATTTAGCTTTGTTAGCTCTGAGAGCCTGGAGGAAATGTTTATGCCTAAATATCTAATATTTCCTGACTGTAAAGTGATCGCAGGTATATTATGGACCCTACAGTTAATGGGCAGAACTGTGGTCTTAGACCAGTTGATAGAGTAGTCAGAAAGTGCTGAGAATTTATTTATGAGTGTGATCGTGTGACTGAGAGACGTCTGTGAGTTCTGAAGGAAAAGTAATACATCATCAGCATAAAGACTTATTTCATGCTCAATTTTTTGGGATTAATTACTCACAAACGGGTAAGAAAAGGTAGTATTGCCAGACCATACATGATCAAAACAGGGAGCGGAGGTGGTTCAGCTGCAAGGTGTGAATGTCTGACTATAGTTTGTAAAAAGCGGGTAAGATAAGGTGCGAATGCCCGACAATGTATGATCAAAAGAGGGAGCGGAGGTTTTCGGCTGCAAGAAGGTCTGAATGTCCACCCAAAATTCCTGAAAAATGGGTAAAAAAAGGGTGCGAATGCCAAACCATACATCATCAAAAGCAGGAGTGGATGTGTTCGGCTACAAGAAGATTTGAATGTCCAGCAATAATTGCTTTAAAACATGAAAGAAAATTTTCGAATATCAAACCGCACATGATCATAAGCGGGAGAGGAGTTGTTCAGCTGCAAGAAGGTGTGAATGTCCACCCATAATTACTGAAAAATGGGTAAGAAAAGGTGAAAATGCCCAACCATACATCATCAAAAGCAGGAGTGGATGTGTTCGGCTACAAGAAGGTTTGAATGTCCGAGCATAGTTTGTAAAAAGCGGGTAAGAAAAGGTTCGAATGCCCAAACATACACCATCAAAAGAGGGAGCGGAGGTGTTCCGCTGTAAGAAGGTGTGAATGTCCAACCATGGTTTGTAAAAAGCTTGTAAGAAAAGGTTCGAATGCCCGAATATATACCATCAAAAGCGGAAGCGGAGGTGTTCGGCTGCAAGAAGGTGTGAACGTCCGACCAAAGTTTGTAAAAAGCAGTTAAGAAAAGGTTCGAATATCCAACCAAACATAATCAAAAGCGGGAGCAGAGCTGTTCGACTGCAAGTAGGTGTGAATGTCCAGCCATAATTACTCACAAACGGGTAAGAAAAGGTAGTATTGCCAGACCATACATGATCAAAACAGGGAGCTGAGGTGGTTCAGCACCAAGGTGTGAATGTCTGACTATAGTTTGTAAAAAGCGGGTAAGATAAGGTGCGAATGCCCGACAATGTATAATCAAAAGAGGGAGCAGAGGTTTTCGGCTACACGAAGGTTTGAATGTCCGACCATAGTTTGTAAAAAGCGGGTAAGAAAAGGTTCAAGCGCCTGACTATACACCATCGAAAGCGGGAGCAGAGGTGTTCCGCTGTAAGACGGTGTGAATGTCCGACCATATTTGGTAAAAAGCGGGTAAGAAAAGGTTAAAATACCCGACTGTACACAATCAATAGCGGGAGAGGAGGTGTTCGGCTGCAAGAAGGTGTGAATGTCCACCCATAATTACTGAAAAATGGGTAAGAAAAGGTGCGAATGCCCAACCATACATTATCAAAAGCAGGTGTGAATGTCAGATCATAATTTGCAAAAAGCTGATGAGAAAGGGTGAGAATGCCCGACTATACACCATCAAATGCGGGAGCGGAGTTGTTCGGCTGTGAGTAAGTGTGAATCTCCGACCATAATTGCTGAAAAATGTGTTAGAAAAGGTAAGAATGCCGGTCCATACATCATCAAAAGCGGGAGAGGTGGTGTTCGGCTGCAAGTAGGTGTGAATGTCCAGCCATAATTACTAACAAATGGGTAGGAAAAGGTAGTATTGCCATACCATATATGATCAAAACAGGGAGCGGAGGTGGTTCAGCTGCAAGAAGGTGTGAATGTCCGACTAAAGTTCAAATATATGAACAAAAGCGGGAGGAGAGGTCTTCGGATGAGAGTGGTTGAGAATTTCCAACCATAATCTATAAAATGCGGTGAAAAAAAGGTGTGATAGAACACTAAAAGGTGGAGCGGAAGTGTTCGGCTGCAAGAAGGTGTGAATGTCCTACTATATTTGGTGAAAAGCAGGTGAAGCAAGGTCTGAATGCCCAACCTTACATCATCAAAAGCGAGATCAGAGGTGTTTGGCTGCATGAAGGCCATAGTTTGCCAAAAGCGGGTAAGCTGCGAATGACCGACTAAATATCAACAAAAGGTCTTCGGATGCAACTGGGTGTGAATATCCCACCATACAAGTATGGTGGAGAGGAAGCTGTGAAAAGCCGACCATAGTTGGCAAAAAGCGGGTGAAAAAAAGGTGCGAATGTCCAACCATACATGATCAAAACAGGGAGCGGAGGTGTTTGGCTGTGACAAGGTGTGAATGTCCACCCAAAACTAATGAAAAGTGGGCAACAAGTAGGTTTGAATGCCCAACCATACATCATCAAAAGCAGGAGTGGATGTGTTCGGCTACAAGAAGGTTTGAATGTCCGAGCATAGTTTGTAAAAAGCGGGTAAGAAAAGGTTCGAATGCCCAAACATACACCATCAAAAGAGGGAGCGGAGGTGTTCCGCTGTAAGAAGGTGTGAATGTCCGACCATAGTTGGTAAAAAACGGGTAAGAAAAGGTTAAAATACCCGACTGTCACAATCAATAGCGGGAGCGGATGTGTTTGGCTACAAGAATGTGTGACAGTCCGACCATGGTTTGTAAAAAACGGGAAAGAAAAGGTGCGAATGCCCGACAATGTATGATCAAAAGAGGGAGCGGAGGTTTTCGGCTACAAGAAGGTTTGAATGTCCGACCATAGTTTGTAAAAAGCGGGTAAAAAAAGGTTCAAATGCCTGACTATACACCATCAAAAGCGGGAGCGGAGGTGTTCCGCTGTAAGACGGTGTGAATGTCCGACCATAGTTGGTAAAAAGCGGGTAAGAAAAGGTTAAAATACCCGACTGTACACAATCAATAGGGTGAGTGGAGTTGTTCGGCTACAAGAAGGTGTGAAAGTCCAACCATGGTTTGTAAAAAGCTGGTAAGAAAAGGTTCGAATGCCCGAATATATACCATCAAAAGCGGAAGCGGAAGTGTTCGGCTGCAAGAAGGTGTGAACGTCCGACCAAAGTTTGTAAAAAGCAGTTAAGAAAAGGTTCGAATATCCAACCAAACATAATCAAAAGCGGGAGCAGAGCTGTTCGACTGCAAGTAGGTGTGAATGTCCAGCCATAATTACTCACAAACGGGTAAGAAAAGGTAGTATTGCCAGACCATACATGATCAAAACAGGGAGCTGAGGTGGTTCAGCACCAAGGTGTGAATGTCTGACTATAGTTTGTAAAAAGCGGGTAAGATAAGGTGCGAATGCACGACAATGTATAATCAAAAGAGGGAGCGGAGGTTTTTGGCTACAAGAAGGTTTGAATGTCCGACCATAGTTGGTAAAAAGCGGGTAAGAAAAGGTTAAAATACCCGACTGTACACAATCAATAGGGGGAGCGGAGTTGTTCGGCTACAAGCAGGTGTGAAAGTCCAACCATGGTTTGTAAAAAGCTGGTAAGAAAAGGTTCGAATGCCCGAATATATACCATCAAAAGCGGAAGCGGAGGTGTTCCGCTGTAAGAAGGTGTAAATGTCCGACCATAGTTGGTAAAAAGCGGGTAAGAAAAGGTTAAAATACCCGACTGTACACAATCAATAGCGGGAGCGGAGTTGTTTGGCTACAAGAAGGTGTGAAAGTCCGACCACGGTTTGTAAAAAGCGGGTAAGAAAAGGTTCGAATGCCCGAATATATACCATCAAAAGTGGAAGTGGATGTGTTCGGCTGCAAGAAGGTGTGAACGTCCGACCAAAGTTTGTAAAAAGCAGTTAAGAAAAGGTTCGAATATCCAACCAAACATAATCAAAAGCGGGAGCAGAGCTGTTCGACTGCAAGTAGGTGTGAATGTCAGATCATAATTTGCAAAAAGCTGATGAGAAAGGGTGAGAATGTCCGGCTATACACCATCAAATGTGGGAGCGGAAGTGTTCGGCTGTGAGTAGGTGTGAATGTCCAACCATAATTGCTGAAAAATGTGTTAGAAGAGAATACAATGCCGGACAAGACATCATCAAATGCGGGAGCGGAGTTGTTCGGCTGTGAGTAGGTGTGAATCTCCGAGCATAGTTTGTAAAAAGGGGGTAAGAATAGGTTCGAATGCCCGAACATACACTATCAAAACAGGGAGCTGAGGTGGCTCAGCTGCAAGGTGTGAATGTCTGACTATAGTTTGTAAATAAGGTGCGAATGCCCAACAATGTATAATCAAAAGAGGGAGCGGAGGTTTTCGGCTACAAGAAGGTTTGAATGTCCGACCATAGTTTGTAAAAAGCGGGTAAGAAAAGGTTCAAATGCCTGACTATACACCATCAAAAGCGGGAGCAGAGGTGTTCCGCTGTAAGACGGTGTGAATGTCCGACCATATTTGGTAAAAAGCGGGTAAGAAAAGGTTAAAATACCCGACTGTACACAATCAATAGCGGGAGAGGAGGTGTTCAGCTGCAAGAAGGTGTGAATGTCCACCCATAATTACTGAAAAATGGGTAAGAAAAGGTGCGAATGCCAAACCATACATTATCAAAAGCAGGTGTGAATGTCAGATCATAATTTGCAAAAAGCTGATGAGAAAGGGTGAGAATGCCCGACTATACACCATCAAATGCGGGAGCGGAGTTGTTCGGCTGTGAGTAAGTGTGAATCTCCGACCATAATTGCTGAAAAATGTGTTAGAAAAGGTAAGAATGCCGGTCCATACATCATCAAAAGCGGGAGAGGTGGTGTTCGGCTGCAAGTAGGTGTGAATGTCCAGCCATAATTACTAACAAACGGGTAAGAAAAGGTAGTATTGCCAGACCATACATGATCAAAACAGGGAGCGGAGGTGGTTCAGCTGCAAGAAGGTGTGAATGTCCGACTAAAGTTCAAATATATTAACAAAAGCGGGAGGAGAGGTCTTCGGATGAGAGTGGTTGAGAATTTCCAACCATAATCTATAAAATACGGTGAAAAAAAAGGTGTGATAGAACACTAAAAGGTGGAGCGGAAGTGTTCGGCTGCAAGAAGGTGTGAATGTCCGACTATATTTGGTGAAAAGCAGGTGAAGCAAGGTCTGAATGCCCAACCTTACATCATCAAAAGCGAGATCAGAGGTGTTTGGCTGCATGAAGGCCATAGTTTGCCAAAAGCGGGTAAGCTGCGAATGACCGACTAAATATCAACAAAAGGTCTTCGGATGCAAGTGGGTGTGAATATCCCACCATACAAGTATGGTGGAAAGGAAGCTGTGAACAGCCGACCATAGTTGGCAAAAAGCGGGTGAGAAAAGGTGCGACTGTCCAACCATACATGATCAAAACAGGGAGCGGAGGTGTTTGGCTGTGACAAGGTGTGAATGTCCACCCAAAATTAATGAAAAGCGGGCAACAAGTAGGTTTGAATGCCCAACCATACATCATCAAAAGCAGGAGTGGATGTGTTCGGCTACAAGAAGGTTTGAATGTCCGACCATAGTTTGTAAAAAGCGGGTAAGAAAAGGTTCGAATGCCCAAACATACACCATCAAAAGAGGGAGCGGAGGTGTTCCGCTGTAAGAAGGTGTGAATGTCCGACCATAGTTGGTAAAAAACGGGTAAGAAAAGGTTAAAATACCCGACTGTACACAATCAATAGCGGGAGAGGATGTGTTTGGCTACAAGAATGTGTGACAGTCCGACCATGGTTTGTAAAAAACGGGTAAGAAAAGGTGCGAATGCCCGACAATGTATGATCAAAAGAGGGAGCGGAGGTTTTCGGCTACAAGAAGGTTTGAATGTCCGACCATAGTTTGTAAAAAGCGGGTAAGAAAAGGTTCAAATGCCTGACTATACACCATCAAAAGCGGGAGCGGAGGTGTTCGGCTACAAGAAGGTGTGAAAGTTCAACCATGGTTTGTAAAAAGCTGCTTAGAAAAGGTTCGAATGCCCGAATATATACCATCAAAAGCGGAAGCGGAGGTGTTCGGCTGCAAGAAGGTGTGAACGTCCGACCAAAGTTTGCAAAAAGCAGTTAAGAAAAGGTTCGAATGCCCGAATATATACCATCAAAAGCGGGAGCAGAGCTGTTCGACTGCAAGTAGGTGTGAATGTCCAGCCATAATTACTCACAAACGGGTAAGAAAAGGTAGTATTGCCAGACCATACATGATCAAAACAGGGAGCTGAGGTGGTTCAGCTGCAAGGTGTGAATGTCTGACTATAGTTTGTAAAAAGCGGGTAAGACAAGGTGCGAATGCCCGACAATGTATGATCAAAAGAGGGAGTGGAGGTCTTCGGCTGCAAGGTCTGAATGTCTAACCATAATTTCTAAAAACTGGGTAAGAAAAGGCTCGAAAGCCCGACTATACACAATCAAAAGCGGGAGCGGGAGGTTTTCAGCTGCAAATCCTTCACTCAAACCAAGTGAAAACTGCTTTGTCCTTCATATTTATCAATTTCTAGATCGACTTCAACAAAGAACAACATTGTACTTTGCAGTAAAGAAAGAGCAAATCAAAAGTTTTAGGAATCCGAGAATAAGCTTATTTTCATGAGTTCTGCACGATTATTGATTTTACTATAAATGAATGCCTTCACTCAAACTATGTTAAAACTGCTTTGTCCTTCATATTTATCAATGTCTAGATCGACTTCAACAAAGAACAACATTGTATTTTGCAGTAGAAGAAAGAGCAACACTTGAAGGAACAGGAATCCGAGAATAAGCTTATTTTCATACGTTCTGCATGATTTGGGATTTTATGTATAAAATGAATTCCTTTACTCAAACTATGTTAAAACTGCTTTGTCCTTCATATTTATCAATGTCTAGATTGACTTCAACAAAGAACAACACTGGATTTTGCAGTAGAAGAAATAGCAACACTGAAGGATCAGGAATCCGAAAACACGCTTATTTTCATACGTTCTGCTTGATTTGAGATTTTGCTATAAAATTAATTCCTTCACTCAAACAAAGTGGAAACTGCTTTGTCCTTCATATTTATCAATGTCTATATCGATTTCAACAAAGAACAACATTGTATTTTGCAGTAGAAGAAAGAGCAACACTTGAAGGAACAGGAATCCGAGAATAAGCTTATTTTCATACGTTCTGCATGATTTGGGATTTTATGTATAAAATGAATTCCTTTACTCAAACTATGTTAAAACTGCTTTGTCCATATTTATCAATGTCTAGATTGACTTCAACAAAGAACAACATTGTATTTTGCAGTAGAAGAAATAGCAACACTGAAGGATCAGGAATCCGAAAACACGCTTATTTTCATACGTTCTGCTTGATTTGGGATTTTCCTATAAAATGAATTGCTTTGCTCAAACCAAGTTAAAATTGCTTTGTCCTTCATAGTTATCCATGTCTAAAATGTATCAAGCATAAAGTTCCTCATATTACCCTGAATGAGAAAGAAGCATCCCTTTGATTGAGCAATACGTTCCTTTTGCGGAGTTATGCATGATTTCGGATTTTGCTATAAAATTCATTCCTTCACACCTTTTTTTTCACCGCATTTTATAGATTATGGTTGGAAATTTCAACCACTCTAATCCGAAGACCTCTCCTCCCGCTTTTGTTAATATATTTGAACTTTAGTTGGACATTCACCCCTTTTGCAGCTAAACCACCTCCGCTCCCTGTTTTGATCATGTATGGTCTGGCAATACTACATTTTCTTACCCGTTTGTGAGTAGTTATGGCTGGATATTCACACCTACTTGCAGCTGAACACAATCTCTCTCGCTTTTAAATATGTTTGGATATTCGAACCTTTTCTTTACTGCTTTTTGCCAACTTTGGTCGGACGTTCACACCTTCTTGCAGCCGAACACCTCCGCTTCCGCTTTTGATGGTATATATTCGGGCATTCGAACCTTTTCTTACCAGCTTTTTACAAACGATGGTTGGACTTTCACACCTTCTTGTAGCCAAACAACTCCGCTCCCGCTATTGATTGTGTACAGTCGGGTATTTTAACCTTTTCTTACCCGCTTTTTACCAACTATGGTCGGACATTCACATCGTCTTACAGTGGAACATCTCCGCTCCCGCTTTTGATGGTGTATAGTCAGGCATTTGAACCTTTTCTTACCCGCTTTTTACAAACTATGGTCGGACATTCAAACCTTCGTGTAGCCGAAAACCTCTGCTCCCTCTTTTGATTATACATTGTCGGGCATTCGCACCTTATCTTACCCGCTTTTTACAAACTATAGTCAGACATTCACACCTTGCAGCTGAACCACCTCAGCTCCCTGTTTTGATCATGTATGGTCTGGCAATACTACCTTTTCTTACCCCTTTGTGAGTAATTATGGCTGGACATTCACACCTACTTGCAGTCGAACAGCTCTGCTCCCGCTTTTGATTATGTTTGGTTGGATATTCGAACCTTTTCTTAACTGCTTTTTACAAACTTTGGTCGGACGTTCACACCTTCTTGCAGCCGAACACCTCCGCTTCCGCTTTTGATGGTATATATTCGGGCATTCGAACCTTTTCTTACCAGCTTTTTACAAACCGTGGTTGGACTTTCACATCTTCTTGTAGCCGAACAACTCCGCTCCCCCTATTGATTGTGTACAGTCGGGTATTTTAACCTTTTCTTACCCGCTTTTTACCAACTATGGTCGGACATTCACACCTTCTTACAGCGGAACACCTCCGCTCCCTCTTTTGATGGTGTATGTTTGGGCATTCGAACCTTTTCTTACCCGCTTTTTACAAACTATGCTCGGACATTGAAACCTTCTTGTAGCCGAACACATCCACTCATTCTTTTGATGATGTATGCTTGGGCATTCAAACCTACTTTTTGCCCGGTTTTCATTAATTATGGGTGGACATTCACACCTTGTCACAGCCAAACACCTCCGCTCCCTGTTTTGATCATGTATGGTTGGACATTCGCACCTTGTCTCACCCGCTTTTTGCAAACTATGGTCGGCTGTTCACAGCTTCCTCTCCACCATACTTGTATGGTGGGATGTTCACACCCAGTTGCATCCGAAGACCTCCGCCCCCACTTTTGTTGATATTTAGTTGGTCATTCGCAGCTTACCCGCTTTTGGCAAACTATGGCCTTCTTGGGTTGGGTTGGGCATTCAGACCTTGCTTCACCTGCTTTTCACCAAATATAGTCGGACATTCATACCTTCTTGCAGCCGAACACTTCCGCTCCACCTTTTAGTGTTCTATCACACCTTTTTTTCACCGAATTTTATAGATTATGGTTGGAAATTCTCAACCACTCTCATCCGAAGACCTCTCCTCCCGCTTTTGTTAATATATTTGAACTTTAGTGAGACATTCACACCTTCTTGCAGCTGAACCACCTCCGCTCCCTGTTTTGATCATGTATGGTCTGGCAATACTACCTTTTCTTACCCGTTTGTGAGTAATTATGGCTGGACATTCACACCTACTTGCAGCCGAACACCACCTCTCTCGCTTTTGATGATGTATGGACCGGCATTCTTACCTTTTCTAACACATTTTTCAGAAATTACGGTCGGAGATTCACACCTACTCACAGCCGAACAACTCCGCTCCCGCATTTGATGGTGTGCAGTCGGACATTCTCACCCTTTCTCATCAGCTTTTTGCAAATTATAATCTGACATTCACACCTACTTGCAGTCGAAAAGCTATACTCCCGCTTTTGATTATGTTTGGTTGGATATTCAAACCTTTTCTTAACTGCTTTTTACAAACTTTGGTTGGACGTTCACACCTTCTTGTAGCCGAACACATCCACTCCTGCTTTTGATGATGTATGGTTGGGCATTCGCACCTTTTTTTTACCCATTTGTCAGGAATAATGGGTGGACATTCACACCTTCTTGCAGCTGAACACCTCCTCTCCCACTTATGATCATGTGCGGTTTGATTTTCGAAAATTTTCTTTCATGTTTTCTAGCAATTATTGATGGACATTTAGACCTTCTTGCAGCTGAACACCTCCGCTCCTGCTTTTGATCATACCTTGTCAGGCATTCGCACCATGTCTTACCCGCTTTTTACAAACTTTAGTCGAACATTTACACCTTTTTGCAGCCGAACACCACCTCTCTCGCTTTTGATGATGTATGGTCCGGCATTCTTTCCTTTTCTAACACATTTTTCAGCAATTAAGGTCGGACATTCACACCTACTCAGAGCCGAACACCTCCGCTCCCGCATTTGATGGTGTATAGTCGGGCATTCTCGCCCTTTCTCATCAGCTTTTTGCAAATTATGATCTGACATTCACACCTGCTTTTGATAATGTATGGTTGGGCATTCGCACCTTTTTTTACCCATTTTTCAGGAATTATGGGTGGACATTCACACCTTCTTGCAGCTGAACACCTCCTCTCCTTCTTATGATCATGTGCGGATGATATTCGAAAATTTTCCTTCATGTTTTAAAGCAATTATTGATGGACATTCAGACCTTCTTGCAGCTGAACCACTCTGCTCCCGCTTTTGATGGTGTATAGTCGGGCTTTCGAGCCTTTCCTTCCCGGTTTTTACAAATTATGGTTGGACATTCAGACCTTCTTGCAGCCGAACACCTCCGCTCCCTCTTTTGATCATACATTGTCAGGCATTAGCATCTTTTCTTACCCGCTTTTTACAAACCATTGTCGGACTTTCACATCTTTTAGTAGCCGAACAACTCCGCTCCCGCTATTGATTGTGTACAGTCGGGTATTTTAACCTTTTCATACCCGCTTTTTACCAACTATGGTCGGACATTCACACCTTCTTACAGCGGAACACCTCCGCTCCCTCTTTTGATGGTGTATGTTCGGGCAGTCAAACCTTTTCTTACCTGCTTTTTACAAACTATGGTCAGACATTCAACCCTTCTTGGAGCCGAACACATCCACTCCTGCTTTTGATTATGTATAGTTGGGCATTCGCACCTTTTCTTACCCATTTTTCAGTAATTATGGGTGTACATTCACACCTTCTTGCAGCCAAACACCTCCGCTCCCTCTTTTGATCATACATTTTCGGGCATTCGCACCTTTTCTTACCCGCTTTTTACAAACCATGGTCGGACTTTCACACCTTTTAGTAGCCGAACAACTCCGCACCCGCTACTGATTGTGTACAGTCGGGTATTTTAACCTTTTCTTACCCGTTTTTTACCAACTATGGTCGGACATTCACACCTTCTTACAGCGGAACACCTCCGCTCCCTCCTTTGATGGTGTATGTTCGGGCATTCAAACCTTTTCTTACCCGCTTTTTACAAACTATGGTCAGACGTTCAAACCTTCTTGTAGCCGAACATATCCACTCCTGCTTTTGATGATGTATGGTTGGGCATTCGAACCTACTTGTTGCCCGCTTTTCATTAATTATGGGTGGACATTCACACCTTGTCTCAGCCAAACACCTCCGCTCCCTGTTTTGATCATGTATGGTTTGACATTCGCACCTTTGCTTACCCTCTTTTTATACTGATTGCTCAAGATTAAGTTGTTCTTTCTCAAACTACAAAATTTTTTTAATTGTTGAAACTTGATTTGAAGTGGATAAATAAGGAAGACAAACAGTTTTAAGTCAGGCTGATAGCAATTAATTTTATAGCAAAATCTGTATTTCGTCATTTGTCGAGAGATGCTTATTGCTGAAGAAGTTCTTTCTCATTCTACAAAGTACAACGTTGTTTATCATTGAAACTTGATTAGACATGAATAAATATGAAGGACAAAGCAGTCTTAACTTGGTTTGAGTTAAGGAATTCGTTTTATAGGAGAATCCGAATTCGTGCATAACTCGTAAAATAGAGCTTATTTTCGGATTCCTGAAGAATGAGTCTGGTTCTTTCTCATAATACAAAGTTTGTTGTTTATTGTTGAAACTTCATCAGACCGTTAGATATAGTCGGACTCACCTCGACGCACGGCTTGGGATCTGGAACCAGTACTCTTGAGAGGGGTTGGACTCTCTTCCACTCTGGAGTTGCCCGTGGTGAGAGGCGCAGAGCAGGTGTGGGCATACTTATTGCCCCCCGGCTGTGTGCCAGTACATTGGGGTTTACCCCAGTGAACGAGAGGGTAGCCTCCCTCCGCCTTTGGGTGGGGGGACGAGTCCTGACTGTTGTTTGTGCCTATGCGCCAAACAGCAGTTCAGAGTACCTACCCTTTTTGGAGTCTCTGGGGGAGGCACTGGAGAATGCTCCTACCGGAGACTCCCTCATTCTGCTGGGGGACTTCAATGCTCACGTGGGCAATGACAGTGAGACCTGGAGGGGTGTGATTGGGAGGAACGGCCCCCCCGATCTGAATCAGAGTGGTGTTATGTTGTTGGACTTCTGTGCCAGTCATAGACTGTCCATAACGAACACCATGTTCAGGCATAAGGGTGTCCATATGTGCACTTGGCACCAGGACACCCTTGGCCGCAGTTCGATGATCGACTTTGTGGTTGTATCATCGGACTTGCGGCCGTATGTCCTGGACACTCGGGTGAAGAGAGGGGCGGAGCTGTCAACTGATCACCACCTGGTGGTGAGTTGGCTCCGCTGGTGGGGGAGGATGCCGATCAGACCTGGCAGGCCCAAACGTATTGTGAGGGTCTGCTGGGCGCGTTTGTCAGAATCCCCCGTCAGAAGGAGCTTTAACTTCCACCTCCGGCAGAGCTTCAACCATATTTGAGGTGGGGGACATTGAGTCCGAATGGGCCATGTTCCGTGACTCCATTGCCGAGGCAGCTGGTCGGAGTTGTGGCCGTAAGGTGGTCGGTGCCTGTCGTGGCGGCAACCCTCGAACCTGCTGGTGGACACCAGTGGTGAGGGAAGCCGTCAAGCTGAAGAAGGAGTCCTATCGGGCCTTTTTGGCCAGTGGGACCCTGGAAGAAGCTGATAGGTACCGACGGGCCAGATGGGCCACGGCTTCGGCGGTTGTGAGGCAAAAACTCGGGCCTGGGAGGAGTTCGGTGAGACCATGGAGAACGATTTCCGGACGGCCTCGAAAAGATTCTGGTCCACCATCCGGCGTCTCAGGGGGGGGGAAGCGGCTCACAGTCAACACTGTTTACAGTGGGGACGGGGCTTTGCTGACCTCAACTAGGGATGTTGTGAGTCGGTGGGGGGAGTACTTCGAGGAACTCCTCAATCCTACCAACACGTGCTCGGAAGAGGCAGAGTCGGAGAGCTCGGAGACGGGGCCTCCCATTTCTGGGGCTGAGGTTGCTGAGGTGGTTAAAAAGCTCCTCGGTGGCAAGGCCCCGGGGGTGGATGAGGTCCGTCCTGAGTTTCTCAAGGCTCTGGATGTTGTAGGGCTGTCTTGGCTGACACGCCTCTGCAGTATCGCGTTGACATTGGGGACAGTGCCTCTGGACTGGCAGATTGGGGTGGTGGTCCCCCTCTTTTAAAAGGGGGACCGGAGGGTGTGTTCCAACTATAGGGGTATCACACTCCTCAGCCTCCCTGGTAAGGTCTATTCGGGGGTATTGGAGAGGAGGATCCGTCGGATAATCGAGCCTCGGATTCAGGAGATGCAGTGTGGCTTTCGTCCTGGCCGTGGAACAGTGGACCAGCTCTATACCCTCGGCAGGATCCTGGAGGGTGCATGGGAGTTCGCCCAACCAGTCTACATGTGTTTTGTGGACTTGGAGAAAGCGTTCGACCGTGTCCCTCGTGGAGTCCTGTGGGGGGTGCTCCGGGAATATGGAGTGCCGGACCCCTTGATAGGGGCCGTTCGGTCTCTGTATGACCGGTGCCAGAGTTTGGTCCGCATTGCCGGCAGTAAGTCGGATACGTTTCCGGTGAGAGTTGGACTCCGTCAGGGCTGCCCTTTGTCACCGATTCTGTTCCTAACTTTTATGGACAGAATTTCTAGGCGGAGCCAGGGCGTTGAGGGTGTCCCATTTGGCGACCTCAGAATCGGGTCTCTGCTTTTTGCAGATGATGTTGTTCTGTTAGCGTCGTCAGGCCGTGACCTTCAGCTCTCACTGGAGTGATTCGCAGCCGAGTGTGAAGCGGCTGGGATGAGAATCAGCACCTCCAAATCCGAGACTATGGTTCTCAGCCGGAAAAGGGTGGAATGCTCTCTCCGGGTCGGGAATGAGATCCTTCCCCAAGAGGAGGAGTTCAAGTATCTCGGGGTCTTGTTCACGAGTGACGGACGAATGGAGCGGGAGATTGACAGGCGGATCGGTGCGGCGCCTGCAGTGTTGCAGGCTCTGCACCGACCCGTCGTTGTGAAGAGGGAGCTGAGCCAGAAGGCGAAGCTCTCTACTTACTGGTCAATCTACGTTCCCATCCTCACCTATTGTCACGAGTTGTGGGTAGTGACAGAAAGAACAAGATCGCGAATACAAGCGGCCGAAATGGGTTTCCTCCGCAGGGTGTCTGGGCTCTCCCTTAGAGATAGGGTGAGAAGCTCAGTCATCCGGGAGGGGCTCGGAGTAGAACCGCTGCTCCTCCGCATTGAGAGGAGTCAGATGAGGTGGCTCGGGCATCTGGTTAGGATGCCCCCTGGGCACCTCCCTGGGGAGGTGTTCCGGGCACGTCCCACTGGGAGGAGACCCCGGGGGAGACCCAGGACACGTTGGAGAGACTATGTCTCTCGGCTGGCCTGGGAACGCCTCGGGTCCCCCCGGAAGAGCTGGAGGAAGTGGCCGGGGACAGAGACGTCTGGGTTTCTCTGCTCAAGCTGCTGCCCCCGCGACCCGACCCCCGGATAAGCGGCAGATGATGGATGGATGGATGGATATATCCTCCACCAACCAGACTTACAACCCCCGACTAGGGTAGCAGAATTTCTAAGCATCTGTACCCCAAAACTACTATCAAAAATATATAAATTATTGTCTAAGATAGATGACACAATGTCTCTTCCATCCTCAAAATGGGAGGCAGATTTATCCATCAGTTCTGGTCATAGCTTCTAACCACAAATATGTTTGAACACCTTCATAAAGACTCGAAATCCTAATTTACAGCTCATACAATACAAAATCCTTCATAGAACACACTATACAGGACAAAGGATGTTCAGGATGGGTCTAACACACTCAAACATCTGCTCACATTGCACAGATAACACACCTGATGATTATGCACACGCTTTGTGGTTTTTCTGCGCCTGTCCAGAAGTTCTGGCTTGAAGTCTGTGAGGACCTATCAACATGGCTAAAGTGTAGCATCCCTGCATGCCCCACACTGTGCATACTGGGTGACTTAGACAACATCAACATGGAAATTAACTCAGCACACATGGTTGTCACAGTGTTATGTATCGCAAAGAAAACTATTCTCATGAACTGGAAAGCGAAGAACAATCTGTGTATTAACCAGTTTAGAAATTTTCTTTTAGATTATATTAGCATGGAAACAATGTCTGCCTCCTCAAAACATCAATTGGCTGAATTTCATTCTCTCTGGTCCCCTCTGATTAGTTTTATCACATAGTGGTGGTGGTGGGTTGCTGGGTGATGGTGGGTCTCAGGCCCGGGCTGCTGCGACTGGTGTGACCGGGTGGTTTGTTTGTTTGTTTTTTGATGTTATTTGTTTGTTTTTTGTAGAGGTCCTCCTGGGTGGGGTTGGGTTGAGTGGGGTGGGGCGGGATGGGTACCTTCTGGGGGTACAGTAGCTCCCGGAATATGGTCGCTGCAGGCCCCGAGCCTGGTGGACATCAGGCCCTCCTGCCCATTGTTGGCTCCCAGGTAGCGGGGATGCCTATTGCAGCCAGTCCCTGGCTGCCCTCTCTGGGGGAGAGTAGCTCCCCCGTTATATATCCCCATACCCCTCTCCCTTCTGGCTCCTGTACACAGCACACACTCACACATGAAGGCTTTTGGGGGCGTGTGTGTTCGGTGGGGTGCAGTGGATGGGGCCACGTAGGTGGTCCCCTTTGGTTGCACTCTGCAGTTCCCTGCCCCTGTTTTAATTACACCTTAGACATTAGTACTTATCAAACACACTCACACACACACATTAGGTCTTGGGGGGTGGTTACACTGAGTGGCATCTGGTGGGCGGGGCTCTTTGGGTATGTAGGCTGCCCAGAGTGCCGCGCTCCCAGTTCTACAAGTTTGGCTGCCCCTCAATTTTAATTGCTCACTATTAGAAAATATTGAAGAGCCAGAAGGGTGAGGGGAGGGGTCTTCTTCGCACACCCCTGCTTCCTGGTGTCTGCTCGGGGCAGGAGGGGCCAGGAGGATTAACTAATTGTTCTGCTGGTTCGGGGTCTGTGGTGGCTGGGGGGTTGCTGGCCTCCTGGTGTGCCCGCTGCACTACACCCCAGCAGAGTCGAGGGAGGTAGGATGTGTGGATGTGTGGATGTATGGGACGTGAAAGTGTGTGTGGTAATGATTGGGCCTGGATCTGGGACTTGCTGTCGCCTGGCCTGCCTGTGTTTCTCCCGATGGGGCATCAGCGTTGCCTCTCCCCACTGCTCGCGACTTCACCCACCTGTGGGCACGTCTTGACTCCCAGGGCACTTGGCCAGGGGCGCTGGGGCAGGCGCTGACCCACTTTGTGGCTGTCTGGGGCGCTTGGCCCTCCTGGGTATTGGCTGGGGCCTCTGCCGGGGGGTTTGGGGGCGCTCGGGCTCCTGGGGCCCAGGTCCAGTGCACGGCCCATGTCTGGGCGGCTGGGGCCTGGCGGGGTCGGTGGGCTGTTACCCCTGGTTCCCGGAGTGCCTCTGCCCTATGCTTATGGGGGCTCTTTCCGGGGGCTTCCTCTGCAGTCTTCTGGGTGGATGTGTGGTTGCCCCTGCGGTGGGCTGCCTGGGTTCTGTGCTCTGTGGGGGCTGCTGGTGGCCCGGGTCTTGTGGCCCTCTCTGCCTGCTTCTGATTGCTTGGGGGGGGGGCTGTGGATTGTGGCCCTGTACGCTTATACACTCATAACTAAGCACGGTTATCATGTAGGTCCTGTGCCATGGGTGTTGCATGTTCTCACACACACACACACACACATTCATTAGTCCAGTAGCATGGTCACTAAGCAGTTGATGTATTATCATGTTGTCTCAGGTCATCTATATCCACAGCTGTGTTGTATGCGATTGCCGCTTCTTGTGCTTGTTTTTGTTTGTTTGTGTGTTTGTTTTTTCTCTGCTTGTCTGCTTTCAGGTGCTCCTGGTGGCGCTAAGGCTGGATTCCCCTCATAGGCCATGGATTGTTGTCTGTTTTGTTTTTTACAGGTGTAGCAGCTGGTTGTCTGGTTTTTGTTTCTATTTTTGTTCTGTTTCCTCTTCTTTCCTCTTCTTCTTTCCTTGTCCCCCGGTCCGGTTCAGTTCAGTTCATGTCATATATTGTAAACAGAAATAAATAAATGGGCATCAAGGGGAGCTTTACATTTATAAAACTTCCCTTGGCAAAACAAATCTGTTTGGCATCAAAGGTATTCAGACTACAATTCTTCTGACATAATGCTGAACAGGACAAGGGGAAAAAAAAGTAAAGAAGACAGTTCTGCCGAAAGCCAGGGATAGACCTGTTCTAAGTTCTATACTTTTTAAAAGGGGCGTGTTTATCAACTATGGAATTAGAAGATTTACAAAAATGGTCAAGTGCTAGATCTTAATCTGGGATTTTAACAGTGTCATATAACTATTCAACAGATCAGTTAAAAAAAAAGCCTGCTCATGGAGATGTTTCAGGATCTGGATACCAAGCGTGGACCTAATGTTTTCATTTTTGCAATTCTGATACAGGCTATTGAGCAGTGATAACTAACACCAAGTTCAGATACTGCGGATTTTCTACCTTTGATTTGTTAAGATTGAGCCAATCAGGGACAACCTTGAAGGATCTCTTTGGTTTTGTAGGATCAGTAATTACCTGAGAAAGGTTGATATTGGTACACACCTTTTTTAAATGATCAGAGGCAGAGTTCAACTTGTTTAAATTAAAATTGCCACACAGAGATTGGGTTTAGGCCACATGCACACAGAATGACATCAACAAATATAAGAAATATTAAACATTTACATATAGATTTTTGAATACATGTAGAGGAATGATACTTTGAAATGTGCTCATTGCGGAGTTATGATCAGTTGAGTAATGAAGGTTGAACTATTCTAGGAAAGAGGTTCTATTCCCAGCATCATGATGGACACTCCTGATATAGAAGGTTTCGCTAACGCATTGGAATTGTTTTACTATTTTCATATGCATGTGCAATGAAGAATTGCTTGCTGCTGATAAATGCAAAGAAGAACAGCTTACACATAGATGCTCACATATAGGCTGCTGAATGCAATGAAGACCTGCTTATCAAGTAAAGTTCAATGTCAATGTGTAATATTCAATTAGGATTTGCAAAACAGTGAAGTTAAACAATGAATGGGTCCATAGTCGGTATGAGAAGACTACAGGAATATTTACCTGGGTGTACGTTCAAACAGAGATGAGAAAATTGCGATAAATAATTGTTTGTTTGTTTGTTAGTATGTATAGGAATGTTATGTGTATAAACTGTGTTGAGTTATAGTTACTCAGTAGTGTCTCAGTGAAACAACCGACGGGGGAAGCCTTGCGGTGACAACAAAAGCAGTGTTTTACTGATCAGTCAAGTTGCTCCAGTGTACTCCATACAAACTGGTTGGCTACTGAAGGGACAGAAAATGGGGAATACTTGTTTTAAAGCAAACAAGGAATTAGATGGGAAAAATACATGTTTTAACGGGACCCAGACAATATTAAATACTCAGACAGATGGGAGAAGAAGTGTAGTTTTGTAGGAAATCACAAAATTATTACATAGAATTAGTGAAATCAATTGAAGAATGCCTTTCTGAAGAGCTGTTTACCACAGATGAGCAGCTTTGCGACCAAGCACATTGTAGATCGCTTTACTGCCAAAATGATCTAATTTAATGGATTGGTTTAGACATGCATAACAGCATTTTAAGAACAAAGAGAGAAACAAAAAGGGACAACGCTTCATGGTGGAAGGTGATGTATAAATAACTGTGTATATGATGAAGGGGGTGGCAACACCCATTCCGAAATCCCGCCATTCCGACATCCCGCTATTCCGACATCCCACCATTCCGACATACCACCATTCCGACAAACCACCATTCTGACGTTCAAATGTCCCACCATTCCGACAAGGCTTTCCGTATAAGGAAATGTGTGTTACTCAACAGGTGAGTCCCTTCTTTCTGTTCATGCAATTTATATGTTTAACACATGTTTATAGACAAGCGTTATTAAAAACACAAAGTCTCGGCAACTGGAGGAGGAGAAGCAGTCCGCGGTGGTTTTCAATCACACACTCCAATGCCACTTGTTTCAACTTCCGAAAATTTAATCCAGGAAAAATAGGCTTACAAACATGGACCAAAACGGCTCCATAACACGCACAAGAATCCAAAAGAAACGAAAGTTAACTAAAAGAAAGCAAATAAACAGTATGAAGTGGTCAAAATTGGTTTTACGCATGCCTATGTGCGTCTGGCACATGCGTCTTCGGGCTCTCCCACGTTGGTTTGTGGATGAAAGCTATATGTTCAGCTGTAATGTCATGTAAAAACAATCTCTACATGACATTTACTCCCAGGTGTGACCAGTTAGGTCCTTAAGATATCAACAGGCTGTATAAAGCTACAACCGTTGCGGCTGTGTGTTTGTGCCAAATGCGCAAAACCCATCCGCGCTTCCCAAAATTGGAGTGAGTACTCATAAATCACGTGAATAACATGAATAAACGTTTTTACTGCATTTTGTTGTGTTTTATACGTTCTATGCTGTCATTTCTATCTTCTCCTATTGGCAAGGCAAGTTAGAGTGCTCGCAACTGTGTCCTGTGCAGTAGCCGTGATATCTGTAATTGCAATTATTACTTTTGCATATGATGACAGCGTGCAAAAGACGCATGGGCTCTGTGGAGAGCTCCGCTCCAGCTGGCTGCTGTGACAGCTCACTGACACTGTATTTCTGCTTAATCAGTTTCAGTCTCTGTATTTTTATATTTGAAATTCAGGGGATTTTGATAATAGATTATTAAAGTTTGTTTGCAAGGCTGTGGCCTCTGCATGTGCAAAGCTTGTGCGCCAAACTTTAGGGCGTATTTGCGCCGGCATATCATTAGTGCAAAATGTTTTGGGTAAAAAATAGGCTATTAAAAGGAACTGTCGGAATGGCGGTATGTTAAAAAAAACAAAAAACATACCGCCATTCCGACCATAGGAGGAAAAAAGTGTCGGAATGGTGGGACGTTTGATAAAAAATTAAGTGTCGCCATTCCGACAATTGGAGACCCATGTCGGAATGACGAGATGTCGGAATGGCAGCATGTAACCATGATGAAGGAGAGACCATTTGAGCAGCACAGCCATTTCGTAGCACAGGGACAGCAATCCAAGTTACAGGATCTCCCACGTGGTATCACCTGTCACATTGTGTCAAGGCATCAAAAGAAGAAAAAATCACCAAACTCAAGGACAAAAAGACAAAGACTCCGGTGAACAAAGACAGAGGACTGACAAACCAGAAATACAAAAGGATTCTCGATATCAAGATCCAGAAGAAGAGGCTAACAATGCCACGAACACTTACGATGCTGGGAATGATGCCAGCAATGAACAGAGAAGAAGATTCAGTGTCATCAATCTGCATTACGTGCCTCTAATGAGGGGGTGAATATAGAATCCTCAACGATTACAACGTCTCTGGGAACTGTGACAACAACAAGGTTTAAACCATTTTGATATATATTGTAACCTATTGTCTAAGGAATAGTGCTGAAAATGAGGTAAATCTAATCCACCACTGTCCTTGGTCTTCTGTAGGGTTTTTAAACTAATACGTGGTGGTTTGTTTTTCCACAGAAATTTGGAGATGCATGAATCTAGTGACTTAAACCAAGTAGCAGATGGTTTTATGGGGATCATTGAGAACAAATAGTTAACTTTTGGTAGTATCATCATTTTAATGGATGTAACTCTCCCCATAAGTGATATAGGTAAGGACTTCCAACGAGAGATCGTCCTCTACTGTCTTTAATAATTGCACATAATTTAGCTTTGTTAGCTCTGAGATCCTGGAGGAAATGTTTATGCCTGAATATCTAATATTTCCTGACTGTAAAGTGATCGCAGGTATATTATGGACCCTACAGTTAATGGGCAGAACTGTGGTCTTAGACCAGTTGATAGAGTAGTCAGAAAGTGCTGAGAATTTATTTATGAGTGTGATCGTGTGACTGAGAGACGTCTGTGAGTTCTGAAGGAAAAGTAATACATCATCAGCATAAAGACTTATTTTATGCTCAATATTTTGGGATTAATTACTCACAAACGGGTAAGAAAAGGTAGTATTGCCAGACCATACATGATCAAAACAGGGAGCGGAGGTGGTTCAGCTGCAAGGTGTGAATGTCTGACTATAGTTTGTAAAAAGCGGGTAAGATAAGGTGCGAATGCCCGACAATGTATGATCAAAAGAGGGAGCGGAGGGTTTTGGCTACAAGAAGGTTTGAATGTCCGACCATAGTTTGTAAAAAGCGGGTAAGAAAAGGTTACCATACATCATCAAAAGCAGGAGTGGATGTGTTCGGCTACAAGAAGATTTGAATGTCCATCAATAATTGCTTTAAAACATGAAAGAAAATTTTCGAATATCAAACCGCACATGATCATAAGCGGGAGAGGAGTTGTTCAGCTGCAAGAAGGTGTGAATGTCCACCCAAAATTACTGAAAAATGGGTAAGAAAAGGTGAAAATGCCCAACCATACATCATCAAAAGCAGGAGTGGATGTGTTCGGCTACAAGAAAGTTTGAATGTCCGACCATAGTTTGTAAAAAGCGGGTAAGAAAAGGTTCGAATGCCCGAACATAGACCATCAAAAGAGGGAGCGGAGGTGTTCCGCTGTAAGAAGGTGTAAATGTCCGACCATAGTTGGTAAAAAGCGGGTAAGAAAAGGTTAAAATACCCGACTGTACACAATCAATAGCGGGAGCGGAGTTGTTTGGCTACAAGAAGGTGTGAAAGTCCGACCACGGTTTGTAAAAAGCTGGTAAGAAAAGGTTCGAATGCCCGAATATATACCATCAAAAGCGGAAGTGGATGTGTTCGGCTGCAAGAAGGTGTGAACGTCCGACCAAAGTTTGTAAAAAGCAGTTAAGAAAAGGTTCGAATATCCAACCAAACATAATCAAAAGCGGTAGCAGAGCTGTTCGACTGCAAGTAGGTGTGAATGTCAGATCATAATTTGCAAAAAGCTGATGAGAAAGGGTGAGAATGTCCGGCTATACACCATCAAATGTGGGAGCGGAAGTGTTCGGCTCTGAGTAGGTGTGAATGTCCAACCATAATTGCTGAAAAATGTGTTAGAAGAGACTAGAATGCCGGACAAGACATCATCAAATGCGGGAGCGGAGTTGTTCGGCTGTGAGTAGGTGTGAATCTCCGAGCATAGTTTGTAAAAAGGGGGTAAGAATAGGTTCGAATGCCCGAACATACACTATCAAAACAGGGAGCTGAGGTGGCTCAGCTGCAAGGTGTGAATGTCTGACTATAGTTTGTAAATAAGGTGCGAATGCCCAACAATGTATAATCAAAAGAGGGAGCGGAGGTTTTCGGCTACAAGAAGGTTTGAATGTCCGACTATATTTGGTGATAAGCAGGTGAAGCAAGGTCTGAATGCCCAACCTTACATCATCAAAAGCGAGATCAGAGGTGTTTGGCTGCATGAAGGCCATAGTTTGCCAAAAGCGGGTAAGCTGCGAATGACCGACTAAATATCAACAAAAGGTCTTCGGATGCAAGTGGGTGTGAATATCCCACCATACAGGTATGGTGGAAAGGAAGCTGTGAACAGCTGACCATAGTTGGCAAAAAGCGGGTGAGAAAAGGTGCGACTGTCCAACCATACATAATCAAAACAGGGAGCGGAGGTGTTTGGCTGTGACAAGGTGTGAATGTCCACCCAAAATTAATGAAAAGCGGGCAACAAGTAGGTTTGAATGCCCAACCATACATCATCAAAAGCAGGAGTGGATGTGTTCGGCTACAAGAAGGTTTGAATGTCCGAGCATAGTTTGTAAAAAGCGGGTAAGAAAAGGTTCAAATGCCTGACTATACACCATCAAAAGCGGGAGCGGAGGTGTTCGGCTACAAGAAGGTGTGAAAGTTCAACCATGGTTTGTAAAAAGCTGCTTAGAAAAGGTTCGAATGCCCGAATATATACCATCAAAAGCGGAAGCGGAGGTGTTCGGCTGCAAGAAGGTGTGAAAGTCCGACCAAAGTTTGCAAAAAGCAGTTAAGAAAAGGTTCGAATGCCCGAATATATACCATCAAAAGTGGGAGCAGAGCTGTTCGACTGCAAGTAGGTGTGAATGTCCAGCCATAATTACTCACAAACGGGTAAGAAAAGGTAGTATTGCCAGACCATACATGATCAAAACAGGGAGCTGAGGTGGTTCTGCTGCAAGGTGTGAATGTCTGACTATAGTTTGTAAAAAGCGGGTAAGACAAGGTGCGAATGCCCGACAATGTATGATCAAAAGAGGGAGTGGAGGTCTTCGGCTGCAAGGTCTGAATGTCTAACCATAATTTCTAAAAACCGGGTAAGAAAAGGCTCGAAAGCCCGACTATACACAATCAAAAGCGGGAGCGGGAGGTTTTCAGCTGCAAATCCTTCACTCAAACCAAGTGAAAACTGCTTTGTCCTTCATATTTATCAATTTCTAGATCGACTTCAACAAAGAACAACATTGTACTTTGCAGTAAAGAAAGAGCAAATCAAAAGTTTTAGGAATCCGAGAATAAGCTTATTTTCATGAGTTCTGCACGATTATTGATTTTACTATAAATGAATGCCTTCACTCAAACTATGTTAAAACTGCTTTGTCCTTCATATTTATCAATGTCTAGATTGACTTCAACAAAGAACAACACTGGATTTTGCAGTAGAAGAAAGAGCAACACTGAAGGATCAGTAATCCGAGAATAAGCTTATTTTCATACGTTCTGCATGATTTGGGATTTTATGTATAAAATGAATTCCTTCACTCAAACCAAGTGAAAACTGCTTTGTCCTTCATATTTATCAATGTCTAGATCGACTTCAACAAAGAACAACATTGTATTTTGCAGTAGAAGAAAGAGCAACACTTGAAGGAACAGGAATCCGAGAATAAGCTTATTTTCATACGTTCTGCATGATTTGGGATTTTATGTATAAAATGAATTCCTTTACTCAAACTATGTTAAAACTGCTTTGTCCTTCATATTTATCAATGTCTAGATTGACTTCAACAAAGAACAACACTGGATTTTGCAGTAGAAGAAATAGCAACACTGAAGGATCAGGAATCCGAAAACACGCTTATTTTCATACGTTCTGCTTGATTTGAGATTTTGCTATAAAATTAATTCCTTCACTCAAACAAAGTGGAAACTGCTTTGTCCTTCATATTTATCAATGTCTATATCGATTTCAACAAAGAACAACATTGTATTTTGCAGTAGAAGAAAGAGCAACACTTGAAGGAACAGGAATCCGAGAATAAGCTTATTTTCATACGTTCTGCATGATTTGGGATTTTATGTATAAAATGAATTCCTTTACTCAAACTATGTTAAAACTGCTTTGTCCTTCATATTTATCAATGTCTAGATTGACTTCAACAAAGAACAACACTGGATTTTGCAGTAGAAGAAAGAGCAACACTGAAGGATCAGTAATCCGAGAATAAGCTTATTTTCATACGTTCTGCATGATTTGGGATTTTATGTATAAAATAAATTCCTTCACTCAAACCAAGTGAAAACTGCTTTGTCCTTCATATTTATCAATGTCTAGATCGACTTCAACAAAGAACAACATTGTATTTTGCAGTAGAAGAAAGAGCAACACTTGAAGGAACAGGAATCCGAGAATAAGCTTATTTTCATACGTTCTGCATGATTTGGGATTTTATGTATAAAATGAATTCCTTTACTCAAACTATGTTAAAACTGCTTTGTCCTTCATATTTATCAATGTCTAGATTGACTTCAACAAAGAACAACATTGTATTTTGCAGTAGAAGAAATAGCAACACTGAAGGATCAGGAATCCGAAAACACGCTTATTTTCATACGTTCTGCTTGATTTGGGATTTTCCTATAAAATGAATTGCTTTGCTCAAACCAAGTTAAAATTGCTTTGTCCTTCATAGTTATCCATGTCTAAAATGTATCAAGCATAAAGTTCCTCATATTACCCTGAATGAGAAAGAAGCATCCCTTTGATTGAGCAATACGTTCCTTTTGCGGAGTTATGCATGATTTCGGATTTTGCTATAAAATTCATTCCTTCACACCTTTTTTTTTCACCGCATTTTATAGATTATGGTTGGAAATTTCAACCACTCTAATCCGAAGACCTCTCCTCCCGCTTTTGTTAATATATTTGAACTTTAGTTGGACATTCACCCCTTTTTGCAGCTAAACCACCTCCGCTCCCTGTTTTGATCATGTATGGTCTGGCAATACTACATTTTCTTACCCGTTTGTGAGTAATTATGGCTGGATATTATCACCTACTTGCAGCTGAACACAATCTCTCTCACTTTTAATTCGGGCATTCGAACCTTTTCTTACCCGCTTTTTACAAACCATGGTTGGACTTTCACATCTTCTTGTAGCCGAACAACTCCGCTCCCCCTATTGATTGTGTACAGTCGGGTATTTTAACCTTTTCTTACCCACTTTTTACCAACTATGGTCGGACATTCACACCTTCTTACAGCGGAACACCTCCGCTCCCGCTTTTGATGGTGTATAGTCAGGCATTTGAACCTTTTCTTACCCGCTTTTTACAAACTATGGTCGGACATTCAAACCTTCTTGTAGCCGAAAACCTCCGCTCCCTCTTTTGATCATACATTGTCAGGCATTCGCACCTTCTCTTACCCGTTTTTTACAAACCACGGTCGGACTTTCAAACCTTCTTGTAGCCCAAAACATCCACTCCTGCTTTTGATGATGTATGTTTGGGCATTCGCACCTTTTCTTACCCATTTTTCAGTAATTATGGGTGGACATTCACACCTTCTTGCAGCTGAACACCTCCTCTCCCGCTTATGATGGTGTATAGTCGGGCTTTCAAGCCTTTCTTACCCGGTATTTACAAATTATAGTTGGACATTCAGACCTTCTTACAGCCGAAAACCTCCACTCCCTCTTTTGATCATACATTGTCGGGCATTAGCACCTCTTCTTACCTGCTTTTTACAAACCATAGTCGGACTTTCACATCTTTTAGTAGCCGAACAACTCCGCTCCCGCTATTGATTGTGTACAGTTGGGTATTTTAACCTTTTCTTACCTGTTTTTTACCAACTATGGTCGGACATTCACACCTTCTTACAGCGGAACACCTCCGCTCCCTCCTTTGATGGTGTATGTTCGGGCATTCGAACCTTTTCTTACCCGCTTTTTACAAACTATGGTCAGACGTTCAAACCTTCTTGTAGCCGAACATATCCACTCCTGCTTTTGATGATGTATGGTTGGGCATTCGAACCTACTTGTTGCCCGCTTTTCATTAATTATGGGTGGACATTCACACCTTGTCTCAGCCAAACACCTCCGCTCCCTGTTTTGATCATGTATGGTTTGACATTCGCACCTTTGCTTACCCTCTTTTTATACTGATTGCTCAAGATTAAGTTGTTCTTTCTCAAACTACAAAATTTTTTTAATTGTTGAAACTTGATTTGAAGTGGATAAATAAGGAAGACAAACAGTTTTAAGTCAGGCTGATAGCAATTAATTTTATAGCAAAATCTGTATTTCGTCATTTGTCGAGAGATGCTTATTGCTGAAGAAGTTCTTTCTCATTCTACAAAGTACAACGTTGTTTATCATTGAAACTTGATTAGACATGAATAAATATGAAGGACAAAGCAGTCTTAACTTGGTTTGAGTTAAGGAATTCGTTTTATAGGAGAATCCGAATTCGTGCATAACTCGTAAAATAGAGCTTATTTTCGGATTCCTGAAGAATGAGTCTGGTTCTTTCTCATAATACAAAGTTTGTTGTTTATTGTTGAAACTTCATCAGACCGTTAGATATAGTCGGACTCATCTCGACGCACGGCTTGGGATCTGGAACCAGTACTCTTGAGAGGGGTTGGACTCTCTTCCACTCTGGAGTTGCCCGTGGTGAGAGGCGCAGAGCAGGTGTGGGCATACTTATTGCCCCCCGGCTGTGTGCCAGTACATTGGGGTTTACCCCAGTGAACGAGAGGGTAGCCTCCCTCCGCCTTGGGTGGGGGGACTAGTCCTGACTGTTGTTTGTGCCTATGCGCCAAACAGCAGTTCAGAGTACCTACCCTTTTTGGAGTCTCTGGGGGAGGCACTGGAGAATGCTCCTACCGGAGACTCCCTCATTCTGCTGGGGGACTTCAATGCTCACGTGGGCAATGACAGTGAGACCTGGAGGGGTGTGATTGGGAGGAACGGCCCCCCCGATCTGAATCAGAGTGGTGTTATGTTGTTGGACTTCTGTGCCAGTCATAGACTGTCCATAACGAACACCATGTTCAGGCATAAGGGTGTCCATATGTGCACTTGGCACCAGGACACCCTTGGCCGCAGTTCGATGATCGACTTTGTGGTTGTATCATCGGACTTGCGGCCGTATGTCCTGGACACTCGGGTGAAGAGAGGGGCGGAGCTGTCAACTGATCACCACCTGGTGGTGAGTTGGCTCCGCTGGTGGGGGAGGATGCCGATCAGACCTGGCAGGCCCAAACGTATTGTGAGGGTCTGCTGGGAGCGTTTGTCAGAATCCCCCGTCAGAAGGAGCTTTAACTCCCACCTCCGGCAGAGCTTCAACCATATTTGAGGTGGGGGACATTGAATGGGCCATGTTCCGTGACTCCATTGCCGAGGCAGCTGGTCGGAGTTGTGGCCGTAAGGTGGTCGGTGCCTGTCGTGGCGGCAACCCTCGAACCTGCTGGTGGACACCAGTGGTGAGGGAAGCCGTCAAGCTGAAGAAGGAGTCCTATCGGGCCTTTTTGGCCAGTGGGACCCTGGAAGAAGCTGATAGGTACCGACGGGCCAGACGGGCCGCGGCTTCGGCGGTTGCTGAGGCAAAAACTCGGGCCTGGGAGGAGTTCGGTGAGACCATGGAGAACGATTTCCGGACGGCCTCGAAAAGATTCTGGTCCACCATCCGGCGTCTCAGGGGGGGGAAGCGGCTCACAGTCAACACTGTTTACAGTGGGGACGGGGCTTTGCTGACCTCAACTCGGGATGTTGTGAGTCGGTGGGGGGAGTACTTCGAGGAACTCCTCAATCCTACCAACACGTGCTCGGAAGAGGCAGAGTCGGAGAGCTCGGAGACGGGGCCTCCCATTTCTGGGGCTGAGGTTGCCGAGGTGGTTAAAAAGCTCCTCGGTGGCAAGGCCCCGGGGGTGGATGAGGTCCGTCCTGAGTTTCTCAAGGCTCTGGATGTTGTAGGGCTGTCTTGGCTGACACGCCTCTGCAGTATCGCGTGGACATCGGGGACAGTGCCTCTGGACTGGCAGATTGGGGTGGTGGTCCCCCTCTTTAAAAAGGGGGACCGGAGGGTGTGTTCCAACTATAGGGGTATCACACTCCTCAGCCTCCCTGGTAAGGTCTATTCGGGGCTATTGGAGAGGAGGATCCGTCGGATAATCGAGCCTCGGATTCAGGAGATGCAGTGTGGCATTCGTCCTGGCCGTGGAACAGTGGACCAGCTCTATACCCTCGGCAGGATCCTGGAGGGTGCATGGGAGTTCGCCCAACCAGTCTACATGTGTTTTGTGGACTTGGAGAAAGCGTTCGACCGTGTCCCTCGTGGAGTCCTGTGGGGGGTGCTCCAGGAATATGGAGTGCCGGACCCCTTGATAGGGGCCGTTCGGTCTCTGTATGACCGGTGCCAGAGTTTGGTCCGCATTGCCGGCAGTAAGTCGGATACGTTTCCGGTGAGAGTTGGACTCCGTCAGGGCTGCCCTTTGTCACCGATTCTGTTCCTAACTTTTATGGACAGAATTTCTAGGCGGAGCCAGGGCGTTGAGGGTGTCCCATTTGGCGACCTCAGAATCGGGTCTCTGCTTTTTGCAGATGACGTGGTTCTGTTAGCGTCGTCAGGCCGTGACCTTCAGCTCTCACTGGAGTGATTTGCAGCCGAGTGTGAAGCGGCTGGGATGAGAATCAGCGCCTCCAAATCCGAGACTATGGTTCTCAGCCGGAAAAGGGTGGAATGCTCTCTCCGGGTCGGGAATGAGATCCTTCCCCAAGAGGAGGAGTTCAAGTATCTCGGGGTCTTGTTCACGAGTGACGGACGAATGGAGCGGGAGATTGACGGGCGGATCGGTGCGGCGCCTGCAGTGTTGCAGGCTCTGCACCGACCCGTCGCTGTGAAGAGGGAGCTGAGCCAGAAGGCGAAGCTCTCTACTTACTGGTCAATCTACGTTCCCATCCTCACCTATGGTCACGAGTTGTGGGTAGTGACCGAAAGAACAAGATCGCGAATACAAGCGGCCGAAATGGGTTTCCTCCGCAGGGTGTCTGGGCTCTCCCTTAGAGATAGGGTGAGAAGCTCAGTCATCCGGGAGGGGCTCGGAGTAGAACCGCTGCTCCTCCGCATTGAGAGGAGTCAGATGAGGTGGCTCGGGCATCTGGTTAGGATGCCCCCTGGGCGCCTCCCTGGGGAGGTGTTCCGGGCACGTCCCACTGGGAGGAGACCCCGGGGGAGACCCAGGACACGTTGGAGAGACTATGTCTCTCGGCTGGCCTGGGAACGCCTGGGGGTCCCCCCGGAAGAGCTGGAGGAAGTGGCCAGGGACAGAGACGTCTGGGTTTCTCTGCTCAAGCTGCTGCCCCCGCGACCCGACCCCCGGATAAGCGGCAGATGATGGATGGATGGATGGATATATCCTCCACCAACCAGACTTACAACCCCCGACTAGGGTAGCAGAATTTCTAAGCATCTGTACCCCAAAACTACTATCAAAAATATATAAGTTATTGTCTAAGATAGATGACGTGATGTAGTGGATGGGGCCACGTAGGTGGTCCCCTTTGGTTGCACTCTGCAGTTCCCTGCCCCTGTTTTAATTACACCTTAGACATTACTACTTATCAAACACACTCACACACACACATTAGGTCTTGGGGGGTGGTTACACTGAGTGGCATCGGGTGGGCGGGGCTCTTTGGGTATGTAGGCTGCCCAGAGTGCCGCGCTCCCAGTTCTACAAGTTTGGCTGCCCCTCAATTTTAATTGCTCACTATTAGAAAATATTGAAGAGCCAGAAGGGTGAGGGGAGGGGTCTTCTTCGCACACCCCTGCTTCCTGGTGTCTGCTCGGGGCAGGAGGGGCCAGGAGGATTAATTAATTTTTCTGCTGGTTCGGGGTCTGTGGTGGCTGGGGGGTTGCTGGCCTCCTGGTGTGCCCGCTGCACTACACCCCAGCAGAGTCGAGGGAGGTAGGATGTGTGGATGTGTGGATGTATGGGACGTGAAAGTGTGTGTGGTAATGATTGGGCCTGGATCTGGGACTTGCTGTCGCCTGGCCTGCCTGTGTTTCTCCCGATGGGGCATCAGCGTTGCCTCTCCCCACTGCTCGCGACTTCACCCACCTGTGGGCACGTCTTGACTCCCAGGGCACTTGGCCAGGGGCGCTGGGGCAGGCGCTGACCCACTTTGTGGCTGTCTGGGGCGCTTGGCCCTCCTGGGTATTGGGTGGGGCCTCTGCCGGGGGGTTTGGGGGCGCTCGGGCTCCTGGGGCCCAGGTCCCGGAGTGCCTCTGCCCTATGCTTATGGGGGCTCTTTCCGGGGGCTTCCTCTGAAGTCTTCTGGGTGGATGCGTGGTTGCCCCTGCGGTGGGCTGCCTTGGTTCTGTGCTCTGTGGGGGCTGCTGGTGGCCTGGGTCTTGTGGCCCTCTCTGCCTGCTTCTGATTGCTTGGGGGGGGGGCTGTGGATTGTGGCCCTGTACGCTTATACACTCATAACTATGCACGGTTATCATGTAGGTCCTGTGCCATGGGTGTTGCATGTTCTCACACACACACACACACATTCATTAGTCCAGTAGCATGGTCACTAAGCAGTTGATGTATTATCATGTCGTCTCAGGTCATCTATATCCACAGCTGTGTTGTATGCGATTGCCGCTTCTTGTGCTTGTTTTTGTTTGTTTGTGTGTTTGTTTTTTCTCTGCTTGTCTGCTTTCAGGTGCTCCTGGTGGCGCTAAGGCTGGATTCCCCTCATAGGCCATGGATTGTTGTCTGTTTTGTTTTTTACAGGTGTAGCAGCTGGTTGTCTGGTTTTTGTTTCTATTTTTGTTCTGTTTCCTCTTCTTTCCTCTTCTTCTTTCCTTGTCCCCCGGTCCGGTTCAGTTCAGTTCATGTCATATATTGTAAACAGAAATAAATAAATGGGCATCAAGGGGAGCTTTACATTTATAAAACTTCCCTTGGCAAAACAAATCTGTTTGGCATCAAAGGTATTCAGACTACAATTCTTCTGACATAATGCTGAACAGGACAAGGGGAAAAAAAAGTAAAGAAGACAGTTCTGCCGAAAGCCAGGGATAGACCTGTTCTAAGTTCTATACTTTTTAAAAGGGGCGTGTTTATCAACTATGGAATTAGAAGATTTACAAAAATGGTCAAGTGCTAGATCTTCATCTGGGATTTTAACAGTGTCATATAACTATTCAACAGATCAGTTAAAAAAAAGCCTGCTCATGGAGATGTTTCAGGATCTGGATACCAAGCGTGGACCTAATGTTTTCATTTTTGCAATTCTGATACAGGCTATTGAGCAGTGATAACTAACACCAAGTTCAGATACTGCGGATTTTCTACCTTTGATTTGTTAAGATTGAGCCAATCAGGGACAACCTTGAAGGATCTCTTTGGTTTTGTAGGATCAGTAATTACCTGAGAAAGGTTGATATTGGTACACACCTTTTTTAAATGATCAGAGGCAGAGTTCAACTTGTTTAAATTAAAATTGCCACACAGAGATTGGGTTTAGGCCACATGCACACAGAATGACATCAACAAATATAAGAATTTTGAATATATGTAGAGGAATGATACTTTGAAATGTGCTCATTGCGGAGTTATGATCAGTTGAGTAATGAAGGTTGAACTATTCTGGGAAAGAGGTTCTATTCCCAGCATCATGATGGACACTCCTGATATAGAAGGTTTCGCTAACGCATTGAAATTGTTTTACTATTTTCATATGCATGTGCAATGAAGAATTGCTTGCTGCTGATAAATGCAAAGAAGAACAGCTTACACATAGATGCTCACATATAGGCTGCTGAATGCAATGAAGACCTGCTTATCAAGTAAAGTTCAATGTCAATGTGTAATATTCAATTAGGATTTGCAAAACAGTGAAGTTAAACAATGAATGGGTCCATAGTCGGTATGAGAAGACTAAAGGAATATTTACCTGGGTGTACGTTCAAACAGAGATGAGAAAATTGCGATAAATAATTGTTTGTTTGTTTGTTAGTATGTATATGAATGTTATGTGTATAAACTGTGTTGAGTTATAGTTACTCAGTAGTGTCTCAGTGAAACAACCGATGGGGGAAGCCTTGCGGTGACAACAAAAGCAGTGTTTTACTGATCAGTCAAGTTGCTCCAGTGTACTCCATACAGACTGGTTGGCTACTGAAGGGATAGAAAATGGGGAATACTTGTTTTAAAGCAAACAAGGAATTAGATGGGAAAAATACATGTTTTAACGGGACCCAGACAATATTAAATACTCAGACAGATGGGAGAAGAAGTGTAGTTTTGTAGGAAATCACAAAATTATTACATAGAATTAGTGAAATCAATTGAAGAATGCCTTTCTGAAGAGCTGTTTACCACAGATGAGCAGCTTTGCGACCAAGCACATTGTAGATCGCTTTACTGCCAAAATGATCTAATTTAATGGATTGGTTTAGACATGCATAACAGCATTTTAAGAACAAAGAGAGAAACAAAAAGGGACAACGCTTCATGGTGGAAGGTGATGTATAAATAACTGTGTATATGATGAAGGGGGTGGCAACACCCATTCCGAAATCCCGCCATTCCGACATCCCGCTATTCCGACATCCCACCATTCCGACATACCACCATTCCGACATACAAACGTCCCACCATTCCGACATCCCACCATTGCGACATCCCGCTATTCTGACGTTCAAATGTCCCACCATTCCGACAAGGCTTTCCGTATAAGGAAATGTGTGTTACTCAACAGGTGAGTCCCTTCTTTCTGTTCATGCAATTTATATGTTTAACACATGTTTATAGACAAGCGTTATTAAAAACACAAAGTCTCGGCAACTGGAGGAGGAGAAGCAGTCTGCGGTGGTTTTCAATCACTTGTTTCAACTTCCGAAAATTTAATCCAGGAAAAATAGGCTTACAAACATGGACCAAAACGGCTCCATAACACGCACAAGAATCCAAAAGAAACGAAAGTTAACTAAAAGAAAGCAAATAAACAGTATGAAGTGGTCAAAATTGGTTTTACGCATGCCTATGTGCGTCTGGCACATGCGTCTTCGGGCTCTCCCACGTTGGTTTGTGGATGAAAGCTATATGTTCAGCTGTAATGTCATGTAAAAACAATCTCTACATGACATTTACTCCCAGGTGTGACCAGTTAGGTCCTTAAGATATCAACAGGCTGTATAAAGCTACAACCGTTGCGGCTGTGTGTTTGTGCCAAAAGCGCAAAACCCATCCGCGCTTCCCAAAATTGGAGTGAGTACTCATAAATCACGTGAATAACATGAATAAACGTTTTTACTGCATTTTGTTGTGTTTTATACGTTCTATGCTGTCATTTCTCTCTTCTCCTATTGGCAAGGCAAGGCAGAGTGCTCGCAACTGTGTCCTGTGCAGTAGCCGTGATATCTGTAATTGCAATTATTACTTTTGCATATGATGACAGCGTGCAAAAGACGCATGGGCTCTGTGGAGAGCTCCGCTCCAGCTGGCTGCTGTGACAGCTCACTGACACTGTATTTCTGCTTAATCAGTTTCAGTCTCGCCAGAGTTACATTAATATCTGTATTTTTATATTTGAAATTCAGGGGATTTTGATAATAGATTATTAAAGTTTGTTTGCGAGGCTGTGGCCTCTGCATGTGCAAAGCTTGTGCGCCAAACTTTAGGGCGTATTTGCGCCGGCATATCATTAGTGCAAAATGTTTTGGTTAAAAAATAGGCTATTAAAAGGAACTGTCGGAATGGCGGTATGTTAAAAAAAAAAAAAAAACATACCTCCATTCCGACCATAGGAGGAAAAAAGTGTCGGAATGGTGGGACGTTTGATAAAAAATTAAGTGTCGCCATTCCGACAATTGGAGACCCATGTCGGAATGGCGAGATGTCGGAATGGCAGCATGTAACCATGATGAAGGAGAGACCATTTGAGCAGCACAGCCATTTCGCAGCACAGGGACAGCAATCCAAGTTACAGGATCTCCCACGTGGTATCACCTGTCACATTGTGTCAAGGCATCAAAAGAAGAAAAAATCACCAAACTCAAGGACAAAAAGACAAAGACTCCGGTGAACGAAGACAGAGGACTGACAAACCAGAAATACAAAAGGATTCTCGATATCAAGATCCAGAAGAAGAGGCTAACAATGCCACGAACACTTACGATGCTGGGAATGATGCCAGCAATGAACAGAGAAGAAGATTCAGTGTCATCAATCTGCATTACGTGCCTCTAATGAGGGGGTGAATATAGAATCCTCAACGATTACAACGTCTCTGGGAACTGTGACAACAACAAGGTTTAAACCATTTTGATATATATTGTAACCTATTGTCTAAGGAATAGTGCTGAAAATGAGGTAAATCTAATCCACCACTGTCCTTGGTCTTCTGTAGGGTTTTTAAACTAATACGTGGTGGTTTGTTTTTCCACAGAAATTTGGAGATGCATGAATCTAGTGACTTAAACCAAGTAGCAGATGGTTTTATGGGGATCATTGAGAACAAATAGTTAACTTTTGGTAGTATCATCATTTTAATGGATGTAACTCTCCCCATAAGTGATATAGGTAAGGACTTCCAACGAGAGATCGTCCTCTACTGTCTTTAATAATTGCACATAATTTAGCTTTGTTAGCTCTGAGAGCCTGGAGGAAATGTTTATGCCTAAATATCTAATATTTCCTGACTGTAAAGTGATCGCAGGTATATTATGGACCCTACAGTTAATGGGCAGAACTGTGGTCTTAGACCAGTTGATAGAGTAGTCAGAAAGTGCTGAGAATTTATTTATGAGTGTGATCGTGTGACTGAGAGACGTCTGTGAGTTCTGAAGGAAAAGTAATACATCATCAGCATAAAGACTTATTTTATGCTCAATATTTTGGGATTAATTACTCACAAACGGGTAAGAAAAGGTAGTATTGCCAGACCATACATGATCAAAACAGGGAGCGGAGGTGGTTCAGCTGCAAGGTGTGAATGTCTGACTATAGTTTGTAAAAAGCGGGTAAGATAAGGTGCGAATGCCCGACAATGTAAGATCAAAAGAGGGAGCGGAGGTTTTTGGCTACAAGAAGGTTTGAATGTCCGACCATAGTTTGTAAAAAGCGGGTAAGAAAAGGTTACCATACATCATTAAAAGCAGGAGTGGATGTGTTCGGCTACAAGAAGATTTGAATGTCCATCAATAATTGCTTTAAAACATGAAAGAAAATTTTCGAATATCAAACCGCACATGATCATAAGCGGGAGAGGAGTTGTTCAGCTGCAAGAAGGTGTGAATGTCCACCCATAATTACTGAAAAATGGGTAAGAAAAGGTGAAAATGCCCAACCATACATCATCAAAAGCAGGAGTGGATGTGTTCGGCTACAAGAAGGTTTGAATGTCCGACCATAGTTTGTAAAAAGCGGGTAAGAAAAGGTTCGAATGCCCGAACATAGACCATCAAAAGAGGGAGCGGAGGTGTTCCGCTGTAAGAAGGTGTGAATGTCCAACCATGGTTTGTAAAAAGCTTGTAAGAAAAGGTTCGAATGCCCGAATATATACCATCAAAAGCGGAAGCGGAGGTGTTCGGCTGCAAGAAGGTGTGAACGTCCGACCAAAGTTTGTAAAAAGCAGTTAAGAAAAGGTTCGAATATCCAACCAAACATAATCAAAAGCGGGAGCAGAGCTGTTCGACTGCAAGTAGGTGTGAATGTCCAGCCATAATTACTCACAAACGGGTAAGAAAAGGTAGTATTGCCAGACCATACATGATCAAAACAGGGAGCTGAGGTGGTTCAGCACCAAGGTGTGAATGTCTGACTATAGTTTGTAAAAAGCGGGTAAGATAAGGTGCGAATGCCCGACAATGTATAATCAAAAGAGGGAGCAGAGGTTTTCGGCTACAAGAAGGTTTGAATGTCCGACCATAGTTTATAAAAAGCGGGTAAGAAAAGGTTCAAATGCCTGACAATACACCATCAAAAGCGGGAGCGGAGATGTTCCGCTGTAAGACGGTGTGAATGTCCGACCATATTTGGTAAAAAGCGGGTAAGAAAAGGTTAAAATACCCAACTGTACACAATCAATAGCGGGAGCGGAGTTGTTTGGCTACAAGAAGGTGTGAACGTCCGACCAAAGTTTGTAAAAAGCAGTTAAGAAAAGGTTCGAATATCCAACCAAACATAATCAAAAGCGGGAGCAGAGCTGTTCGACTGCAAGTAGGTTTGAATGTCAGATCATAATTTGCAAAAAGCTGATGAGAAAGGGTGAGAATGCCCGGCTATACACCATCAAATGCGGGAGCGGAAGGGTTCGGCTGTGAGTAGGTGTGAATGTCCAACCATAATTGCTGAAAAATGTGTTAGAAGAGACTAGAATGCCGGACAAGACATCATCAAATGCGGGAGCGGAGTTGTTCAGTTGTGAGTAGGTGTGAATCTCCAAGCATAGTTTGTAAAAAGGGGGTAAGAATAGGTTGGAATGCCCGAACATACACTATCAAAACAGGGAGCTAAGGTGGCTCAGCTGCAAGGTGTGAATGTCTGACTATAGTTTGTAAATAAGGTGCGAATGCCCAACAATGTATAATCAAAAGAGGGAGCGGAGGTTTACGGCTACAAGAAGGTTTGAATGTCCGACCATAGTTTGTAAAAAGCGGGTAAGAAAAGGTTCAAGCGCCTGACTATACACCATCAAAAGCGGGAGCAGAGGTGTTCCGCTGTAAGACGGTGTGAATGTCCGACCATATTTGGTAAAAAGCGGGTAAGAAAAGGTTAAAATACCCGACTGTACACAATCAATAGCGGGAGAGGAGGTGTTCGGCTGCAAGAAGGTGTGAATGTCCACCCATAATTACTGAAAAATGGGTAAGAAAAGGTGCGAATGCCCAACCATACATTATCAAAAGCAGGTGTGAATGTCAGATCATAATTTGCAAAAAGCTGATGAGAAAGGGTGAGAATGCCCGACTATACACCATCAAATGCGGGAGCGGAGTTGTTCGGCTGTGAGTAAGTGTGAATCTCCGACCATAATTGCTGAAAAATGTGTTAGAAAAGGTAAGAATGCCGGTCCATACATCATCAAAAGCGGGAGAGGTGGTGTTCGGCTGCAAGTAGGTGTGAATGTCCAGCCATAATTACTAACAAATGGGTAGGAAAAGGTAGTATTGCCATACCATATATGATCAAAACAGGGAGCGGAGGTGGTTCAGCTGCAAGAAGGTGTGAATGTCCGACTAAAGTTCAAATATATGAACAAAAGCGGGAGGAGAGGTCTTCGGATGAGAGTGGTTGAGAATTTCCAACCATAATCTATAAAATGCGGTGAAAAAAAGGTGTGATAGAACACTAAAAGGTGGAGCGGAAGTGTTCGGCTGCAAGAAGGTGTGAATGTCCTACTATATTTGGTGAAAAGCAGGTGAAGCAAGGTCTGAATGCCCAACCTTACATCATCAAAAGCGAGATCAGAGGTGTTTGGCTGCATGAAGGCCATAGTTTGCCAAAAGCGGGTAAGCTGCGAATGACCGACTAAATATCAACAAAAGGTCTTCGGATGCAACTGGGTGTGAATATCCCACCATACAAGTATGGTGGAGAGGAAGCTGTGAAAAGCCGACCATAGTTGGCAAAAAGCGGGTGAAAAAAAGGTGCGAATGTCCAACCATACATGATTAAAACAGGGAGCGGAGGTGTTTGGCTGTGACAAGGTGTGAATGTCCACCCAAAACTAATGAAAAGTGGGCAACAAGTAGGTTTGAATGCCCAACCATACATCATCAAAAGCAGGAGTGGATGTGTTCGGCTACAAGAAGGTTTGAATGTCCGAGCATAGTTTGTAAAAAGCGGGTAAGAAAAGGTTCGAATGCCCAAACATACACCATCAAAAGAGGGAGCGGAGGTGTTCCGCTGTAAGAAGGTGTGAATGTCCGACCATAGTTGGTAAAAAACGGGTAAAAAAAGGTTCAAATGCCTGACTATACACCATCAAAAGCGGGAGCGGAGGTGTTCCGCTGTAAGACGGTGTGAATGTCTGACCATAGTTGGTAAAAAGCGGGTAAGAAAAGGTTAAAATACCTGACTGTACACAATCAATAGCGGGAGCGGAGTTGTTCGGCTACAAGAAGGTGTGAAAGTTCAACCATGGTTTGTAAAAAGCTGGTAAGAAAAGGTTCGAATGCCCGACAATGTATGATCAAAAGAGGGAGCGGAGGTGTTCGGCTGCAAGAAGGTCTGAATGTCCAACCATAATTTGTAAAAACCGGGAAGGAAAGGCTCGAAAGCCCGACTATACACCATCAAAAGCGGGAGCAGAGTGGTTCAGCTGCAAGAAGGTCTGAGTGTCCATCAATAATTGCTTTAAAACATGAAAGAAAATTTTCGAATATCATCCGCAAATGATCATAAGAAGGAGAGGAGGTGTTCAGCTGCAAGAAGGTGTGAATGTCCACCCATAATTCCTGAAAAATGGGTAAAAAAAGGTGCGAATGCCCAACCATACATTATCAAAAGCAGGTGTGAATGTCAGATCATAATTTGCAAAAAGCTGATGCGAAAGGGTGAGAATGCCCGACTATACACCATCAAATGCGGGAGCGGAGGTGTTCGGCTCTGAGTAGGTGTGAATGTCCGACCATAATTGCTGAAAAATGTGTTAGAAAAGGAAAGAATGCCGGACCATACATCATCAAAAGCGAGAGAGGTGGTGTTCGGCTGCAAAAAGGTGTAAATGTTCGACTAAAGTTTGTAAAAAGCGGGTAAGACATGGTGCGAATGCCTGACAAGGTATGATCAAAAGCAGGAGCGGAGGTGTTCAGCTGCAAGAAGGTCTAAATGTCCATCAATAATTGCTAGAAAACATGAAAGAAAATTTTCGAAAATCAAACCGCACATGATCATAAGTGGGAGAGGAGGTGTTCAGCTGCAAGAAGGTGTGAATGTCCACCCATTATTCCTGACAAATGGGTAAAAAAAAAGGTGCGAATGCCCAACCATACATCATCAAAAGCAGGAGTGGATGTGTTCGGCTACAAGAAGGTGTGAACGTCCAACCAAAGTTTGTAAAAAGCAGTTAAGAAAAGGTTTGAATATCCAACCAAACATAATCAAAAGCGGGAGCATAGCTTTTCGACTGCAAGTAGGTGTGAATGTCAGATCATAATTTGCAAAAAGCTGATGAGAAAGGGTGAGAATGTCCGACTGCACACCATCAAATGCGGGAGCGGAGTTGTTCGGCTGTCAGTAGGTGTGAATCTCCGACCGTAATTTCTGAAAAATGTGTTAGAAAAGGTAAGAATGCCGGTCCATACATCATCAAAAGTGAGAGAGGTGGTGTTCGGCTGCAAGTAGGTGTGAATGTCCAGCCATAATTACTCACAAACGGGTAAGAAAAGGTAGTATTGCCAGACCATACATAATCAAAACAGGGAGCGGAGGTGGTTCAGCTGCAAGAAGGTGTGAATGTCCGACTAAAGTTCAAATATATGAACAAAAGCGGGAGGAGAGGTCTTCGGATGAGAGTGGTTGAGAATTTCCAACCATAATCTATAAAATGCGGTGAAAAAAAGGTGTGATAGAACACTAAAAGGTGGAGCGGAAGTGTTCGGCTGCAAGAAGGTGTGAATGTCCGACTATATTTGGTGAAAAGCAGGTGAAGCAAGGTCTGAATGCCCAACCTTACATCATCAAAAGCGAGATCAGAGGTGTTTGGCTGCATGAAGGCCATAGTTTGCCAAAAGCGGGTAAGCTGCGAATGACCGACTAAATATCAACAAAAGGTCTTCGGATGCAAGTGGGTGTGAATATCCCACCATACAAGTATGGTGGAGAGGAAGCTGTGAACAGCCGACCATAGTTGGCAAAAAGCGGGTGAGAAAAGGTGCGAATATCCAACCATACATGATCAAAACAGGGAGCGGAGGTGTTTGGCTGTGACACCAAAATTAATGAAAAGTGGGCAACAAGTAGGTTTGAATGCCCAACCATACATCATCAAAAGCAGGAGTGGATGTGTTCGGCTACAAGAAGGTTTGAATGTCCGAGCATAGTTTGTAAAAAGCGGGTAAGAAAAGGTTCGAATGCCCAAACATACACCATCAAAAGAGGGAGCAGAGGTGTTCCGCTGTAAGAAGGTGTGAATGTCCGACCATAGTTCGTAATAAACGGGTAAGAAAGGATTAAAATACCCGACTGTACACAATCAATAGGGGGAGCGGAGTTGTTCAGCTACAAGAAGGTGTGAAAGTCCAACCATGGTTTGTAAAAAGCTGGTAAGAAAAGGTTCGAATGCCCGAATATATACCATCAAAAGCGGAAGCGGCGGTGTTCGACTGCAAGTAGGTGTGAATGTCCAGCCATAATTACTCACAAACGGGTAAGAAAAGGTAGTATTGCCAGACCATACATGATCAAAACAGGGAGCTGAGGTGGTTCAGCTGCAAGGTGTGAATGTCTGACTATAGTTTGTAAAAAGCGGGTAAGACAAGGTGCGAATGCCCGACAATGTATGATCAAAAGAGGGAGTGGAGGTCTTCGGCTGCAAGGTCTGAATGTCCAACCATAATTTCTAAAAACCGGGTAAGAAAAGGCTCGAAATTCCGACTATACACAATCAAAAGCGGGAGCGGGAGGTTTTCAGCTGCAAATCCTTCACTCAAACCAAGTGAAAACTGCTTTGTCCTTCATATTTATCAATGTCTAGATCGACTTCAACAAAGAACAACATTGTACTTTGCAGTAAAGAAAGAGCAAATCAAAAGTTTTAGGAATCCGAGAATAAGCTTATTTTCATGAGTTCTGCACGATTATTGATTTTATTATAAATGAATGCCTTCACTCAAACTATGTTAAAACTGCTTTGTCCTTCATATTTATCAATGTCTAGATTGACTTCAACAAAGAACAACACTGGATTTTGCAGTAGAAGAAAGAGCAACACTGAAGGATCAGTAATCCGAGAATAAGCTTATTTTCATACGTTCTGCATGATTTGGGATTTTATGTATAAAATGAATTCCTTCACTCAAACCAAGTTAAAACTGCTTTGTTCTTCATATTTATCAATGTCTAGATCGACTTCAACAAAGAACAACATTGTATTTTGCAGTAGAAGAAAAAGCAACACTGAAGGATCAGGAATCCGAGAATAAGCTTCTTTTCATACGTTCTGCATGATTTGGGATTTTATGTATAAAATGAATTCCTTCACTCAAACCAAGTGAAAACTGCTTTGTCCTTCATATTTATCAATGTCTAGATTTACTTCAACAAAGAACAACATTGTATTTTGCAGTAGTAGAAAGAGCAACACTTGAAGGAACAGGAGTCCGAGAATAAGCTTATTTTCATACGTTCTGCATGATTTGGGATTTTATGTATAAAATGAATTCCTTTACTCAAACTATGTTAAAACTGCTTTGTCCTTCATATTTATCAATGTCTAGATTGACTTCAACAAAGAACAACACTGGATTTTGCAGTAGAAGAAAAAGCAACACTGAAGGATCAGGAATCCGAGAATAAGCTTCTTTTCATACGTTCTGCATGATTTGGGATTTTATGTATAAAATGAATTCCTTCACTCAAACCAAGTGAAAACTGCTTTGTCCTTCATATTTATCAATGTCTAGATTTACTTCAACAAAGAACAACATTGTATTTTACAGTAGTAGAAAGAGCAACACTGAAGGATCAGTAATCCGAGAATAAGCTTATTTTCATACGTTCTGCATGATTTGGGATTTTATGTATAAAATGAATTCCTTCACTCAAACCAAGTTAAAACTGCTTTGTCCTTCATATTTATAAATGTCTAGATCGACTTCAACAAAGAACAACATTGTATTTTGCAGTAGAAGAAAAAGCAACACTGAAGGATCAGGAATCCGAGAATAAGCTTCTTTTCATACGTTCTGCATGATTTGGGATTTTATGTATAAAATGAATTCCTTCACTCAAACCAAGTTAAAACTGCTTTGTCCTTCATATTTATAAATGTCTAGATCGACTTCAACAAAGAACAACATTGTATTTTGCAGTAGTAGAAAGAGCAACACTTGAAGGAACAGGAATCCGAGAATAAGCTTATTTTCATACGTTCTGCATGATTTGGCATTTTATGTATAAAATGAATTCCTTTACTCAAACTATGTTAAAACTGCTTTGTCCTTCATATTTATCAATGTCTAGATTGACTTCAACAAAGAACAACATTGTATTTTGCAGTAGAAGAAATAGCAACACTGAAGGATCAGGAATCCGAAAACACGCTTATTTTCATACGTTCTGCTTGATTTGGGATTTTGCTATAAAATTAATTCCTTCACTCAAACAAAGTGGAAACTGCTTTGTCCTTCATATTTATCAATGTCTATATCGATTTCAACAAAGAACAAGGCTGTATTTTGCAGTATAGGAAAGAGCAACACTGGAGGATCAGGAATCCGAGAATAAGCTTACTTTCATGAGTCCTGCACGATTTCGGATTTTCCTATAAAATGAATTGCTTTGCTCAAACCAAGTTAAAATTGCTTTGTCCTTCATAGTTATCCATGTCTAAAATGTATCAAGCATAAAGTTCCTCATATTACCCTGAATGAGATAGAAGCATCCCTTTGGTTGAGCAATACGTTCCTTATGCGGAGTTATGCATGATTTCGGATTTTGATAAAAAATTCATTCCTTCACACCTTTTTTTTTTCACCGCATTTTATAGATTATGGTTGGAAATTTCAACCACTCTAATCTGAAGACCTCTCCTCCCGCTTTTGTTAATATATTTGAACTTTAGTTGGACATTCACCCCTTTTTGCAGCTAAACCACCTCCGCTCCCTGTTTTGATCATGTATGGTCTGGCAATACTACCTTTTCTTACCCCTTTGTGAGTAATTATGGCTGGACATTCACACCTACTTGCAGTCGAACAGCTCTGCTCCCGCTTTTGATTATGTTTGGTTGGATATTCGAACCTTTTCTTAACTGCTTTTTACAAACTTTGGTCGGACGTTCACACCTTCTTGCAGCCGAACACCTCCGCTTCCGCTTTTGATGGTATATATTCGGGCATTCGAACCTTTTCTTACCAGCTTTTTACAAACCATGGTTGGACTTTCACATCTTCTTGTAGCCGAACAACTCCGCTCCCTCTATTGATTGTGTACAGTCGGGTATTTTAACCTTTTCTTACCCACTTTTTACCAACTATGGTCGGACGTTCACACCTTCTTACAGCGGAACACCTCCGCTCCCTCTTTTGATGGTGTATGTTTGGGCATTCGAACCTTTTCTTACCCGCTTTTTACAAACTATGCTCGGACATTGAAACCTTCTTGTAGCCGAACACATCCACTCCTTCTTTTGATGATGTATGCTTGGGCATTCAAACCTACTTTTTGCCCGGTTTTCATTAAATTTGGGTGGACATTCACACCTTGTCACAGCCAAACACCTCCGCTCCCTGTTTTGATCATGTATGGTTGGACATTCGCACCTTGTCTCACCTGCTTTTTGCAAACTATGGTCGGCTGTTCACAGCTTCCTCTCCACCATACTTGTATGGTGGGATGTTCACACCCAGTTGCATCCGAAGACCTCCGCCCCTACTTTTGTTGATATTTAGTTGGTCATTCGCAGCTTACCCGCTTTTGGCAAACTATGGCCTTCTTGCAGCCAAACACCTCTGATCTCGCTTTTGATAATGTAAGGTTGGGCATTCAGACCTTGCTTCACCTGCTTTTCACCAAATATAGTCGGACATTCACACCTTCTTGCAGCCGAACACTTCCGCTCCACCTTTTAGTGTTCTATCACACCTTTTTTTCACCGAATTTTATAGATTATGGTTGGAAATTCTCAACCACTCTCACCCGAAGACCTCTCCTCCCGCTTTTGTTAATATATTTGAACTTTAGTGAGACATTCACACCTTCTTGCAGCTGTACCACCTCCGCTCCCTGTTTTGATCATGTATGGTCTGGCAATACTACCTTTTCTTACCCGTTTGTGAGTAATTATGGCTGGACATTCACACCTACTTGCAGCCGAACACCACCTCTCTCGCTTTTGATGATGTATGGACCGGCATTCTTACCTTTTCTAACACATTTTTCAGAAATTATGGTCGGAGATTCACACCTACTCACAGCCGAACAACTCCGCTCCCGCATTTGATGGTGTGCAGTCGGACATTCTCACCCTTTCTCATCAGCTTTTTGCAAATTATAATCTGACATTCACACCTACTTGCAGTCGAAAAGCTATACTCCCGCTTTTGATTATGTTTGGTTGGATATTCAAACCTTTTCTTAACTGCTTTTTACAAACTTTGGTTGGACGTTCACACCTTCTTGTAGCCGAACACATCCACTCCTGCTTTTGATGATGTATGGTTGGGCATTCGCACCTTTTTTTTACCCATTTGTCAGGAATAATGGGTGGACATTCACACCTTCTTGCAGCTGAACACCTCCTCTCCCACTTATGATCATGTGCGGTTTGATTTTCGAAAATTTTCTTTCATGTTTTCTAGCAATTATTGATGGACATTTAGACCTTCTTGCAGCTGAACACCTCCGCTCCTGCTTTTGATCATACCTTGTCAGGCATTCGCACCATGTCTTACCCGCTTTTTACAAACTTTAGTCGAACATTTACACCTTTTTGCAGCCGAACACCACCTCTCTCGCTTTTGATGATGTATGGTCCGGCATTCTTTCCTTTTCTAACACATTTTTCAGCAATTATGGTCGGACATTCACACCTACTCAGAGCCGAACACCTCCGCTCCCGCATTTGATGGTGTATAGTCGGGCATTCTCACCCTTTCACATCAGCTTTTTGCAAATTATGATCTGACATTCACACCTGCTTTTGATAATGTATGGTTGGGCATTCGCACCTTTTTTTACCCATTTTTCAGGAATTATGGGTGGACATTCACACCTTCTTGCAGCTGAACACCTCCTCTCCTTCTTATGATCATGTGCGGATGATATTCGAAAATTTTCTTTCATGTTTTAAAGCAATTATTGATGGACATTCAGACCTTCTTGCAGCTGAACCACTCTGCTCCCGCTTTTGATGGTGTATAGTCGGGCTTTCGAGCCTTTCCTTCCCGGTTTTTACAAATTATGGTTGGACATTCAGACCTTCTTGCAGCCGAACACCTCCGCTCCCTCTTTTGATCATACATTGTCGGGCATTAGCACCTTTTCTTACCCGCTTTTTACAAACCATAGTCGGACTTTCACATCTTTTATTAGCCGAACAACTCCGCTCCCGCTATTGATTGTGTACAGTCGGGTATTTTAACCTTTTCTTACCCGCTTTTTACCAACTATGGTCGGACATTCACACCTTCTTTCAGCGGAACACCTCCGCTCCCTCTTTTGATGGTGTATGTTCGGGCAGTCAAACCTTTTCTTACCTGCTTTTTACAAACTATGGTCAGACATTCAACCCTTCTTGGAGCCGAACACATCCACTCCTGCTTTTGATTATGTATAGTTGGGCATTCGCACCTTTTCTTACCCATTTTTCAGTAATTATGGGTGTACATTCACACCTTCTTGCAGCCAAACACCTCCGCTCCCTCTTTTGATCATACATTTTCGGGCATTCGCACCTTTTCTTACCCGCTTTTTACAAACCATGGTCGGACTTTCACACCTTTTAGTAGCCGAACAACTCCGCACCCGCTACTGATTGTGTACAGTCGGGTATTTTAACCTTTTCTTACCCGTTTTTTACCAACTATGGTCGGACATTCACACCTTCTTACAGCGGAACACTTCCGCTCCCTCCTTTGATGGTGTATGTTCGGGCATTCAAACCTTTTCTTACCCGCTTTTTACAAACTATGGTCAGACGTTCAAACCTACTTGTAGCCGAACATATCCACTCCTGCTTTTGATGATGTATGGTTGGGCATTCGAACCTACTTGTTGCCCGCTTTTCATTAATTATGGGTGGACATTCACACCTTGTCTCAGCCAAACACCTCCGCTCCCTGTTTTGATCATGTATGGTTTGACATTCGCACCTTTGCTTACCCTCTTTTTATACTGATTGCTCAAGATTAAGTTGTTCTTTCTCAAACTACAAAATTTTTTTAATTGTTGAAACTTGATTTGAAGTGGATAAATAAGGAAGACAAACAGTTTTAAGTCAGGCTGATAGCAATTAATTTTATAGCAAAATCTGTATTTCGTCATTTGTCGAGAGATGCTTATTGCTGAAGAAGTTCTTTCTCATTCTACAAAGTACAACGTTGTTTATCATTGAAACTTGATTAGACATGAATAAATATGAAGGACAAAGCAGTCTTAACATGGTTTGAGTTAAGGAATTCGTTTTATAGGAGAATCCGAATTCGTGCATAACTCGTAAAATAGAGCTTATTTTCGGATTCCTGAAGAATGAGTCTGGTTCTTTCTCATAATACAAAGTTTGTTGTTTATTGTTGAAACTTCATCAGACCGTTAGATATAGTCGGACTCACCTCGACGCACGGCTTGGGATCTGGATCCAGTACTCTTGAGAGGGGTTGGACTCTCTTCCACTCTGGAGTTGCCCGTGGTGAGAGGCGCAGAGCAGGTGTGGGCATACTTATTGCCCCCCGGCTGTGTGCCAGTACATTGGGGTTTACCCCAGTGAACGAGAGGGTAGCCTCCCTCCGCCTTTGGGTGGGGGGACGAGTCCTGACTGTTGTTTGTGCCTATGCGCCAAACAGCAGTTCAGAGTACCTACCCTTTTTGGAGTCTCTGGGGGAGGCACTGGAGAATGCTCCTACCGGAGACTCCCTCATTCTGCTGGGGGACTTCAATGCTCACGTGGGCAATGACAGTGAGACCTGGAGGGGTGTGATTGGGAGGAACGGCCCCCCCGATCTGAATCAGAGTGGTGTTATGTTGTTGGACTTCTGTGCCAGTCATAGACTGTCCATAACGAACACCATGTTCAGGCATAAGGGTGTCCATATGTGCACTTGGCACCAGGACACCCTTGGCCGCAGTTCGATGATCGACTTTGTGGTTGTATCATCGGACTTGCGGCCGTATGTCCTGGACACTCGGGTGAAGAGAGGGGCGGAGCTGTCAACTGATCACCACCTGGTGGTGAGTTGGCTCCGCTGGTGGGGGAGGATGCCGATCAGACCTGGCAGGCCCAAACGTATTGTGAGGGTCTGCTGGGCGCGTTTGTCAGAATCCCCCGTCAGAAGGAGCTTTAACTTCCACCTCCGGCAGAGCTTCAACCATATTTGAGGTGGGGGACATTGAGTCCGAATGGGCCATGTTCCGTGACTCCATTGCCGAGGCAGCTGGTCGGAGTTGTGGCCGTAAGGTGGTCGGTGCCTGTCGTGGCGGCAACCCTCGAACCTGCTGGTGGACACCAGTGGTGAGGGAAGCCGTCAAGCTGAAGAAGGGGTCCTATCGGGCCTTTTTGGCCAGTGGGACCCTGGAAGAAGCTGATAGGTACCGACGGGCCAGACGGGCCACGGCTTCGGCGGTTGTGAGGCAAAAACTCGGGCCTGGGAGGAGTTCGGTGAGACCATGGAGAACGATTTCCGGACGGCCTCGAAAAGATTCTGGTCCACCATCCGGCGTCTCAGGGGGGGGGAAGCGGCTCACAGTCAACACTGTTTACAGTGGGGACGGGGCTTTGCTGACCTCAACTAGGGATGTTGTGAGTCGGTGGGGGGAGTACTTCGAGGAACTCCTCAATCCTACCAACACGTGCTCGGAAGAGGCAGAGTCGGAGAGCTCGGAGACGGGGCCTCCCATTTCTGGGGCTGAGGTTGCCGAGGTGGTTAAAAAGCTCCTCGGTGGCAAGGCCCCGGGGGTGGATGAGGTCCGTCCTGAGTTTCTCAAGGCTCTGGATGTTGTAGGGCTGTCTTGGCTGACACGCCTCTGCAGTATCGCGTTGACATCGGGGACAGTGCCTCTGGACTGGCAGATTGGGGTGGTGGTCCCCCTCTTTAAAAAGGGGGACCGGAGGGTGTGTTCCAACTATAGGGGTATCACACTCCTCAGCCTCCCTGGTAAGGTCTATTCGGGGGTATTGGAGAGGAGGATCCGTCGGATAATCGAGCCTCGGATTCAGGAGATGCAGTGTGGCTTTCGTCCTGGCCGTGGAACAGTGGACCAGCTCTATACCCTCGGCAGGATCCTGGAGGGTGCATGGGAGTTCGCCCAACCAGTCTACATGTGTTTTGTGGACTTGGAGAAAGCGTTCGACCGTGTCCCTCGTGGAGTCCTGTGGGGGGTGCTCCGGGAATATGGAGTGCCGGACCCCTTGATAGGGGCCGTTCGGTCTCTGTATGACCGGTGCCAGAGTTTGGTCCGCATTGCCGGCAGTAAGTCGGATACGTTTCCGGTGAGAGTTGGACTCCGTCAGGGCTGCCCTTTGTCACCGATTCTGTTCCTAACTTTTATGGACAGAATTTCTAGGCGGAGCCAGGGCGTTGAGGGTGTCCCATTTGGCGACCTCAGAATCGGGTCTCTGCTTTTTGCAGATGATGTGGTTCTGTTAGCGTCGTCAGGCCGTGACCTTCAGCTCTCACTGGAGTGATTCGCAGCCGAGTGTGAAGCGGCTGGGATGAGAATCAGCACCTCCAAATCCGAGACTGTGGTTCTCAGCTGGAAAAGGGTGGAATGCTCTCTCCGGGTCGGGAATGAGATCCTTCCCCAAGAGGAGGAGTTCAAGTATCTCGGGGTCTTGTTCACGAGTGACGGACGAATGGAGCGGGAGATTGACGGGCGGATCGGTGCGGCGCCTGCAGTGTTGCAGGCTCTGCACCGACCCGTCGTTGTGAAGAGGGAGCTGAGCCAGAAGGCGAAGCTCTCTACTTACTGGTCAATCTACGTTCCCATCCTCACCTATGGTCACGAGTTGTGGGTAGTGACCGAAAGAACAAGATCGCGAATACAAGCGACCGAAATGGGTTTCCTCCGCAGGGTGTCTGGGCTCTCCCTTAGAGATAGGGTGAGAAGCTCAGTCATCCGGGAGGGGCTCGGAGTAGAACCGCTGCTCCTCCGCATTGAGAGGAGTCAGATGAGGTGGCTCGGGCATCTGGTTAGGATGCCCCCTGGGCGCCTCCCTGGGGAGGTGTTCCGGGCACGTCCCACTGGGAGGAGACCCCGGGGGAGACCCAGGACACGTTGGAGAGACTATGTCTCTCGGCTGGCCTGGGAACGCCTCGGGGTCCCCCCGGAAGAGCTGGAGGAAGTGGCCGGGGACAGAGACGTCTGGGTTTCTCTGCTCAAGCTGCTGCCCCCGCGACCCGACCCCCGGATAAGCGGCAGATGATGGATGGATGGATGGATATATCCTCCACCAACCAGACTTACAACCCCCGACTAGGGTAGCAGAATTTCTAAGCATCTGTACCCCAAAACTACTATCAAAAATATATAAATTATTGTCTAAGATAGATGACACAATGTCTCTTCCATCCTCAAAATGGGAGGCAGATTTATCCATCAGTTCTGGTCATAGCTTCTAACCACAAATATGTTTGAACACCTTCATAAAGACTCGAAATCCTAATTTACAGCTCATACAATACAAAATCCTTCATAGAACACACTATACAGGACAAAGGATGTTCAGGATGGGTCTAACACACTCAAACATCTGCTCACATTGCACAGATAACACACCTGATGATTATGCACACGCTTTGTGGTTTTTCTGCGCCTGTCCAGAAGTTCTGGCTTGAAGTCTGTGAGGACCTATCAACATGGCTAAAGTGTAGCATCCCTGCATGCCCCACACTGTGCATACTGGGTGACTTAGACAACATCAACATGGAAATTGACTCAGCACACATGGTTGTCACAGTGTTATGTATCGCAAAGAAAACTATTCTCGGCTGGGGCCTGGCGGGGTCGGTGGGCTGTTACCCCTGGTTCCCGGAGTGCCTCTGCCCTATGCTTATGGGGGCTCTTTCCGGGGGCTTCCTCTGCAGTCTTCTGGGTGGATGTGTGGTTGCCCCTGCGGTGGGCTGCCTGGGTTCTGTGCTCTGTGGGGGCTGCTGGTGGCCCGGGTCTTGTGGCCCTCTCTGCCTGCTTCTGATTGCTTGGGGGGGGGGGGGGGGGGGGGCTGTGGATTGTGGCCCTGTACGCTTATACACTCATAACTAAGCACGGTTATCATGTAGGTCCTGTGCCATGGGTGATGCATGTTCTCACACACACACACACACACATTCATTAGTCCAGTAGCATGGTCACTAAGCAGTTGATGTATTATCATGTTGTCTCAGGTCATCTATATCCACAGCTGTGTTGTATGCGATTGCCGCTTCTTGTGCTTGTTTTTGTTTGTTTGTGTGTTTGTTTTTTCTCTGCTTGTCTGCTTTCAGGTGCTCCTGGTGGCGCTAAGGCTGGATTCCCCTCATAGGCCATGGATTGTTGTCTGTTTTGTTTTTTACAGGTGTAGCAGCTGGTTGTCTGGTTTTTGTTTCTATTTTTGTTCTGTTTCCTCTTCTTTCCTCTTCTTCTTTCCTTGTCCCCCGGTCCGGTTCAGTTCAGTTCATGTCATATATTGTAAACAGAAATAAATAAATGGGCATCAAGGGGAGCTTTACATTTATAAAACTTCCCTTGGCAAAACAAATCTGTTTGGCATCAAAGGTATTCAGACTACAATTCTTCTGACATAATGCTGAACAGGACAAGGGGAAAAAAAAGTAAAGAAGACAGTTCTGCCGAAAGCCAGGGATAGACCTGTTCTAAGTTCTATACTTTTTAAAAGGGGCGTGTTTATCAACTATGGAATTAGAAGATTTACAAAAATGGTCAAGTGCTAGATCTTCATCTGGGATTTTAACAGTGTCATATAACTATTCAACAGATCAGTTAAAAAAAAAGCCTGCTCATGGAGATGTTTCAGGATCTGGATACCAAGCGTGGACCTAATGTTTTCATTTTTGCAATTCTGATACAGGCTATTGAGCAGTGATAACTAACACCAAGTTCAGATACTGCGGATTTTCTACCTTTGATTTGTTAAGATTGAGCCAATCAGGGACAACCTTGAAGGATCTCTTTGGTTTTGTAGGATCAGTAATTACCTGAGAAAGGTTGATATTGGTACACACCTTTTTTAAATGATCAGAGGCAGAGTTCAACTTGTTTAAATTAAAATTGCCACACAGAGATTGGGTTTAGGCCACATGCACACAGAATGACATCAACAAATATAAGAAATATTAAACATTTACACATAGATTTTTGAATACATGTAGAGGAATGATACTTTGAAATGTGCTCATTGCGGAGTTATGATCAGTTGAGTAATGAAGGTTGAACTATTCTAGGAAAGAGGTTCTATTCCCAGCATCATGATGGACACTCCTGATATAGAAGGTTTCGCTAACGCATTGGAATTGTTTTACTATTTTCATATGCATGTGCAATGAAGAATTGCTTGCTGCTGATAAATGCAAAGAAGAACAGCTTACACATAGATGCTCACATATAGGCTGCTGAATGCAATGAAGACCTGCTTATCAAGTAAAGTTCAATGTCAATGTGTAATATTCAATTAGGATTTGCAAAACAGTGAAGTTAAACAATGAATGGGTCCATAGTCGGTATGAGAAGACTACAGGAATATTTACCTGGGTGTACGTTCAAACAGAGATGAGAAAATTGCGATAAATAATTGTTTGTTTGTTTGTTAGTATGTATAGGAATGTTATGTGTATAAACTGTGTTGAGTTATAGTAACTCAGTAGTGTCTCAGTGAAACAACCGACGGGGGAAGCCTTGCGGTGACAACAAAAGCAGTGTTTTACTGATCAGTCAAGTTGCTCCAGTGTACTCCATACAAACTGGTTGGCTACTGAAGGGATAGAAAATGGGGAATACTTGTTTTAAAGCAAACAAGGAATTAGATGGGAAAAATACATGTTTTAACGGGACCCAGACAATATTAAATACTCAGACAGATGGGAGAAGAAGTGTAGTTTTGTAGGAAATCACAAAATTATTACATAGAATTAGTGAAATCAATTGAAGAATGCCTTTCTGAAGAGCTGTTTACCACAGATGAGCAGCTTTGCGACCAAGCACATTGTAGATCGCTTTACTGCCAAAATGATCTAATTTAATGGATTGGTTTAGACATGCATAACAGCATTTTAAGAACAAAGAGAGAAACAAAAAGGGACAACGCTTCATGGTGGAAGGTGATGTATAAATAACTGTGTATATGATGAAGGGGGTGGCAACACCCATTCCGAAATCCCGCCATTCCGACATCCCGCTATTCCGACATCCCACCATTCCGACATACCACCATTCCGACAAACCACCATTCCGACATGCAAACGTCCCACCATTCCGACATCCCACCATTGCGACATCCCGCTATTCTGACGTTCAAATGTCCCACCATTCCGACAAGGCTTTCCGTATAAGGAAATGTGTGTTACTCAACAGGTGAGTCCCTTCTTTCTGTTCATGCAATTTATATGTTTAACACATGTTTATAGACAAGCGTTATTAAAAACACAAAGTCTCGGCAACTGGAGGAGGAGAAGCAGTCCGCGGTGGTTTTCAATCACACACTCCAATGCCACTTGTTTCAACTTCCGAAAATTTAATCCAGGAAAAAAAGGCTTACAAACATGGACCAAAACGGCTCCATAACACGCACAAGAATCCAAAAGAAACGAAAGTTAACTAAAAGAAAGCAAATAAACAGTATGAAGTGGTCAAAATTGGTTTTACGCATGCCTATGTGCGTCTGGCACATGCGTCTTCGGGCTCTCCCACGTTGGTTTGTGGATGAAAGCTATATGTTCAGCTGTAATGTCATGTAAAAACAATCTCTACATGACATTTACTCCCAGGTGTGACCAGTTAGGTCCTTAAGATATCAACAGGCTGTATAAAGCTACAACCGTTGCGGCTGTGTGTTTGTGCCAAATGCGCAAAGCCCATCCGCGCTTCCCAAAATTGGAGTGAGTACTCATAAATCACGTGAATAACATGAATAAACGTTTTTACTGAATTTTGTTGTGTTTTATACGTTCTATGCTGTCATTTCTCTCTTCTCCTATTGGCAAGGCAAGGCAGAGTGCTCGCAACTGTGTCCTGTGCAGTAGCCGTGATATCTGTAATTGCAATTATTACTTTTGCATATGATGACAGCGTGCAAAAGACGCATGGGCTCTGTGGAGAGCTCCGCTCCAGCTGGCTGCTGTGACAGCTCACTGACACTGTATTTCTGCTTAATCAGTTTCAGTCTCGCCAGAGTTACATTAATATCTGTATTTTTATATTTGAAATTCAGGGGATTTTGATAATAGATTATTAAAGTTTGTTTGCGAGGCTGTGGCCTCTGCATGTGCAAAGCTTGTGCGCCAAACTTTAGGGCGTATTTGCGCCGGCATATCATTAGTGCAAAATGTTTTGGGTAAAAAATAGGCTATTAAAAGGAACTGTCGGAATGGCGGTATGTTAAAAAAAACAAAAAACATACCGCCATTCCGACCGTAGGAGGAAAAAAGTGTCGGAATGGTGGGACGTTTGATAAAAAATTAAGTGTCGCCATTCCGACAATTGGAGACCCATGTCGGAATGGCGAGATGTCGGAATGGCAGCATGTAACCATGATGAAGGAGAGACCATTTGAGCAGCACAGCCATTTCGCAGCACAGGGACAGCAGTCCAAGTTACAGGATCTCCCACGTGGTATCACCTGTCACATTGTGTCAAGGCTTCAAAAGAAGAAAAAATCACCAAACTCAAGGACAAAAAGACAAAGACTCCGGTGAATGAAGACAGAGGACTGACAAACCAGAAATACAAAAGGATTCTCGATATCAAGATCCAGAAGAAGAGGCTAACAATGCCACGAACACTTACGATGCTGGGAATGATGCCAGCAATGAACAGAGAAGAAGATTCAGTGTCATCAATCTGCATTACTTGCCTCTAATGAGGGGGTGAATATAGAATCCTCAACGATTACAACGTCTCTGGGAACTGTGACAACAACAAGGTTTAAACCATTTTGATATATATTGTAACCTATTGTCTAAGGAATAGTGCCGAAAATGAGGTAAATCTAATCCACCACTGTCCTTGGTCTTCTGTAGGGTTTTTAAACTAATACGTGGTGGTTTGTTTTTCCACAGAAATTTGGAGATGCATGAATCTAGTGACTTAAACCAAGTAGCAGATGGTTTTATGGGGATCATTGAGAACAAATAGTTAACTTTTGGTAGTATCATCATTTTAATGGATGTAACTCTCCCCATAAGTGATATAGGTAAGGACTTCCAACGAGAGATCGTCCTCTACTGTCTTTAATAATTGCACATAATTTAGCTTTGTTAGCTCTGAGAGCCTGGAGGAAATGTTTATGCCTAAATATCTAATATTTCCTGACTGTAAAGTGATCGCAGGTATATTATGGACCCTACAGTTAATGGGCAGAACTGTGGTCTTAGACCAGTTGATAGAGTAGTCAGAAAGTGCTGAGAATTTATTTATGAGTGTGATCGTGTGACTGAGAGACGTCTGTGAGTTCTGAAGGAAAAGTAATACATCATCAGCATAAAGACTTATTTTATGCTCAATATTTTGGGATTAATTACTCACAAACGGGTAAGAAAAGGTAGTATTGCCAGACCATACATGATCAAAACAGGGAGCGGAGGTGGTTCAGCTGCAAGGTGTGAATGTCTGACTATAGTTTGTAAAAAGCGGGTAAGATAAGGTGCGAATGCCCGACAATGTATGATCAAAAGAGGGAGCGGAGGGTTTCGGCTGCAAGAAGGTCTGAATGTCCACCCAAAATTCCTGAAAAATGGGTAAAAAAAGGGTGCGAATGCCAAACCATACATCATCAAAAGCAGGAGTGGATGTGTTCGGCTACAAGAAGATTTGAATGTCCAGCAATAATTGCTTTAAAACATGAAAGAAAATTTTCGAATATCAAACCGCACATGATCATAAGCGGGAGAGGAGTTGTTCAGCTGCAAGAACGTCCACCCATAATTACTGAAAAATGGGTAAGAAAAGGTGAAAATGCCCAACCATACATCATCAAAAGCAGGAGTGGATGTGTTCGGCTACAAGAAGGTTTGAATGTCCGACCATAGTTTGTAAAAAGCGGGTAAGAAAAGGTTTGAATGTCCGAACATAGACCATCAAAAGAGGGAGCGGAGGTGTTCCGCTGTAAGAAGGTGTAAATGTCCGACCATAGTTGGTAAAAAGCGGGTAAGAAAAGGTTAAAATACCCGACTGTACACAATCAATAGCGGGAGCGGAGTTGTTTGGCTTCAAGAAGGTGTGAAAGTCCGACCACGGTTTGTAAAAAGCGGGTAAGAAAAGGTTCGAATGCCCGAATATATACCATCAAAAGTGGAAGTGGATGGGTTCGGCTGCAAGAAGGTGTGAACGTCAAACCAAAGTTTGTAAAAAGCAGTTAAGAAAAGGTTCGAATATCCAACCAAACATAATCAAAAGCGGGAGCAGAGCTGTTCGACTGCAAGTAGGTGTGAATGTCAGATCATAATTTCCAAAAAGCTGATGAGAAAGGGTGAGAATGCCCGGCTATACACCATCAAATGCGGGAGCGGAAGTGTTCGGCTGTGAGTAGGTGTGAATGTCCAACCATAATTACTGAAAAATGTGTTAGAAGAGACTAGAATGCCGGACAAGACATCATCAAATGCGGGAGCGGAGTTGTTCGGCTGTGAGTAGGTGTGAATCTCCGACCATAGTTTGTAAAAAGGGGGTAAGAATAGGTTCGAATGCCCGAACATACACTATCAAAACAGGGAGCTGAGGTGGCTCAGCTGCAAGGTGTGAATGTGTCACTATAGTTTGTAAATAAGGTGCGAATGCCCAACAATGTATAATCAAAAGAGGGAGCGGAGGTTTTCGGCTACAAGAAGGTTTGAATGTCCGACCATAGTTTGTAAAATGCGGGTAAGAAAAGGTTCAAGCGCCTGACTATACACCATCAAAAGCGGGAGCAGAGGTGTTCCGCTGTAAGACGGTGTGAATGTCCGACCATATTTGGTAAAAAGCGGGTAAGAAAAGGTTAAAATACCCGACTGTACACAATCAATAGCGGGAGAGGAGGTGTTCAGCTGCAAGAAGGTGTGAATGTCCACCCATAATTACTGAAAAAATGGGTAAGAAAAGGTGCGAATGCCAAACCATACATTATCAAAAGCAGGTGTGAATGTCAGATCATAATTTGCAAAAAGCTGATGAGAAAGGGTGAGAATGCCCGACTATACACCATCAAATGCGGGAGCGGAGTTGTTCGGCTGTGAGTAAGTGTGAATCTCCGACCATAATTGCTGAAAAATGTGTTAGAAAAGGTAAGAATGCCGGTCCATACATCATCAAAAGCGGGAGAGGTGGTGTTCGGCTGCAAGTAGGTGTGAATGTCCAGCCATAATTACTAACAAACGGGTAAGAAAAGGTAGTATTGCCAGACCATACATGATCAAAACAGGGAGCGGAGGTGGTTCAGCTGCAAGAAGGTGTGAATGTCCGACTAAAGTTCAAATATATTAACAAAAGCGGGAGGAGAGGTCTTCGGATGAGAGTGGTTGAGAATTTCCAACCATAATCTATAAAATACGGTGAAAAAAAAGGTGTGATAGAACACTAAAAGGTGGAGCGGAAGTGTTCGGCTGCAAGAAGGTGTGAATGTCCGACTAGATTTGGTGAAAAGCAGGTGAAGCAAGGTCTGAATGCCCAACCTTACATCATCAAAAGCGAGATCAGAGGTGTTTGGCTGCATGAAGGCCATAGTTTGCCAAAAGCGGGTAAGCTGCGAATGACCGACTAAATATCAACAAAAGGTCTTCGGATGCAAGTGGGTGTGAATATCCCACCATACAAGTATGGTGGAGAGGAAGCTGTGAACAGCCGACCATAGTTGGCAAAAAGCGGGTGAGAAAAGGTGCGACTGTCCAACCATACATGATCAAAACAGGGAGCGGAGGTGTTTGGCTGTGACAAGGTGTGAATGTCCACCCAAAATTAATGAAAAGCGGGCAATAAGTAGGTTTGAATGCCCAACCATACATCATCAAAAGCAGGAGTGGATGTGTTCGGCTACAAGAAGGTTTGAATGTCCGAGCATAGTTTGTAAAAAGCGGGTAAGAAAAGGTTCGAATACCCAAACATACACCATCAAAAGAGGGAGCGGAGGTGTTCCGCTGTAAGAAGGTGTGAATGTCCGACCATAGTTGGTAAAAAACGGGTAAGAAAAGGTTAAAATACCCGACTGTACACAATCAATAGCGGGAGAGGATGTGTTTGGCTACAAGAATGTGTGACAGTCCGACCATGGTTTGTAAAAAACGGGTAAGAAAAGGTGCGAATGCCCGACAATGTATGATCAAAAGAGGGGAGCGGAGGTTTTCGGCTACAAGAAGGTTTGAATGTCCGACCATAGTTTGTAAAAAGCGGGTAAGAAAAGGTTCAAATGCCTGACTATACACCATCAAAAGCGGGAGTGGAGGTGTTCGGCTACAAGAAGGTGTGAAAGTTCAACCATGGTTTGTAAAAAGCTGCTTAGAAAAGGTTCGAATGCCCGAATATATACCATCAAAAGCGGAAGCGGAGGATTTCGGCTGCAAGAAGGTGTGAACGTCCGACCAAAGTTTGCAAAAAGCAGTTAAGAAAAGGTTCGAATGCCCGAATATATACCATCAAAAGCGGGAGCAGAGCTGTTCGACTGCAAGTAGGTGTGAATGTCCAGCCATAATTACTCACAAACGGGTAAGAAAAGGTAGTATTGCCAGACCATACATGATCAAAACAGGGAGCTGAGGTGGTTCAGCTGCAAGGTGTGAATGTCTGACTATAGTTTGTAAAAAGCGGGTAAGACAAGGTGCGAATGCCCGACAATGTATGATCAAAAGAGGGAGTGGAGGTCTTCGGCTGCAAGGTCTGAATGTCTAACCATAATTTCTAAAAACCGGGTAAGAAAAGGCTCGAAAGCCCGACTATACACAATCAAAAGCGGGAGCGGGAGGTTTTCAGCTGCAAATCCTTCACTCAAACCAAGTGAAAACTGCTTTGTCCTTCATATTTATCAATTTCTAGATCGACTTCAACAAAGAACAACATTGTACTTTGCAGTAAAGAAAGAGCAAATCAAAAGTTTTAGGAATCCGAGAATAAGCTTATTTTCATGAGTTCTGCACGATTATTGATTTTACTATAAATGAATGCCTTCACTCAAACTATGTTAAAACTGCTTTGTCCTTCATATTTATCAATGTCTAGATTGACTTCAACAAAGAACAACACTGGATTTTGCAGTAGAAGAAAGAGCAACACTGAAGGATCAGTAATCCGAGAATAAGCTTATTTTCATACGTTCTGCATGATTTGGGATTTTATGTATAAAATGAATTCCTTCACTCAAACCAAGTGAAAACTGCTTTGTCCTTCATATTTATCAATGTCTAGATCGACTTCAACAAAGAACAACATTGTATTTTGCAGCAGAAGAAAGAGCAACACTTGAAGGAACAGGAATCCGAGAATAAGCTTATTTTCATACGTTCTGCATGATTTGGGATTTTATGTATAAAATGAATTCCTTTACTCAAACTATGTTAAAACTGCTTTGTCCTTCATATTTATCAATGTCTAGATTGACTTCAACAAAGAACAACACTGGATTTTGCAGTAGAAGAAAGAGCAACACTGAAGGATCAGTAATCCGAGAATAAGCTTATTTTCATACGTTCTGCATGATTTGGGATTTTATGTATAAAATGAATTCCTTCACTCAAACCAAGTGAAAACTGCTTTGTCCTTCATATTTATCAATGTCTAGATCGACTTCAACAAAGAACAACATTGTACTTTGCAGTAATGAAAGAGCAAATCAAAAGTTTTAGGAATCCGAGAATAAGCTTATTTTCATGAGTTCTGCACGATTATTGATTTTACTATAAATGAATGCCTTCTCTCAAACTATGTTAAAACTGCTTTGTCCTTCATATTTATCAATGTCTAGATTGACTTCAACAAAGAACAACACTGGATTTTGCAGTAGAAGAAAGAGCAACACTGAAGGATCAGTAATCCGAGAATAAGCTTATTTTCATACGTTCTGCATGATTTGGGATTTTATGTATAAAATTAATTCCTTCACTCAAACCAAGTGAAAACTGCTTTGTCCTTCATATTTATCAATGTCTAGATCGACTTCAACAAAGAACAACATTGTATTTTGCAGCAGAAGAAAGAGCAACACTTGAAGGAACAGGAATCCGAGAATAAGCTTATTTTCATACGTTCTGCATGATTTGGGATTTTATGTATAAAATGAATTCCTTTACTCAAACTATGTTAAAACTGCTTTGTCCTTCATATTTATCAATGTCTAGATTGACTTCAACAAAGAACAACACTGGATTTTGCAGTAGAAGAAATAGCAACACTGAAGGATCAGGAGTCCGAAAACACGCTTATTTTCATACGTTCTGCTTCATTTGAGATTTTGCTATAAAATTAATTCCTTCACTCAAACAAAGTGGAAACTGCTTTGTCCTTCATATTTATCAATGTCTATATCGATTTCAACAAAGAACAACATTGTATTTTGCAGTAGAAGAAAGAGCAACACTTGAAGGAACAGGAATCCGAGAATAAGCTTATTTTCATACGTTCTGCATGATTTGGGATTTTATGTATAAAATGAATTCCTTTACTCAAACTATGTTAAAACTGCTTTGTCCTTCATATTTATCAATGTCTAGATTGACTTCAACAAAGAACAACATTGTATTTTGCAGTAGAAGAAATAGCAACACTGAAGGATCAGGAATCCGAAAACACGCTTATTTTCATACGTTCTGCTTGATTTGGGATTTTCCTATAAAATGAATTGCTTTGCTCAAACCAAGTTAAAATTGCTTTGTCCTTCGTAGTTATCCATGTCTAAAATGTATCAAGCATAAAGTTCCTCATATTACCCTGAATGAGAAAGAAGCATCCCTTTGATTGAGCAATACGTTCCTTTTGCGGAGTTATGCATGATTTCGGATTTTGCTATAAAATTCATTCCTTCACACCTTTTTTTTCACCGCATTTTATAGATTATGGTTGGAAATTTCAACCACTCTAATCCGAAGACCTCTCCTCCCGCTTTTGTTAATATATTTGAACTTTAGTTGGACATTCACCCCTTTTTGCAGCTAAACCACCTCCGCTCCCTGTTTTGATCATGTATGGTCTGGCAATACTACATTTTCTTACCCGTTTGTGAGTAATTATGGCTGGATATTCACACCTACTTGCAGCTGAACACAATCTCTCTCGCTTTTAATTATATTCGGGCATTCGAACCTTTTCTTACCAGCTTTTTACAAACCATGGTTGGACTTTCACATCTTCTTGTAGCCGAACAACTCCGCTCCCCCTATTGATTGTGTACAGTCGGGTATTTTAACCTTTTCTTACCCACTTTTTACCAACTATGGTCGGACATTCACACCTTCTTACAGCGGAACACCTCCGCTCCCTCTTTTGATGGTGTATGTTTGGGCATTCGAACCTTTTTTTACCCGCTTTTTACAAACTATGCTCGGACATTGAAACCTTCTTGTAGTCGAACACATCCACTCCTTCTTTTGATGATGTATGCTTGGGCATTCAAACCTACTTTTTGCCCGCTTTTCATTAATTTTGGGTGGACATTCACACCTTGTCACAGCCAAACACCTCCTCTCCCTGTTTTGATCATGTATGGTTGGACATTCGCACCTTGTCTCACCCGCTTTTTGCAAACTATGGTCGGCTGTTCACAGCTTCCTCTCCACCATACTTGTATGGTGGGATGTTCACACCCACTTGCATCCGAAGACCTCCGCCCCCACTTTTGTTGATATTTAGTTGGTCTTTCGCAGCTTACCCGCTTTTGGCAAACTATGGCCTTCTTGCAGCCAAACACCTCTGATCTCGCTTTTGATAATGTAAGGTTGGGCATTCAGACCTTGCTTCACCTGCTTTTCACCAAATATAGTCGGACATTCACACCTTCTTGCAGCCGAACACTTCCGCTCCACCTTTTAGTGTTCTATCACACCTTTTTTTCACCGAATTTTATAGATCATGGTTGGAAATTCTCAACCACTCTCATCCGAAGACCTCTCCTCCCGCTTTTGTTAATATATTTGAACTTTAGTGAGATATTCACACCTTCTTGCAGTTGAACCACCTCCGCTCCCTGTTTTGATCATGTATGGTCTGGCAATACTACCTTTTCTTACCCGTTTGTGAGTAATTATGGCTGGACATTCACACCTACTTGCAGCCGAACACCACCTCTCTCGCTTTTGATGATGTATGGACCGGCATTCTTAGCTTTTCTAACACATTTTTCAGAAATTACGGTCGGAGATTCACACCTACTCACAGCCGAACAACTCCGCTCCCGCATTTGATGGTGTGCAGTCGGACATTCTCACCCTTTCTCATCAGCTTTTTGCAAATTATGATCTGACATTCACACCTACTTGCAGTCGAAAAGCTATGCTCCCGCTTTTGATTATGTTTGGTTGGATATTCAAACCTTTTCTTAACTGCTTTTTACAAATTTTTGTTGGACGTTCACACCTTCTTGTAGCCGAACACATCCACTCCTGCTTTTGATGATGTATGGTTGGGCATTCGCACCTTTTTTTTACCCATTTGTCAGGAATAATGGGTGGACATTCACACCTTCTTGCAGCTGAACACCTCCTCTCCCACTTATGATCATGTGCGGTTTGATTTTAGAAAATTTTCTTTCATGTTTTCTAGCAATTATTGATGGACATTTAGACCTTCTTGCAGCTGAACACCTCCGCTCCTGCTTTTGATCATACCTTGTCAGGCATTCGCACCATGTCTTACCCGCTTTTTACAAACTTTAGTCGAACATTTACACCTTTTTGCAGCCGAACACCACCTCTCCCGCTTTTGATGATGTATGGTCCGGCATTCTTTCCTTTTCTAACACATTTTTCAGCAATTATGGTCGGACATTCACACCTACTCAGAGCCGAACACCTCCGCTCCCGCATTTGATGGTGTATAGTCGGGCATTCTCACCCTTTCTCATCAGCTTTTTGCAAATTATGATCTGACATTCACACCTGCTTTTGATAATGTATGGTTGGGCATTCGCACCTTTTTTTACCCATTTTTCAGGAATTATGGGTGGACATTCACACCTTCTTGCAGCTGAACACCTCCTGTCCTTCTTATGATCATGTGCGGATGATATTCGAAAATTTTCTTTCATGTTTTAAAGCAATTATTGATGGACATTCAGACCTTCTTGCAGCTGAACCACTCTGCTCCCGCTTTTGATGGTGTATAGTCGGGCTTTCGAGCCTTTCCTTCCCGGTTTTTACAAATTATGGTTGGACATTCAGACCTTCTTGCATCCGAACACCTCCGCTCCCTCTTTTGATCATACATTGTCGGGCATTAGCACCTTTTCTTACCCGCTTTTTACAAACCATAGTCGGACTTTCACATCTTTTAGTAGCCGAACAACTCCGCTCCCGCTATTGATTGTGTAGAGTCGGGTATTTTAACCTTTTCTTACCCGCTTTTTACAAACTATGGTCAGACGTTCAAACCTTCTTGTAGCCGAACATATCCACTCCTGCTTTTGATGATGTATGGTTGGGCATTCCAACCTACTTGTTGCCCGCTTTTCATTAATTATGGGTGGACATTCACACCTTGTCTCAGCCAAACACCTCCGCTCCCTGTTTTGATCATGTATGGTTTGACATTCGCACCTTTGCTTACCCTCTTTTTATACTGATTGCTCAAGATTAAGTTGTTCTTTCTCAAACTACAAAATTTTTTTAATTGTTGAAACTTGATTTGAAGTGGATAAATAAGGAAGACAAACAGTTTTAAGTCAGGCTGATAGCAATTAATTTTATAGCAAAATCTTTATTTCGTCATTTGTCGAGAGATGCTTATTGCTGAAGAAGTTCTTTCTCATTCTACAAAGTACAACGTTGTTTATCATTGAAACTTGATTAGACATGAATAAATATGAAGGACAAAGCAGTCTTAACATGGTTTGAGTTAAGGAATTCGTTTTATAGGAGAATCCGAATTCGTGCATAACTCGTAAAATAGAGCTTATTTTCGGATTCCTGAAGAATGAGTCTGGTTCTTTCTCATAATACAAAGTTTGTTGTTTATTGTTGAAACTTCATCAGACCGTTAGATATAGTCGGACTCACCTCGACGCACGGCTTGGGATCTGGAACCAGTACTCTTGAGAGGGGTTGGACTCTCTTCCACTCTGGAGTTGCCCGTGGTGAGAGGCGCAGAGCAGGTGTGGGCATACTTATTGCCCCCCGGCTGTGTGCCAGTACATTGGGGTTTACCCCAGTGAACGAGAGGGTAGCCTCCCTCCGCCTTTGGGTGGGGGGACGAGTCCTGACTGTTGTTTGTGCCTATGCGCCAAACAGCAGTCCAGAGTACCTACCCTTTTTGGAGTCTCTGGGGGAGGCACTGGAGAATGCTCCTACCGGAGACTCCCTCATTCTGCTGGGGGACTTCAATGCTCACGTGGGCAATGACAGTGAGACCTGGAGGGGTGTGATTGGGAGGAACGGCCCCCCCGATCTGAATCAGAGTGGTGTTATGTTGTTGGACTTCTGTGCCAGTCATAGACTGTCCATAACGAACACCATGTTCAGGCATAAGGGTGTCCATATGTGCACTTGGCACCAGGACACCCTTGGCCGCAGTTCGATGATCGACTTTGTGGTTGTATCATCGGACTTGCGGCCGTATGTCCTGGACACTCGGGTGAAGAGAGGGGCGGAGCTGTCAACTGATCACCACCTGGTGGTGAGTTGGCTCCGCTGGTGGGGGAGGATGCCGATCAGACCTGGCAGGCCCATACGTATTGTGAGGGTCTGCTGGGAGCGTTTGTCAGAATCCCCCGTCAGAAGGAGCTTTAACTCCCACCTCCGGCAGAGCTTCAACCATATTTGAGGTGGGGGACATTGAGTCCGAATGGGCCATGTTCCGTGACTCCATTGCCGAGGCAGCTGGTCGGAGTTGTGGCCGTAAGGTGGTCGGTGCCTGTCGTGGCGGCAACCCTCGAACCTGCTGGTGGACACCAGTGGTGAGGGAAGCCGTCAAGCTGAAGAAGGAGTCCTATCGGGCCTTTTTGGCCAGTGGGACCCTGGAAGAAGCTGATAGGTACCGACGGGCAAGACGGGCCACGGCTTCGGCGGTTGTGAGGCAAAAACTCGGGCCTGGGAGGAGTTCGGTGAGACCATGGAGAACAATTTCCGGACGGCCTCGAAAAGATTCTGGTCCACCATCCGGCGTCTCAGGGGGGGGGGAGCGGCTCACAGTCAACACTGTTTACAGTGGGGACGGGGCTTTGCTGACCTCAACTAGGGATATTGTGAGTCGGTGGGGGGAGTACTTCGAGGAACTCCTCAATCCTACCAACACGTGCTCGGAAGAGGCAGAGTCGGAGAGCTCGGAGACGGGGCCTCCCATTTCTGGGGCTGAGGTTGCCGAGGTGGTTAAAAAGCTCCTCGGTGGCAAGGCCCCGGGGGTGGATGAGGTCCGTCCTGAGTTTCTCAAGGCTCTGGATGTTGTAGGGCTGTCTTGGCTGACACGCCTCTGCAGTATCGCGTTGACATCGGGGACAGTGCCTCTGGACTGGCAGATTGGGGTGATGGTCCCCCTCTTTAAAAAGGGGGACCGGAGGGTGTGTTCCAACTATAGGGGTATCACACTCCTCAGCCTCCCTGGTAAGGTCTATTCGGGGGTATTGGAGAGGAGGATCCGTCGGATAATCGAGCCTCGGATTCAGGAGATGCAGTGTGGCTTTCGTCCTGGCCGTGGAACTGTGGACCAGCTCTATACCCTCGGCAGGATCCTGGAGGGTGCATGGGAGTTCGCCCAACCAGTCTACATGTGTTTTGTGGACTTGGAGAAAGCGTTCGACCGTGTCCCTCGTGGAGTCCTGTGGGGGGTGCTCCGGGAATATGGAGTGCCGGACCCCTTGATAGGGGCCGTTCGGTCTCTGTATGACCGGTGCCAGAGTTTGGTCCGCATTGCCGGCAGTAAGTCGGATACGTTTCCGGTGAGAGTTGGACTCCGTCAGGGCTGCCCTTTGTCACCAATTCTGTTCCTAACTTTTATGGACAGAATTTCTAGGCAGAGCCAGGGCGTTGAAGGTGTCCCATTTGGCGACCTCAGAATCGGGTCTCTGCTTTTTGCAGATGATGTGGTTCTGTTAGCGTCGTCAGGCCGTGACCTTCAGCTCTCACTGGAGTGATTCGCAGCCGAGTATGAAGCGGCTGGGATGAGAATCAGCACCTCCAAATCCGAGACTATGGTTCTCAGCCGGAAAAGGGTGGAATGCTCTCTCCGGGTCGGGAATGAGATCCTTCCCCAAGAGGAGGAGTTCAAGTATCTTGGGGTCTTGTTCACGAGTGACGGACGAATGGAGCGGGAGATTGACGGGCGGATCGGTGCGGCGCCTGCAGTGTTGCAGGCTCTGCACCGACCCGTCGTTGTGAAGAGGGAGCTGAGCCAGAAGGCGAAGCTCTCTACTTACTGGTCAATCTACGTTCCCATCCTCACCTATGGTCACGAGTTGTGGGTAGTGACCGAAAAAACAAGATCGCGAATACAAGCGGCCGAAATGGGTTTCCTCCGCAGGGTGTCTGGGCTCTCCCTTAGAGATAGGGTGAGAAGCTCAGTCATCCGGGAGGGGCTCGGAGTAGAACCGCTGCTCCTCCGCATTGAGAGGAGTCAGATGAGGTGGCTCGGGCATCTGGTTAGGATGCCCCCTGGGCGCCTCCCTGGGGAGGTGTTCCGGGCACGTCCCACTGGGAGGAGACCCCGGGGGAGACCCAGGACACGTTGGAGAGACTATGTCTCTCGGCTGGCCTGGGAACGCCTCGGGGTCCCCCCGGAAGAGCTGGAGGAAGTGGCCGGGGACAGAGACGTCTGGGTTTCTCTGCTCAAGCTGCTGCCCCCGCGACCCGACCCCCGGATAAGCGGCAGATGATGGATGGATGGATGGATATATCCTCCACCAACCAGACTTACAACCCCCGACTAGGGTAGCAGAATTTCTAAGCATCTGTACCCCAAAACTACTATCAAAAATATATAAATTATTGTCTAAGATAGATGACACAATGTCTCTTCCATCCTCAAAATGGGAGGCAGATATATCCATCAGTTCTGGTCATAGCTTCTAACCACAAATATGTTTGAACACCTTCATAAAGACTCGAAATCCTAATTTACAGCTCATACAATACAAAATCCTTCATAGAACACACTGGGGAGGTGTTCCGGGCACGTCCCACTGGGAGGTCTCCAAGTCCACAAAACACATGTAGACTGAAAGGATGTTCAGGATGGGTCTAACACACTCAAACATCTGCTCACATTGCACAGATAACACACCTGATGATTATGCACACGCTTTGTGGTTTTTCTGCGCCTGTCCAGAAGTTCTGGCTTGAAGTCTGTGAGGACCTATCCACATGGCTAAAGTGTAGCATCCCTGCATGCCCCACACTGTGCATACTGGGTGACTTAGACAACATCAACATGGAAATTAACTCAGCACACATGGTTGTCACAGTGTTATGTATCGCAAAGAAAACTATTCTCATGAACTGGAAAGCGAAGAACAATCTGTGTATTAACCAGTTTAGAAATTTTCTTTTAGATTATATTAGCATGGAAACAATGTCTGCCTCCTCAAAACATCAATTGGCTGAATTTCATTCTCTCTGGTCCCCTCTGATTAGTTTTATCACATAGTGGTGGTGGTGGGTTGCTGGGTGATGGTGGGTCTCAGGCCCGGGCTGCTGCGTCTGGTGTGACCGGGTGGTTTGTTTGTTTGTTTTTTGATGTTGTTTGTTTGTTTTTTGTAGAGGTCCTCCTGGGTGGGGTTGGGTTGAGTGGGGTGGGGCAGAATGGGTACCTTCTAGGGGTACAGTAGCTCCCGGAATATGGTCGCTGCAGGCCCCGAGCCTGGTGGACATCAGGCCCTCCTGCCCATTGTTGGCTCCCAGGTAGCGGGGATGCCTATTGCAGCCAGTCCCTGGCTGCCCTCTCTGGGGGAGAGTAGCTCCCCCGGTATATATCCCCATACCCCTCTCCCTTCTGGCTCCTGTACACAGCACACACTCACACATGAAGGTTTTGGGGGCGTGTGTGTTCGGTGGGGTGTAGTGGATGGGGCCACGTAGGTGGTCCCCGTTGGTTGCACTCTGCAGTTCCCTGCCCCTGTTTTAATTACACCTTAGACATTACTACTTATCAAACACACTCACACACACACATTAGGTCTTGGGGGGTGGTTACACTGAGTGGCATCTGGTGGGCGGGGCTCTTTGGGTATGTAGGCTGCCCAGAGTGCCGCGCTCCCAGTTCTACAAGTTTGGCTGCCCCTCAATTTTAATTGCTCACTATTAGAAAATATTGAAGAGCCAGAAGGGTGAGGGGAGGGGTCTTCTTCGCACACCCCTGCTTCCTGGTGTCTGCTCGGGGCAGGAGGGGCCAGGAGGATTAATTAATTGTTCTGCTGGTTCGCGCTCTGTGGTGGCTGGGGGGTTGCTGGCCTCCTGGTGTGCCCGCTGCACTACACCCCAGCAGAGTCGAGGGAGGTAGGATGTGTGGATGTGTGGATGTATGGGACGTGAAAGTGTGTGTGGTAATGATTGGGCCTGGATCTGGGACTTGCTGTCGCCTGGCCTGCCTGTGTTTCTCCCGATGGGGCATCAGCGTTGCCTCTCCCCACTGCTCGCGACTTCACCCACCTGTGGGCACGTCTTGACTCCCAGGGCATTTGGCCAGGGGCGCTGGGGCAGGCGCTGACCCACTTTGTGGCTGTCTGGGGCGCTTGGCCCTCCTGGGTATTGGGTGGGGCCTCTGCCGGGGGGCTTGGGGGCGCTCGGGCCGCCCATGTCTGGGCGGCTGGGGCCTGGCGGGGTCGGTGGGCTGTTACCCCTGGTTCCCGGAGTGCCTCTGCCCTATGCTTATGGGGGCTCTTTCCGGGGGCTTCCTCTGCAGTCTTCTGGGTGGATGCGTGGTTGCCCCTGCAGTGGGCTGCCTGGGTTCTGTGCTCTGTGGGGGCTGCTGGTGGCCTGGGTCTTGTGGCCCTCTCTGCCTGCTTCTGATTGCTTGGGGGGGGGGCTGTGGATTGTGGCCCTGTACGCTTATACACTCATAACTAAGCACGGTTATCATGTAGGTCCTGTGCCATGGGTGTTGCATGTTCTCACACACACACACACACACACATTCATTAGTCCAGTAGCATGGTCACTAAGCAGTTGATGTATTATCATGTCGTCTCAGGTCATCTATATACACAGCTGTGTTGTATGCGATTGCCGCATCTTGTGCTTGTTTTTGTTTGTTTGTGTGTTTGTTTTTTCTCTGCTTGTCTGCTTTCAGGTGCTCCTGGTGGCGCTAAGGCTGGATTCCCCTCATAGGCCATGGATTGTTGTCTGTTTTGTTTTTTACAGGTGTAGCAGCTGGTTGTCTGGTTTTTGTTTCTATTTTTGTTCTGTTTCCTCTTCTTTCCTCTTCTTCTTTCCTTGTCCCCCGGTCCGGTTCAGTTCAGTTCATGTCATATATTGTAAACAGAAATAAATAAATGGGCATCAAGGGGAGCTTTACATTTATAAAACTTCCCTTGGCAAAACAAATCTGTTTGGCATCAAAGGTATTCAGACTACAATTCTTCTGACATAATGCTGAACAGGAAAAGGGGGAAAAAAAGTAAAGAAGACAGTTCTGCCGAAAGCCAGGGATAGACCTGTTCTAAGTTCTATACTTTTTAAAAGGGGCGTGTTTATCAACTATGGAATTAGAAGATTTACAAAAATGGTCAAGTCCTAGATCTTCATCTGGGATTTTAACAGTGTCATATAACTATTCAACAGATCAGTTAAAAAAAAGCCTGCTCATGGAGATGTTTCAGGATCTGGATACCAAGCGTGGACCTAATGTTTTCATTTTTGCAATTCTGATACAGGCTATTGAGCAGTGATAACTAACACCAAGTTCAGATACTGCGGATTTTCTACCTTTGATTTGTTAAGATTGAGCCAATCAGGGACAACCTTGAAGGATCTCTTTGGTTTTGTAGGATCAGTAATTACCTGAGAAAGGTTGATATTGGTACACACCTTTTTTAAATGATCAGAGGCAGAGTTCAACTTGTTTAAATTAAAATTGCCACACAGAGATTGGGTTTAGGCCACATGCACACAGAATGACATCAACAAATATAAGAAATATTAAACATTTACACATAGATTTTTGAATATATGTAGAGGAATGATACTTTGAAATGTGCTCATTGCGGAGTTATGATCAGTTGAGTAATGAAGGTTGAACTATTCTGGGAAAGAGGTTCTATTCCCAGCATCATGATGGACACTCCTGATACAGAAGGTTTTGCTAACGCATTGGAATTGTTTTACTATTTTCATATGCATGTGCAATGAAGAATTGCTTGCTGCTGATAAATGCAAAGAAGAACAGCTTACACATAGATGCTCACATATAGGCTGCTGAATGCAATGAAGACCTGCTTATCAAGTAAAGTTCAATGTCAATGTGTAATATTCAATTAGGATTTGCAAAACAGTGAAGTTAAACAATGAATGGGTCCATAGTCGGTATGAGAAGACTACAGGAATATTTACCTGGGTGTACGTTCAAACAGAGATGAGAAAATTGCGATAAATAATTGTTTGTTTGTTTGTTAGTATGTATATGACTGTTATGTGTATAAACTGTGTTGAGTTATAGTTACTCAGTAGTGTCTCAGTGAAACAACCGACGGGGGAAGCCTTGCGGTGACAACAAAAGCAGTGTTTTACTGATCAGTCAAGTTGCTCCAGTGTACTCCATACAAACTGGTTGGCTGCTGAAGGGATAGAAAATGGGGAATACTTGTTTTAAAGCAAACAAGGAATTAGATGGGAAAAATACATGTTTTAACGGGACCCAGACAATAATAAATACTCAGACAGATGGGAGAAGAAGTGTAGTTTTGTAGGAAATCACAAAATTATTACATAGAATTAGTGAAATCAATTGAAGAATGCCTTTCTGAAGAGCTGTTTACCACAGATGAGCAACTTTGCGACCAAGCACATTGTAGATCGCTTTACTGCCAAAATGATCTAATTTAATGGATTGGTTTAGACATGCATAACAGCATTTTAAGAACAAAGAGAGAAACAAAAAGGGACAACGCTTCATGGTGGAAGGTGATGTATAAATAACTGTGTATATGATGAAGGGGGTGGCAACACCCATTCCGAAATCCCGCCATTCCGACATCCTGCTATTCCGACATCCCACCATTCCGACATACCACCATTCCGACATGCAAACGTCCCACCATTCCGACATCCCACCATTGCGACATCCCGCTATTCTGACGTTCAAATGTCCCACCATTCCGACAAGGCTTTCCGTATAAGGAAATGTGTGTTACTCAACAGGTGAGTCCCTTCTTTCTGTTCATGCAATTTATATGTTTAACACATGTTTATAGACAAGCGTTATTAAAAACACAAAGTCTCGGCAACTGGAGGAGGAGAAGCAGTCCGCGGTGGTTTTCAATCACACACTCCAATGCCACTTGTTTCAACTTCCGAAAATTTAATCCAGGAAAAAAAGGCTTACAAACATGGACCAAAACGGCTCCATAACACGCACAAGAATCCAAAAGAAACGAAAGTTAACTAAAAGAAAGCAAATAAACAGTATGAAGTGGTCAAAATTGGTTTTACGCATGCCTATGTGCGTCTGGCACATGCGTCTTCGGGCTCTCCCACGTTGGTTTGTGGATGAAAGCTATATGTTCAGCTGTAATGTCATGTAAAAACAATCTCTACATGACATTTACTCCCAGGTGTGACCAGTTAGGTCCTTAAGATATCAACAGGCTGTATAAAGCTACAACCGTTGCGGCTGTGTGTTTGTGCCAAATGCGCAAAGCCCATCCGCGCTTCCCAAAATTGGAGTGAGTACTCATAAATCACGTGAATAACATGAATAAACGTTTTTACTGAATTTTGTTGTGTTTTATACGTTCTATGCTGTCATTTCTCTCTTCTCCTATTGGCAAGGCAAGGCAGAGTGCTCGCAACTGTGTCCTGTGCAGTAGCCGTGATATCTGTAATTGCAATTATTACTTTTGCATATGATGACAGCGTGCAAAAGACGCATGGGCTCTGTGGAGAGCTCCGCTCCAGCTGGCTGCTGTGACAGCTCACTGACACTGTATTTCTGCTTAATCAGTTTCAGTCTCGCCAGAGTTACATTAATATCTGTATTTTTATATTTGAAATTCAGGGGATTTTGATAATAGATTATTAAAGTTTGTTTGCGAGGCTGTGGCCTCTGCATGTGCAAAGCTTGTGCGCCAAACTTTAGGGCGTATTTGCGCCGGCATATCATTAGTGCAAAATGTTTTGGGTAAAAAATAGGCTATTAAAAGGAACTGTCGGAATGGCGGTATGTTAAAAAAAACAAAAAACATACCGCCATTCCGACCATAGGAGGAAAAAAGTGTCGGAATGGTGGGACGTTTGATAAAAAATTAAGTGTCGCCATTCCGACAATTGGAGACCCATGTCGGAATGGCGAGATGTCGGAATGGCAGCATGTAACCATGATGAAGGAGAGACCATTTGAGCAGCACAGCCATTTCGCAGCACAGGGACAGCAGTCCAAGTTACAGGATCTCCCACGTGGTATCACCTGTCACATTGTGTCAAGGCTTCAAAAGAAGAAAAAATCACCAAACTCAAGGACAAAAAGACAAAGACTCCGGTGAATGAAGACAGAGGACTGACAAACCAGAAATACAAAAGGATTCTCGATATCAAGATCCAGAAGAAGAGGCTAACAATGCCACGAACACTTACGATGCTGGGAATGATGCCAGCAATGAACAGAGAAGAAGATTCAGTGTCATCAATCTGCATTACTTGCCTCTAATGAGGGGGTGAATATAGAATCCTCAACGATTACAACGTCTCTGGGAACTGTGACAACAACAAGGTTTAAACCATTTTGATATATATTGTAACCTATTGTCTAAGGAATAGTGCCGAAAATGAGGTAAATCTAATCCACCACTGTCCTTGGTCTTCTGTAGGGTTTTTAAACTAATACGTGGTGGTTTGTTTTTCCACAGAAATTTGGAGATGCATGAATCTAGTGACTTAAACCAAGTAGCAGATGGTTTTATGGGGATCATTGAGAACAAATAGTTAACTTTTGGTAGTATCATCATTTTAATGGATGTAACTCTCCCCATAAGTGATATAGGTAAGGACTTCCAACGAGAGATCGTCCTCTACTGTCTTTAATAATTGCACATAATTTAGCTTTGTTAGCTCTGAGAGCCTGGAGGAAATGTTTATGCCTAAATATCTAATATTTCCTGACTGTAAAGTGATCGCAGGTATATTATGGACCCTACAGTTAATGGGCAGAACTGTGGTCTTAGACCAGTTGATAGAGTAGTCAGAAAGTGCTGAGAATTTATTTATGAGTGTGATCGTGTGACTGAGAGACGTCTGTGAGTTCTGAAGGAAAAGTAATACATCATCAGCATAAAGACTTATTTTATGCTCAATATTTTGGGATTAATTACTCACAAACGGGTAAGAAAAGGTAGTATTGCCAGACCATACATGATCAAAACAGGGAGCGGAGGTGGTTCAGCTGCAAGGTGTGAATGTCTGACTATAGTTTGTAAAAAGCGGGTAAGATAAGGTGCGAATGCCCGACAATGTATGATCAAAAGAGGGAGCGGAGGTTTTCGGCTGCAAGAAGGTCTGAATGTCTACCCAAAATTCCTGAAAAATGGGTAAAAAAAGGGTGCGAATGCCAAACCATACATCATCAAAAGCAGGAGTGGATGTGTTCGGCTACAAGAAGATTTGAATGTCCAGCAATAATTGCTTTAAAACATGAAAGAAAATTTTCGAATATCAAACCGCACATGATCATAAGCGGGAGAGGAGTTGTTCAGCTGCAAGAAGGTCCACCCATAATTACTGAAAAATGGGTAAGAAAAGGTGAAAATGCCCAACCATACATCATCAAAAGCAGGAGTGGATGTGTTCGGCTACAAGAAGGTTTGAATGTCCGACCATAGTTTGTAAAAAGCGGGTAAGAAAAGGTTTGAATGTCCGAACATAGACCATCAAAAGAGGGAGCGGAGGTGTTCCGCTGTAAGAAGGTGTAAATGTCCGACCATAGTTGGTAAAAAGCGGGTAAGAAAAGGTTAAAATACCCGACTGTACACAATCAATAGCGGGAGCGGAGTTGTTTGGCTTCAAGAAGGTGTGAAAGTCCGACCACGGTTTGTAAAAAGCGGGTAAGAAAAGGTTCGAATGCCCGAATATATACCATCAAAAGTGGAAGTGGATGGGTTCGGCTGCAAGAAGGTGTGAACGTCAAACCAAAGTTTGTAAAAAGTAGTTAAGAAAAGGTTTGAATATCCAACCAAACATAATCAAAAGCGGGAGCAGAGCTGTTCGACTGCAAGTAGGTGTGAATGTCAGATCATAATTTCCAAAAAGCTGATGAGAAAGGGTGAGAATGCCCGGCTATACACCATCAAATGCGGGAGCGGAAGTGTTCGGCTGTGAGTAGTTGTGAATGTCCAACCATAATTACTGAAAAATGTGTTAGAAGAGACTAGAATGCCGGACAAGACATCATCAAATGCGGGAGCGGAGTTGTTCGGCTGTGAGTAGGTGTGAATCTCCGACCATAGTTTGTAAAAAGGGGGTAAGAATAGGTTCGAATGCCCTAACATACACTATCAAAACAGGGAGCTGAGGTGGCTCAGCTGCAAGGTGTGAATGTGTGACTATAGTTTGTAAATAAGGTGCGAATTTCCAACAATGTATAATCAAAAGAGGGAGCGGAGGTTTTCGGCTACAAGAAGGTTTGAATGTCCGACCATAGTTTGTAAAATGCGGGTAAGAAAAGGTTCAAGTGCCTGACTATACACCATCAAAAGCGGGAGCAGAGGTGTTCCGCTGTAAGACGGTGTGAATGTCCGACCATATTTGGTAAAAAGCGGGTAAGAAAAGGTTAAAATACCCGAATGTACACAATCAATAGCGGGAGAGGAGGTGTTCAGCTGCAAGAAGGTGTGAATGTCCACCCATAATTACTGAAAAATGGGTAAGAAAAGGTGTGAATGCCAAACCATACATTATCAAAAGCAGGTGTGAATGTCAGATCATAATTTGCAAAAAGCTGATGAGAAAGGGTGAGAATGCCCGACTATACACCATCAAATGCGGGAGCGGAGTTGTTCGGCTGTGAGTAAGTGTGAATCTCCGACCATAATTGCTGAAAAATGTGTTAGAAAAGGTAAGAATGCCGGTCCATACATCATCAAAAGCGGGAGAGGTGGTGTTCGGCTGCAAGTAGGTGTGAATGTCCAGCCATAATTACTAACAAACGGGTAAGAAAAGGTAGTATTGCCAGACCATACATGATCAAAACAGGGAGCGGAGGTGGTTCAGCTGCAAGAAGGTGTGAATGTCCGACTAAAGTTCAAATATATTAACAAAAGCGGGAGGAGAGGTCTTCGGATGAGAGTGGTTGAGAATTTCCAACCATAATCTATAAAATACGGTGAAAAAAAAGGTGTGATAGAACACTAAAAGGTGGAGCGGAAGTGTTCGGCTGCAAGAAGGTGTGAATGTCCGACTAGATTTGGTGAAAAGCAGGTGAAGCAAGGTCTGAATGCCCAACCTTACATCATCAAAAGCGAGATCAGAGGTGTTTGGCTGCATGAAGGCCATAGTTTGCCAAAAGCGGGTAAGCTGCGAATGACCGACTAAATATCAACAAAAGGTCTTCGGATGCAAGTGGGTGTGAATATCCCACCATACAAGTATGGTGGAGAGGAAGCTGTGAACAGCCGACCATAGTTGGCAAAAAGCGGGTGAGAAAAGGTGCGACTGTCCAACCATACATGATCAAAACAGGGAGCGGAGGTGTTTGGCTGTGACAAGGTGTGAATGTCCACCCAAAATTAATGAAAAGCGGGCAACAAGTAGGTTTGAATGCCCAACCATACATCATCAAAAGCAGGAGTGGATGTGTTCGGCTACAAGAAGGTTTGAATGTCCGAGCATAGTTTGTAAAAAGCGGGTAAGAAAAGGTTCGAATGCCCAAACATACACCATCAAAAGAGGGAGCGGAGGTGTTCCGCTGTAAGACGGTGTGAATGTCCGACCATAGTTGGTAAAAAACGGGTAAGAAAAGGTTAAAATACCCGACTGTACACAATCAATAGCGGGAGAGGATGTGTTTGGCTACAAGAATGTGTGACAGTCCGACCATGGTTTGTAAAAAACGGGTAAGAAAAGGTGCGAATGCCCGACAATGTATGATCAAAAGAGGGAGCGGAGGTTTTCGGCTACAAGAAGGTTTGAATGTCCGACCATAGTTTGTAAAAAGCGGGTAAGAAAAGGTTCAAATGCCTGACTATACACCATCAAAAGCGGGAGCGGAGGTGTTCGGCTACAAGAAGGTGTGAAAGTTCAACCATGGTTTGTAAAAAGCTGCTTAGAAAAGGTTCGAATGCCCGAATATATACCATCAAAAGCGGAAGCGGAGGTGTTCGGCTGCAAGAAGGTGTGAACGTCCGACCAAAGTTTGCAAAAAGCAGTTAAGAAAAGGTTCGAATGCCCGAATATATACCATCAAAAGCGGGAGCAGAGCTGTTCGACTGCAAGTAGGTGTGAATGTCCAGCCATAATTACTCACAAACGGGTAAGAAAAGGTAGTATTGCCAGACCATACATGATCAAAACAGGGAGCGGAGGTGGTTCAGCTGCAAGAAGGTGTGAATGTCCGACTAAAGTTCAAATATATTAACAAAAGCGGGAGGAGAGGTCTTCGGATGAGAGTGGTTGAGAATTTCCAACCATAATCTATAAAATACGGTGAAAAAAAAGGTGTGATAGAACACTAAAAGGTGGAGCGGAAGTGTTCGGCTGCAAGAAGGTGTGAATGTCCGACTAGATTTGGTGAAAAGCAGGTGAAGCAAGGTCTGAATGCCCAACCTTACATCATCAAAAGCGAGATCAGAGGTGTTTGGCTGCATGAAGGCCATAGTTTGCCAAAAGCGGGTAAGCTGCGAATGACCGACTAAATATCAACAAAAGGTCTTCGGATGCAAGTGGGTGTGAATATCCCACCATACAAGTATGGTGGAGAGGAAGCTGTGAACAGCCGACCATAGTTGGCAAAAAGCGGGTGAGAAAAGGTGCGACTGTCCAACCATACATGATCAAAACAGGGAGCGGAGGTGTTTGGCTGTGACAAGGTGTGAATGTCCACCCAAAATTAATGAAAAGCGGGCAACAAGTAGGTTTGAATGCCCAACCATACATCATCAAAAGCAGGAGTGGATGTGTTCGGCTACAAGAAGGTTTGAATGTCCGAGCATAGTTTGTAAAAAGCGGGTAAGAAAAGGTTCGAATGCCCAAACATACACCATCAAAAGAGGGAGCGGAGGTGTTCCGCTGTAAGACGGTGTGAATGTCCGACCATAGTTGGTAAAAAACGGGTAAGAAAAGGTTAAAATACCCGACTGTACACAATCAATAGCGGGAGAGGATGTGTTTGGCTACAAGAATGTGTGACAGTCCGACCATGGTTTGTAAAAAACGGGTAAGAAAAGGTGCGAATGCCCGACAATGTATGATCAAAAGAGGGAGCGGAGGTTTTCGGCTACAAGAAGGTTTGAATGTCCGACCATAGTTTGTAAAAAGCGGGTAAGAAAAGGTTCAAATGCCTGACTATACACCATCAAAAGCGGGAGCGGAGGTGTTCGGCTACAAGAAGGTGTGAAAGTTCAACCATGGTTTGTAAAAAGCTGCTTAGAAAAGGTTCGAATGCCCGAATATATACCATCAAAAGCGGAAGCGGAGGTGTTCGGCTGCAAGAAGGTGTGAACGTCCGACCAAAGTTTGCAAAAAGCAGTTAAGAAAAGGTTCGAATGCCCGAATATATACCATCAAAAGCGGGAGCAGAGCTGTTCGACTGCAAGTAGGTGTGAATGTCCAGCCATAATTACTCACAAACGGGTAAGAAAAGGTAGTATTGCCAGACCATACATGATCAAAACAGGGAGCTGAGGTGGTTCAGCTGCAAGGTGTGAATGTCTGACTATAGTTTGTAAAAAGCGGGTAAGACAAGGTGCGAATGCCCGACAATGTATGATCAAAAGAGGGAGTGGAGGTCTTCGGCTGCAAGGTCTGAATGTCTAACCATAATTTCTAAAAACCGGGTAAGAAAAGGCTCGAAAGCCCGACTATACACAATCAAAAGCGGGAGCGGGAGGTTTTCAGCTGCAAATCCTTCACTCAAACCAAGTGAAAACTGCTTTGTCCTTCATATTTATCAATTTCTAGATCGACTTCAACAAAGAACAACATTGTACTTTGCAGTAAAGAAAGAGCAAATCAAAAGTTTTAGGAATCCGAGAATAAGCTTATTTTCATGAGTTCTGCACGATTATTGATTTTACTATAAATGAATGCCTTCACTCAAACTATGTTAAAACTGCTTTGTCCTTCATATTTATCAATGTCTAGATTGACTTCAACAAAGAACAACACTGGATTTTGCAGTAGAAGAAAGAGCAACACTGAAGGATCAGTAATCCGAGAATAAGCTTATTTTCATACGTTCTGCATGATTTGGGATTTTATGTATAAAATGAATTCCTTCACTCAAACCAAGTGAAAACTGCTTTGTCCTTCATATTTATCAATGTCTAGATCGACTTCAACAAAGAACAACATTGTATTTTGCAGTAGAAGAAAGAGCAACACTTGAAGGAACAGGAATCCGAGAATAAGCTTATTTTCATACGTTCTGCATGATTTGGGATTTTATGTATAAAATGAATTCCTTTACTCAAACTATGTTAAAACTGCTTTGTCCTTCATATTTATCAATGTCTAGATTGACTTCAACAAAGAACAACACTGGATTTTGCAGTAGAAGAAATAGCAACACTGAAGGATCAGGAGTCCGAAAACACGCTTATTTTCATACGTTCTGCTTGATTTGAGATTTTGCTATAAAATTAATTCCTTCACTCAAACAAAGTGGAAACTGCTTTGTCCTTCATATTTATCAATGTCTATATCGATTTCAACAAAGAACAACATTGTATTTTGCAGTAGAAGAAAGAGCAACACTTGAAGGAACAGGAATCCGAGAATAAGCTTATTTTCATACGTTCTGCATGATTTGGGATTTTATGTATAAAATGAATTCCTTTACTCAAACTATGTTAAAACTGCTTTGTCCTTCATATTTATCAATGTCTAGATTGACTTCAACAAAGAACAACATTGTATTTTGCAGTAGAAGAAATAGCAACACTGAAGGATCAGGAATCCGAAAACACGCTTATTTTCATACGTTCTGCTTGATTTGGGATTTTCCTATAAAATGAATTGCTTTGCTCAAACCAAGTTAAAATTGCTTTGTCCTTCATAGTTATCCATGTCTAAAATGTATCAAGCATAAAGTTCCTCATATTACCCTGAATGAGAAAGAAGCATCCCTTTGATTGAGCAATACGTTCCTTTTGCGGAGTTATGCATGATTTCGGATTTTGCTATAAAATTCATTCCTTCACACCTTTTTTTTCACCGCATTTTATAGATTATGGTTGGAAATTTCAACCACTCTAATCCGAAGACCTCTCCTCCCGCTTTTGTTAATATATTTGAACTTTAGTTGGACATTCACCCCTTTTTGCAGCTAAACCACCTCCGCTCCCTGTTTTGATCATGTATGGTCTGGCAATACTACATTTTCTTACCCGTTTGTGAGTAATTATGGCTGGATATTCACACCTACTTGCAGCTGAACACAATCTCTCTCGCTTTTAATTATATTCGGGCATTCGAACCTTTTCTTACCAGCTTTTTACAAACCATGGTTGGACTTTCACATCTTCTTGTAGCCGAACAACTCCCCTCCCCCTATTGATTGTGTACAGTCGGGTATTTTAACCTTTTCTTACCCACTTTTTACCAACTATGGTCGGACATTCACACCTTCTTACAGCGGAACACCTCCGCTCCCTCTTTTGATGGTGTATGTTTGGGCATTCGAACCTTTTTTTACCCGCTTTTTACAAACTATGCTCGGACATTGAAACCTTCTTGTAGCCGAACACATCCACTCCTTCTTTTGATGATGTATGGTTGGGCATTCAAACCTACTTTTTGCCCGCTTTTCATTAATTTTGGGTGGACATTCACACCTTGTCACAGCCAAACACCTCCTCTCCCTGTTTTGATCATGTATGGTTGGACATTCGCACCTTGTCTCACCCGCTTTTTGCAAACTATGGTCGGCTGTTCACAGCTTCCTCTCCACCATACTTGTATGGTGGGATGTTCACACCCACTTGCATCCGAAGACCTCCGCCCCCACTTTTGTTGATATTTAGTTGGTCAGTCGCAGCTTACCCGCTTTTGGCAAACTATGGCCTTCTTGCAGCCAAACACCTCTGATCTCGCTTTTGATAATGTAAGGTTGGGCATTCAGACCTTGCTTCACCTGCTTTTCACCAAATATAGTCGGACATTCACACCTTCTTGCAGCCGAACACTTCCGCTCCACCTTTTAGTGTTCTATCACACCTTTTTTTCACCGAATTTTATAGATTATGGTTGGAAATTCTCAACCACTCTCATCCGAAGACCTCTCCTCCCGCTTTTGTTAATATATTTGAACTTTAGTGAGACATTCACACCTTCTTGCAGCTGAACCACCTCCGCTCCCTGTTTTGATCATGTATGGTCTGGCAATACTACCTTTTCTTACCCGTTTGTGAGTAATTATGGCTGGACATTCACACCTACTTGCAGCCGAACACCACCTCTCTCGCTTTTGATGATGTATGGACCGGCATTCTTACCTTTTCTAACACATTTTTCAGAAATTACGGTCGGAGATTCACACCTACTCACAGCCGAACAACTCCGCTCCCGCATTTGATGGTGTGCAGTCGGACATTCTCACCCTTTCTCATCAGCTTTTTGCAAATTATGATCTGACATTCACACCTACTTGCAGTCGAAAAGCTATGCTCCCGCTTTTGATTATGTTTGGTTGGATATTCAAACCTTTTCTTAACTGCTTTTTATAAATTTTTGTTGGACGTTCACACCTTCTTGTAGCCGAACACATCCACTCCTGCTTTTGATGATGTATGGTTGGGCATTCGCACCTTTTTTTTACCCATTTGTCAGGAATAATGGGTGGACATTCACACCTTCTTGCAGCTGAACACCTCCTCTCCCACTTATGATCATGTGCGGTTTGATTTTAGAAAATTTTCTTTCATGTTTTCTAGCAATTATTGATGGACATTTAGACCTTCTTGCAGCTGAACACCTCCGCTCCTGCTTTTGATCATACCTTGTCAGGCATTCGCACCATGTCTTACCCGCTTTTTACAAACTTTAGTCGAACATTTACACCTTTTTGCAGCCGAACACCACCTCTCCCGCTTTTGATGATGTATGGTCCGGCATTCTTTCCTTTTCTAACACATTTTTCAGCAATTATGGTCGGACATTCACACCTACTCAGAGCCGAACACCTCCGCTCCCGCATTTGATGGTGTATAGTCGGGCATTCTCACCCTTTCTCATCAGCTTTTTGCAAATTATGATCTGACATTCACACCTGCTTTTGATAATGTATGGTTGGGCATTCGCACCTTTTTTTACCCATTTTTCAGGAATTATGGGTGGACATTCACACCTTCTTGCAGCTGAACACCTCCTGTCCTTCTTATGATCATGTGCGGATGATATTCGAAAATTTTCTTTCATGTTTTAAAGCAATTATTGATGGACATTCAGACCTTCTTGCAGCTGAACTACTCTGCTCCCGCTTTTGATGGTGTATAGTCGGGCTTTCGAGCCTTTCCTTCCCGGTTTTTACAAATTATGGTTGGACATTCAGACCTTCTTGCAGCCGAACACCTCCGCTCCCTCTTTTGATCATACATTGTCGGGCATTAGCACCTTTTCTTACCCGCTTTTTACAAACCATAGTCGGACTTTCACATCTTTTAGTAGCCGAACAACTCCGCTCCCGCTATTGATTGTGTATCGTCGGGTATTTTAACCTTTTCTTACCCGCTTTTTACCAACTATGGTCGGACATTCACACCTTCTTACAGCGGAACACCTCCGCTCCCTCTTTTGATGGTGTATGTTCGGGCAGTCAAACCTTTTCTTACCTGCTTTTTACAAACTATGGTCAGACATTCAACCCTTCTTGGAGCCGAACACATCCACTCCTGCTTTTGATTATGTATAGTTGGGCATTCGCACCTTTTCTTACCCATTTTTCAGTAATTATGGGTGTACATTCACACCTTCTTGCAGCCAAACACCTCCGCTCCCTCTTTTGATCATACATTTTCGGGCATTCGCACCTTTTCTTACCCGCTTTTTACAAACCATGGTCGGACTTTCACACCTTTTAGTAGCCGAACAACTCCGCACCCGCTACTGATTGTGTACAGTCGGGTATTTTAACCTTTTCTTACCCGTTTTTTACCAACTATGGTCGGACATTCACACCTTCTTACAGCGGAACACCTCCGCTCCCTCCTTTGATGGTGTATGTTCGGGCATTCGAACCTTTTCTTACCCGCTTTTTACAAACTATGGTCAGACGTTCAAACCTTCTTGTAGCCGAACATATCCACTCCTGCTTTTGATGATGTATGGTTGGGCATTCGAACCTACTTGTTGCCCGCTTTTCATTAATTATGGGTGGACATTCACACCTTGTCTCAGCCAAACACCTCCGCTCCCTGTTTTGATCATGTATGGTTTGACATTCGCACCTTTGCTTACCCTCTTTTTATACTGATTGCTCAAGATTAAGTTGTTCTTTCTCAAACTACAAAATTTTTTTAATTGTTGAAACTTTATTTGAAGTGGATAAATAAGGAAGACAAACAGTTTTAAGTCAGGCTGATAGCAATTAATTTTATAGCAAAATCTTTATTTCGTCATTTGTCGAGAGATGCTTATTGCTGAAGAAGTTCTTTCTCATTCTACAAAGTACAACGTTGTTTATCATTGAAACTTGATTAGACATGAATAAATATGAAGGACAAAGCAGTCTTAACATGGTTTGAGTTAAGGAATTCGTTTTATAGGAGAATCCGAATTCGTGCATAACTCGTAAAATAGAGCTTATTTTCGGATTCCTGAAGAATGAGTCTGGTTCTTTCTCATAATACAAAGTTTGTTGTTTATTGTTGAAACTTCATCAGACCGTTAGATATAGTCGGACTCACCTCGACGCACGGCTTGGGATCTGGAACCAGTACTCTTGAGAGGGGTTGGACTCTCTTCCACTCTGGAGTTGCCCGTGGTGAGAGGCGCAGAGCAGGTGTGGGCATACTTATTGCCCCCCGGCTGTGTGCCAGTACATTGGGGTTTACCCCAGTGAACGAGAGGGTAGCCTCCCTCCGCCTTTGGGTGGGGGGACGAGTCCTGACTGTTGTTTGTGCCTATGCGCCAAACAGCAGTTCAGAGTACCTACCCTATTTGGAGTCTCTGGGGGAGGCACAGGAGAATGCTCCTACCGGAGACTCCCTCATTCTGCTGGGGGACTTCAATGCTCACGTGGGCAATGACAGTGAGACCTGGAGGGGTGTGATTGGGAGGAACGGCCCCCCCCGATCTGAATCAGAGTGGTGTTATGTTGTTGGACTTCTGTGCCAGTCATAGACTGTCCATAACGAACACCATGTTCAGGCATAAGGGTGTCCATATGTGCACTTGGCACCAGGACACCCTTGGCCGCAGTTCGATGATCGACTTTGTGGTTGTATCATCGGACTTGCGGCCGTATGTCCTGGACACTCGGGTGAAGAGAGGGGCGGAGCTGTCAACTGATCACCACCTGGTGGTGAGTTGGCTCCGCTGGTGGGGGAGGATGCCGATCAGACCTGGCAGGCCCATACGTATTGTGAGGGTCTGCTGGGAGCGTTTGTCAGAATCCCCCGTCAGAAGGAGCTTTAACTCCCACCTCCGGCAGAGCTTCAACCATATTTGAGGTGGGGGACATTGAGTCCGAATGGGCCATGTTCCGTGACTCCATTGCCGAGGCAGCTGGTCGGAGTTGTGGCCGTAAGGTGGTCGGTGCCTGTCGTGGCGGCAACCCTCGAACCTGCTGGTGGACACCAGTGGTGAGGGAAGCCGTCAAGCTGAAGAAGGAGTCCTATCGGGCCTTTTTGGCCAGTGGGACCCTGGAAGAAGCTGATAGGTACCGACGGGCAAGACGGGCCACGGCTTCGGCGGTTGTGATGCAAAAACTCGGGCCTGGGAGGAGTTCGGTGAGACCATGGAGAACGATTTCCGGACGGCCTCGAAAAGATTCTGGTCCACCATCCGGCGTCTCAGGGGGGGGGGGAGCGGCTCACAGTCAACACTGTTTACAGTGGGGACGGGGCTTTGCTGACCTCAACTAGGGATATTGTGAGTCGGTGGGGGGAGTACTTCGAGGAACTCCTGAATCCTACCAACACGTGCTCGGAAGAGGCAGAGTCGGAGAGCTCGGAGACGGGGCCTCCCATTTCTGGGGCTGAGGTTGCCGAGGTGGTTAAAAAGCTCCTCGGTGGCAAGGCCCCGGGGGTGGATGAGGTCCGTCCTGAGTTTCTCAAGGCTCTGGATGTTGTAGGGCTGTCTTGGCTGACACGCCTCTGCAGTATCGCGTTGACATCGGGGACAGTGCCTCTGGACTGGCAGATTGGGGTGATGGTCCCCCTCTTTAAAAAGGGGGACCGGAGGGTGTGTTCCAACTATAGGGGTATCACACTCCTCAGCCTCCCTGGTAAGGTCTATTCGGGGGTATTGGAGAGGAGGATCCGTCGGATAATCGAGCCTCGGATTCAGGAGATGCAGTGTGGCTTTCGTCCTGGCCGTGGAACTGTGGACCAGCTCTATACCCTCGGCAGGATCCTGGAGGGTGCATGGGAGTTCGCCCAACCAGTCTACATGTGTTTTGTGGACTTGGAGAAAGCGTTCGACCGTGTCCCTCGTGGAGTCCTGTGGGGGGTGCTCCGGGAATATGGAGTGCCGGACCGCTTGATAGGGGCCGTTCGGTCTCTGTATGACCGGTGCCAGAGTTTGGTCCGCATTGCCGGCAGTAAGTCGGATACGTTTCCGGTGAGAGTTGGACTCCGTCAGGGCTGCCCTTTGTCACCGATTCTGTTCCTAACTTTTATGGACAGAATTTCTAGGCGGAGCCAGGGCGTTGAGGGTGTCCCATTTGGCGACCTCAGAATCGGGTCTCTGCTTTTTGCAGATGATGTGGTTCTGTTAGCGTCGTCAGGCCGTGACCTTCAGCTCTCACTGGAGTGATTCGCAGCCGAGTATGAAGCGGCTTGGATGAGAATCAGCACCTCCAAATCCGAGACTATGGTTCTCAGCCGGAAAAGGGTTTAATGCTCTCTCCGGGTCGGGAATGAGATCCTTCCCCAAGAGGAGGAGTTCAAGTATCTCGGGGTCTTGTTCACGAGTGACGGACGAATGGAGCGGGAGATTGACGGGCGGATCGGTGCGGCGCCTGCAGTGTTGCAGGCTCTGCACCGACCCGTCGTTGTGAAGAGGGAGCTGAGCCAGAAGGCGAAGCTCTCTACTTACTGGTCAATCTACGTTCCCATCCTCACCTATGGTCACGAGTTGTGGGTAGTGACCGAAAAAAACAAGATCGCGAATACAAGCGGCCGAAATGGGTTTCCTCCGCAGGGTGTCTGGGCTCTCCCTTAGAGATAGGGTGAGAAGCTCAGTCATCCGGGAGGGGCTCGGAGTAGAACCGCTGCTCCTCCGCATTGAGAGGAGTCAGATGAGGTGGCTCGGGCATCTGGTTAGGATGCCCCCTGGGCGCCTCCCTGGGGAGGTGTTCCGGGCACGTCCCACTGGGAGGAGACCCCGGGGGAGACCCAGGACACGTTGGAGAGACTATGTCTCTCGGCTGGCCTGGGAACGCCTCGGGGTCCCCCCGGAAGAGCTGGAGGAAGTGGCCGGGGACAGAGACATCTGGGTTTCTCTGCTCAAGCTGCTGCCCCCGCGACCCGACCCCCGGATAAGCGGCAGATGATGGATGGATGGATGGATATATCCTCCACCAACCAGACTTACAACCCCCGACTAGGGTAGCAGAATTTCTAAGCATCTGTACCCCAAAACTACTATCAAAAATATATAAATTATTGTCTAAGATAGATGACACAATGTCTCTTCCATCCTCAAAATGGGAGGCAGATATATCCATCAGTTCTGGTCATAGCTTCTAACCACAAATATGTTTGAACACCTTCATAAAGACTCGAAATCCTAATTTACAGCTCATACAATACAAAATCCTTCATAGAACACACTATACAGGACAAAGGATGTTCAGGATGGGTCTAACACACTCAAACATCTGCTCACATTGCACAGATAACACACCTGATGATTATGCACACGCTTTGTGGTTTTTCTGCGCCTGTCCAGAAGTTCTGGCTTGAAGTCTGTGAGGACCTATCCACATGGCTAAAGTGTAGCATCCCTGCATGCCCCACACTGTGCATACTGGGTGACTTAGACAACATCAACATGGAAATTAACTCAGCACACATGGTTGTCACAGTGTTATGTATCGCAAAGAAAACTATTCTCATGAACTGGAAAGCGAAGAACAATCTGTGTATTAACCAGTTTAGAAATTTTCTTTTAGATTATATTAGCATGGAAACAATGTCTGCCTCCTCAAAACATCAATTGGCTGAATTTCATTCTCTCTGGTCCCCTCTGATTAGTTTTATCACATAGTGGTGGTGGTGGGTTGCTGGGTGATGGTGGGTCTCAGGCCCGGGCTGCTGCGACTGGTGTGACCGGGTGGTTTGTTTGTTTGTTTTTTGATGTTGTTTGTTTGTTTTTTGTAGAGGTCCTCCTGGGTGGGGTTGGGTTGAGTGGGGTGGGGCGGGATGGGTACCTTCTGGGGGTACAGTAGCTCCCGGAATATGGTCGCTGCAGGCCCCGAGCCTGGTGGACATCAGGCCCTCCTGCCCATTGTTGGCTCCCAGGTAGCGGGGATGCCTATTGCAGCCAGTCCCTGGCTGCCCTCTCTGGGGGAGAGTAGCTCCCCCGGTATATATCCCCATACCCCTCTCCCTTCTGGCTCCTGTACACAGCACACACTCACACATGAAGGTTTTGGGGGCGTGTGTGTTCGGTGGGGTGTAGTGGATGGGGCCACGTAGGTGGTCCCCTTTGGTTGCACTCTGCAGTTCCCTGCCCCTGTTTTAATTACACCTTAGACATTACTACTTATCAAACACACTCACACACACACATTAGGTCTTGGGGGGTGGTTACACTGAGTGGCATCTGGTGGGCGGGGCTCTTTGGGTATGTAGGCTGCCCAGAGTGCCGCGCTCCCAGTTCTACAAGTTTGGCTGCCCCTCAATTTTAATTGCTCACTATTAGAAAATATTGAAGAGCCAGAAGGGTGAGGGGAGGGGTCTTCTTCGCACACCCCTGCTTCCTGGTGTCTGCTCGGGGCAGGAGGGGCCAGGAGGATTAATTAATTGTTCTGCTGGTTCGCGGTCTGTGGTGGCTGGGGGGTTGCTGGCCTCCTGGTGTGCCCGCTGCACTACACCCCAGCAGAGTCGAGGGAGGTAGGATGTGTGGATGTGTGGATGTATGGGACGTGAAAGTGTGTGTGGTAATGATTGGGCCTGGATCTGGGACTTGCTGTCGCCTGGCCTGCCTGTGTTTCTCCCGATGGGGCATCAGCGTTGCCTCTCCCCACTGCTCGCGACTTCACCCACCTGTGGGCACGTCTTGACTCCCAGGGCATTTGGCCAGGGGCGCTGGGGCAGGCGCTGACCCACTTTGTGGCTGTCTGGGGCGGTTGGCCCTCCTGGGTATTGGGTGGGGCCTCTGCCGGGGGGTTTGGGGGCGCTCGGGCTCCTGGGGCCCAGGTCCAGTGCACGGCCCATGTCTGGGCGGCTGGGGCCTGGCGGGGTCGGTGGGCTGTTACCCCTGGTTCCCGGAGTGCCTCTGCCCTATGCTTATGGGGGCTCTTTCCGGGGGCTTCCTCTGCAGTCTTCTGGGTGGATGCGTGGTTGCCCCTGCAGTGGGCTGCCTGGGTTCTGTGCTCTGTGGGGGCTGCTGGTGGCCTGGGTCTTGTGGCCCTCTCTGCCTGCTTCTGATTGCTTGGGGGGGGGCTGTGGATTGTGGCCCTGTACGCTTATACACTCATAACTAAGCACGGTTATCATGTAGGTCCTGTGCCATGGGTGTTGCATGTTCTCACACACACACACACACACACATTCATTAGTCCAGTAGCATGGTCACTAAGCAGTTGATGTATTATCATGTCGTCTCAGGTCATCTATATCCACAGCTGTGTTGTATGCGATTGCCGCTTCTTGTGCTTGTTTTTGTTTGTTTGTGTGTTTGTTTTTTCTCTGCTTGTCTGCTTTCAGGTGCTCCTGGTGGCGCTAAGGCTGGATTCCCCTCATAGGCCATGGATTGTTGTCTGTTTTGTTTTTTACAGGTGTAGCAGCTGGTTGTCTGGTTTTTGTTTCTATTTTTGTTCTGTTTCCTCTTCTTTCCTCTTCTTCTTTCCTTGTCCCCCGGTCCGGTTCAGTTCAGTTCATGTCATATATTGTAAACAGAAATAAAAAAATGGGCATCAAGGGGAGCTTTACATTTATAAAACTTCCCTTGGCAAAACAAATCTGTTTGGCATCAAAGGTATTCAGACTACAATTCTTCTGACATAATGCTGAACAGGACAAGGGGGAAAAAAAGTAAAGAAGACAGTTCTGCCGAAAGCCAGGGATAGACCTGTTCTAAGTTCTATACTTTTTAAAAGGGGCGTGTTTATCAACTATGGAATTAGAAGATTTACAAAAATTGTCAAGTGCTAGATCTTCATCTGGGATTTTAACAGTGTCATATAACTATTCAACAGATCAGTTAAAAAAAAGCCTGCTCATGGAGATGTTTCAGGATCTGGATACCAAGCGTGGACCTAATGTTTTCATTTTTGCAATTCTGATACAGGCTATTGAGCAGTGATAACTAACACCAAGTTCAGATACTGCGGATTTTCTACCTTTGATTTGTTAAGATTGAGCCAATCAGGGACAACCTTGAAGGATCTCTTTGGTTTTGTAGGATCAGTAATTACCTGAGAAAGGTTGATATTGGTACACACCTTTTTTAAATGATCAGAGGCAGAGTTCAACTTGTTTAAATTAAAATTGCCACACAGAGATTGGGTTTAGGCCACATGCACACAGAATGACATCAACAAATATAAGAAATATTAAACATTTACACATAGATTTTTGAATATATGTAGAGGAATGATACTTTGAAATGTGCTCATTGCGGAGTTATGATCAGTTGAGTAATGAAGGTTGAACTATTCTGGGAAAGAGGTTCTATTCCCAGCATCATGATGGACACTCCTGATATAGAAGGTTTTGCTAACGCATTGGAATTGTTTTACTATTTTCATATGCATGTGCAATGAAGAATTGCTTGCTGCTGATAAATGCAAAGAAGAACAGCTTACACATAGATGCTCACATATAGGCTGCTGAATGCAATGAAGACCTGCTTATCAAGTAAAGTTCAATGTCAATGTGTAATATTCAATTAGGATTTGCAAAACAGTGAAGTTAAACAATGAATGGGTCCATAGTCGGTATGAGAAGACTACAGGAATATTTACCTGGGTGTACGTTCAAACAGAGATGAGAAAATTGCGATAAATAATTGTTTGTTTGTTTGTTAGTATGTATATGAATGTTATGTGTATAAACTGTGTTGAGTTATAGTTACTCAGTAGTGTCTCAGTGAAACAACCGACGGGGGAAGCCTTGCGGTGACAACAAAAGCAGTGTTTTACTGATCAGTCAAGTTGCTCCAGTGTACTCCATACAAACTGGTTGGCTGCTGAAGGGATAGAAAATGGGGAATACTTGTTTTAAAGCAAACAAGGAATTAGATGGGAAAAATACATGTACTCAGACAGATGGGAGAAGAAGTGTAGTTTTGTAGGAAATCACAAAACACATATTACATAGAATTAGTGAAATCAATTGAAGAATGCCTTTCTGAAGAGCTGTTTACCACAGATGAGCAGCTTTGCGACCAAGCACATTGTAGATCGCTTTACTGCCAAAATGATCTAATTTAATGGATTGGTTTAGACATGCATAACAGCATTTTAAGAACAAAGAGAGAAACAAAAAGGGACAACGCTTCATGGTGGAAGGTGATGTATAAATAACTGTGTATATGATGAAGGGGGTGGCAACACCCATTCCGAAATCCCGCCATTCCGACATCCTGCTATTCCGACATCCCACCATTCCGACATACCACCATTCCGACATGCAAACGTCCCACCATTCCGACATCCCACCATTGCGACATCCCGCTATTCTGACGTTCAAATGTCCCACCATTCCGACAAGGCTTTCCGTATAAGGAAATGTGTGTTACTCAACAGGTGAGTCCCTTCTTTCTGTTCATGCAATTTATATGTTTAACACATGTTTATAGACAAGCGTTATTAAAAACACAAAGTCTCGGCAACTGGAGGAGGAGAAGCAGTCCGCGGTGGTTTTCAATCACACACTCCAATGCCACTTGTTTCAACTTCCGAAAATTTAATCCAGGAAAAAAAGGCTTACAAACATGGACCAAAACGGCTCCATAACACGCACAAGAATCCAAAAGAAACGAAAGTTAACTAAAAGAAAGCAAATAAACAGTATGAAGTGGTCAAAATTGGTTTTACGCATGCCTATGTGCGTCTGGCACATGCGTCTTCGGGCTCTCCCACGTTGGTTTGTGGATGAAAGCTATATGTTCAGCTGTAATGTCATGTAAAAACAATCTCTACATGACATTTACTCCCAGGTGTGACCAGTTAGGTCCTTAAGATATCAACAGGCTGTATAAAGCTACAACCGTTGCGGCTGTGTGTTTGTGCCAAATGCGCAAAGCCCATCCGCGCTTCCCAAAATTGGAGTGAGTACTCATAAATCACGTGAATAACATGAATAAACATTTTTACTGAATTTTGTTGTGTTTTATACGTTCTATGCTGTCATTTCTCTCTTCTCCTATTGGCAAGGCAAGGCAGAGTGCTCGCAACTGTGTCCTGTGCAGTAGCCGTGATATCTGTAATTGCAATTATTACTTTTGCATATGATGACAGCGTGCAAAAGACGCATGGGCTCTGTGGAGAGCTCCGCTCCAGCTGGCTGCTGTGACAGCTCACTGACACTGTATTTCTGCTTAATCAGTTTCAGTCTCGCCAGAGTTACATTAATATCTGTATTTTTATATTTGAAATTCAGGGGATTTTGATAATAGATTATTAAAGTTTGTTTGCGAGGCTGTGGCCTCTGCATGTGCAAAGCTTGTGCGCCAAACTTTAGGGCGTATTTGCGCCGGCATATCATTAGTGCAAAATGTTTTGGGTAAAAAATAGGCTATTAAAAGGAACTGTCGGAATGGCGGTATGTTAAAAAAAACAAAAAACATACCGCCATTCCGACCATAGGAGGAAAAAAGTGTCGGAATGGTGGGACGTTTGATAAAAAATTAAGTGTCGCCATTCCGACAATTGGAGACCCATGTCGGAATGGCGAGATGTCGGAATGGCAGCATGTAACCATGATGAAGGAGAGACCATTTGAGCAGCACAGCCATTTCACAGCACAGGGACAGCAGTCCAAGTTACAGGATCTCCCACGTGGTATCACCTGTCACATTGTGTCAAGGCTTCAAAAGAAGAAAAAATCACCAAACTCAAGGACAAAAAGACAAAGACTCCGGTGAATGAAGACAGAGGACTGACAAACCAGAAATACAAAAGGATTCTCGATATCAAGATCCAGAAGAAGAGGCTAACAATGCCACGAACACTTACGATGCTGGGAATGATGCCAGCAATGAACAGAGAAGAAGATTCAGTGTCATCAATCTGCATTACTTGCCTCTAATGAGGGGGTGAATATAGAATCCTCAACGATTACAACGTCTCTGGGAACTGTGACAACAACAAGGTTTAAACCATTTTGATATATATTGTAACCTATTGTCTAAGGAATAGTGCCGAAAATGAGGTAAATCTAATCCACCACTGTCCTTGGTCTTCTGTAGGGTTTTTAAACTAATACGTGGTGGTTTGTTTTTCCACAGAAATTTGGAGATGCATGAATCTAGTGACTTAAACCAAGTAGCAGATGGTTTTATGGGGATCATTGAGAACAAATAGTTAACTTTTGGTAGTATCATCATTTTAATGGATGTAACTCTCCCCATAAGTGATATAGGTAAGGACTTCCAACGAGAGATCGTCCTCTACTGTCTTTAATAATTGCACATAATTTAGCTTTGTTAGCTCTGAGAGCCTGGAGGAAATGTTTATGCCTAAATATCTAATATTTCCTGACTGTAAAGTGATCGCAGGTATATTATGGACCCTACAGTTAATGGGCAGAACTGTGGTCTTAGACCAGTTGATAGAGTAGTCAGAAAGTGCTGAGAATTTATTTATGAGTGTGATCGTGTGACTGAGAGACGTCTGTGAGTTCTGAAGGAAAAGTAATACATCATCAGCATAAAGACTTATTTTATGCTCAATATTTTGGGATTAATTACTCACAAACGGGTAAGAAAAGGTAGTATTGCCAGACCATACATGATCAAAACAGGGAGCGGAGGTGGTTCAGCTGCAAGGTGTGAATGTCTGACTATAGTTTGTAAAAAGCGGGTAAGATAAGGTGCGAATGCCCGACAATGTATGATCAAAAGAGGGAGCGGAGGTTTTCGGCTGCAAGAAGGTCTGAATGTCCACCCAAAATTCCTGAAAAATGGGTAAAAAAAGGGTGCGAATGCCAAACCATACATCATCAAAAGCAGGAGTGGATGTGTTCGGCTACAAGAAGATTTGAATGTCCAGCAATAATTGCTTTAAAACATGAAAGAAAATTTTCGAATATCAAACCGCACATGATCATAAGCGGGAGAGGAGTTGTTCAGCTGCAAGAACGTCCACCCATAATTACTGAAAAATGGGTAAGAAAAGGTGAAAATGCCCAACCATACATCATCAAAAGCAGGAGTGGATGTGTTCGGCTACAAGAAGGTTTGAATGTCCGACCATAGTTTGTAAAAAGCGGGTAAGAAAAGGTTTGAATGTCCGAACATAGACCATCAAAAGAGGGAGTGGAGGTGTTCCGCTGTAAGAAGGTGTAAATGTCCGACCATAGTTGGTAAAAAGCGGGTAAGAAAAGGTTAAAATACCCGACTGTACACAATCAATAGCGGGAGCGGAGTTGTTTGGCTTCAAGAAGGTGTGAAAGTCCGACCACGGTTTGTAAAAAGCGGGTAAGAAAAGGTTCGAATGCCCGAATATATACCATCAAAAGTGGAAGTGGATGGGTTCGGCTGCAAGAAGGTGTGAACGTCAAACCAAAGTTTGTAAAAAGTAGTTAAGAAAAGGTTTGAATATCCAACCAAACATAATCAAAAGCGGGAGCAGAGCTGTTCGACTGCAAGTAGGTGTGAATGTCAGATCATAATTTCCAAAAAGCTGATGAGAAAGGGTGAGAATGCCCGGCTATACACCATCAAATGCGGGAGCGGAAGTGTTCGGCTGTGAGTAGGTGTGAATGTCCAACCATAATTACTGAAAAATGTGTTAGAAGAGACTAGAATGCCGGACAAGACATCATCAAATGCGGGAGCGGAGTTGTTCGGCTGTGAGTAGGTGTGAATCTCCGACCATAGTTTGTAAAAAGGGGGTAAGAATAGGTTCGAATGCCCGAACATACACTATCAAAACAGGGAGCTGAGGTGGCTCAGCTGCAAGGTGTGAATGTGTGACTATAGTTTGTAAATAAGGTGCGAATGCCCAACAATGTATAATCAAAAGAGGGAGCGGAGGTTTTCGGCTACAAGAAGGTTTGAATGTCCGACCATAGTTTGTAAAATGCGGGTAAGAAAAGGTTCAAGCGCCTGACTATACACCATCAAAAGCGGGAGCAGAGGTGTTCCGCTGTAAGACGGTGTGAATGTCCGACCATATTTGGTAAAAAGCGGGTAAGAAAAGGTTAAAATACCCGACTGTACACAATCAATAGCGGGAGAGGAGGTGTTCAGCTGCAAGAAGGTGTGAATGTCCACCCATAATTACTGAAAAATGGGTAAGAAAAGGTGCGAATGCCAAACCATACATTATCAAAAGCAGGTGTGAATGTCAGATCATAATTTGCAAAAAGCTGATGAGAAAGGGTGAGAATGCCCGACTATACACCATCAAATGCGGGAGCGGAGTTGTTCGGCTGTGAGTAAGTGTGAATCTCCGACCATAATTGCTGAAAAATGTGTTAGAAAAGGTAAGAATGCCGGTCCATACATCATCAAAAGCGGGAGAGGTGGTGTTCGGCTGCAAGTAGGTGTGAATGTCCAGCCATAATTACTAACAAACGGGTAAGAAAAGGTAGTATTGCCAGACCATACATGATCAAAACAGGGAGCGGAGGTGGTTCAGCTGCAAGAAGGTGTGAATGTCCGACTAAAGTTCAAATATATTAACAAAAGCGGGAGGAGAGGTCTTCGGATGAGAGTGGTTGAGAATTTCCAACCATAATCTATAAAATACGGTGAAAAAAAGGTGTGATAGAACACTAAAAGGTGGAGCGGAAGTGTTCGGCTGCAAGAAGGTGTGAATGTCCGACTATATTTGGTGAAAAGCAGGTGAAGCAAGGTCTGAATGCCCAACCTTACATCATCAAAAGCGAGATCAGAGGTGTTTGGCTGCATGAAGGCCATAGTTTGCCAAAAGCGGGTAAGCTGCGAATGACCGACTAAATATCAACAAAAGGTCTTCGGATGCAAGTGGGTGTGAATATCCCACCATACAAGTATGGTGGAGAGGAAGCTGTGAACAGCCGACCATAGTTGGCAAAAAGCGGGTGAGAAAAGGTGCGAATGCCCGACAATGTATGATCAAAAGAGGGAGCGGAGGTGTTTGGCTGTGACAAGGTGTGAATGTCCACCCAAAATTAATGAAAAGCGGGCAACAAGTAGGTTTGAATGCCCAACCATACATCATCAAAAGCAGGAGTGGATATGTTCGGCTACAAGAAGGTTTGAATGTCCGAGCATAGTTTGTAAAAAGCGGGTAAGAAAAGGTTCGAATGCCCAAACATACACCATCAAAAGAGGGAGCGGAGGTGTTCCGCTGTAAGACGGTGTGAATGTCCGACCATAGTTGGTAAAAAACGGGTAAGAAAAGGTTAAAATACCCGACTGTACACAATCAATAGCGGGAGAGGATGTGTTTGGCTACAAGAATGTGTGACAGTCCGACCATGGTTTGTAAAAAACGGGTAAGAAAAGGTGCGAATGCCCGACAATGTATGATCAAAAGAGGGAGCGGAGGTTTTCGGCTACAAGAAGGTTTGAATGTCCGACCATAGTTTGTAAAAAGCGGGTAAGAAAAGGTTCAAATGCCTGACTATACACCATCAAAAGCGGGAGCGGAGGTGTTCGGCTACAAGAAGGTGTGAAAGTTCAACCATGGTTTGTAAAAAGCTGCTTAGAAAAGGTTCGAATGCCCGAATATATACCATCAAAAGCGGAAGCGGAGGTGTTCGGCTGCAAGAAGGTGTGAACGTCCGACCAAAGTTTGCAAAAAGCAGTTAAGAAAAGGTTCGAATGCCCGAATATATACCATCAAAAGCGGGAGCAGAGCTGTTCGACTGCAAGTAGGTGTGAATGTCCAGCCATAATTACTCACAAACGGGTAAGAAAAGGTAGTATTGCCAGACCATACATGATCAAAACAGGGAGCTGAGGTGGTTCAGCTGCAAGGTGTGAATGTCTGACTATAGTTTGTAAAAAGCGGGTAAGACAAGGTGCGAATGCCCGACAATGTATGATCAAAAGAGGGAGTGGAGGTCTTCGGCTGCAAGGTCTGAATGTCTAACCATAATTTCTAAAAACCGGGTAAGAAAAGGCTCGAAAGCCCGACTATACACAATCAAAAGCGGGAGCGGGAGGTTTTCAGCTGCAAATCCTTCACTCAAACCAAGTGAAAACTGCTTTGTCCTTCATATTTATCAATTTCTAGATCGACTTCAACAAAGAACAACATTGTACTTTGCAGTAAAGAAAGAGCAAATCAAAAGTTTTAGGAATCCGAGAATAAGCTTATTTTCATGAGTTCTGCACGATTATTGATTTTACTATAAATGAATGCCTTCACTCAAACTATGTTAAAACTGCTTTGTCCTTCATATTTATCAATGTCTAGATTGACTTCAACAAAGAACAACACTGGATTTTGCAGTAGAAGAAAGAGCAACACTGAAGGATCAGTAATCCGAGAATAAGCTTATTTTCATACGTTCTGCATGATTTGGGATTTTATGTATAAAATGAATTCCTTCACTCAAACCAAGTGAAAACTGCTTTGTCCTTCATATTTATCAATGTCTAGATCGACTTCAACAAAGAACAACATTGTATTTTGCAGTAGAAGAAAGAGCAACACTTGAAGGAACAGGAATCCGAGAATAAGCTTATTTTCATACGTTCTGCATGATTTGGGATTTTATGTATAAAATGAATTCCTTTACTCAAACTATGTTAAAACTGCTTTGTCCTTCATATTTATCAATGTCTAGATTGACTTCAACAAAGAACAACACTGGATTTTGCAGTAGAAGAAATAGCAACACTGAAGGATCAGGAGTCCGAAAACACGCTTATTTTCATACGTTCTGCTTGATTTGAGATTTTGCTATAAAATTAATTCCTTCACTCAAACAAAGTGGAAACTGCTTTGTCCTTCATATTTATCAATGTCTATATCGATTTCAACAAAGAACAACATTGTATTTTGCAGTAGAAGAAAGAGCAACACTTGAAGGAACAGGAATCCGAGAATAAGCTTATTTTCATACGTTCTGCATGATTTGGGATTTTATGTATAAAATGAATTCCTTTACTCAAACTATGTTAAAACTGCTTTGTCCTTCATATTTATCAATGTCTAGATTGACTTCAACAAAGAACAACATTGTATTTTGCAGTAGAAGAAATAGCAACACTGAAGGATCAGGAATCCGAAAACACGCTTATTTTCATACGTTCTGCTTGATTTGGGATTTTCCTATAAAATGAATTGCTTTGCTCAAACCAAGTTAAAATTGCTTTGTCCTTCATAGTTATCCATGTCTAAAATGTATCAAGCATAAAGTTCTTCATATTACCCTGAATGAGAAAGAAGCATCCCTTTGATTGAGCAATACGTTCCTTTTGCGGAGTTATGCATGATTTCGGATTTTGCTATAAAATTCATTCCTTCACACCTTTTTTTTCACCGCATTTTATAGATTATGGTTGGAAATTTCAACCACTCTAATCCGAAGACCTCTCCTCCCGCTTTTGTTAATATATTTGAACTTTAGTTGGACATTCACCCCTTTTTGCAGCTAAACCACCTCCGCTCCCTGTTTTGATCATGTATGGTCTGGCAATACTACATTTTCTTACCCGTTTGTGAGTAATTATGGCTGGATATTCACACCTACTTGCAGCTGAACACAATCTCTCTCGCTTTTAATTATATTCGGGCATTCGAACCTTTTCTTACCAGCTTTTTACAAACCATGGTTGGACTTTCACATCTTCTTGTAGCCGAACAACTCCGCTCCCCCTATTGATTGTGTACAGTCGGGTATTTTAACCTTTTCTTACCCACTTTTTACCAACTATGGTCGGACATTCACACCTTCTTACAGCGGAACACCTCCGCTCCCTCTTTTGATGGTGTATGTTTGGGCATTCGAACCTTTTTTTACCCGCTTTTTACAAACTATGCTCGGACATTGAAACCTTCTTGTAGCCGAACACATCCACTCCTTCTTTTGATGATGTATGGTTGGGCATTCAAACCTACTTTTTGCCCGCTTTTCATTAATTTTGGGTGGACATTCACACCTTGTCACAGCCAAACACCTCCTCTCCCTGTTTTGATCATGTATGGTTGGACAGTCGCACCTTGTCTCACCCGCTTTTTGCAAACTATGGTCGGCTGTTCACAGCTTCCTCTCCACCATACTTGTATGGTGGGATGTTCACACCCACTTGCATCCGAAGACCTCCGCCCCCACTTTTGTTGATATTTAGTTGGTCATTCGCAGCTTACCCGCTTTTGGCAAACTATGGCCTTCTTGCAGCCAAACACCTCTGATCTCGCTTTTGATAATGTAAGGTTGGGCATTCAGACCTTGCTTCACCTGCTTTTCACCAAATACAGTCGGACATTCACACCTTCTTGCAGCCGAACACTTCCGCTCCACCTTTTAGTGTTCTATCACACCTTTTTTTCACCGAATTTTATAGATTATGGTTGGAAATTCTCAACCACTCTCATCCGAAGACCTCTCCTCCCGCTTTTGTTAATATATTTGAACTTTAGTGAGACATTCACACCTTCTTGCAGCTGAACCACCTCCGCTCCCTGTTTTGATCATGTATGGTCTGGCAATACTACCTTTTCTTACCCGTTTGTGAGTAATTATGGCTGGACATTCACACCTACTTGCAGCCGAACACCACCTCTCTCGCTTTTGATGATGTATGGACCGGCATTCTTACCTTTTCTAACACATTTTTCAGAAATTACGGTCGGACATTCACACCTACTCACAGCCGAACAACTCCGCTCCCGCATTTGATGGTGTGCAGTCGGACATTCTCACCCTTTCTCATCAGCTTTTTGCAAATTATGATCTGACATTCACACCTACTTGCAGTCGAAAAGCTATGCTCCCGCTTTTGATTATGTTTGGTTGGATATTCAAACCTTTTCTTAACTGCTTTTTACAAATTTTTGTTGGACGTTCACACCTTCTTGTAGCCGAACACATCCACTCCTGCTTTTGATGATGTATGGTTGGGCATTCGCACCTTTTTTTTACCCATTTGTCAGGAATAATGGGTGGACATTCACACCTTCTTGCAGCTGAACACCTCCTCTCCCACTTATGATCATGTGCGGTTTGATTTTAGAAAATTTTCTTTCATGTTTTCTAGCAATTATTGATGGACATTTAGACCTTCTTGCAGCTGAACACCTCCGCTCCTGCTTTTGATCATACCTTGTCAGGCATTCGCACCATGTCTTACCCGCTTTTTACAAACTTTAGTCGAACATTTACACCTTTTTGCAGCCGAACACCACCTCTCCCGCTTTTGATGATGTATGGTCCGGCATTCTTTCCTTTTCTAACACATTTTTCAGCAATTATGGTCGGACATTCACACCTACTCAGAGCCGAACACCTCCGCTCCCGCATTTGATGGTGTATAGTCGGGCATTCTCACCCTTTCTCATCAGCTTTTTGCAAATTATGATCTGACATTCACACCTGCTTTTGATAATGTATGGTTGGGCATTCGCACCTTTTTTTACCCATTTTTCAGGAATTATGGGTGGACATTCACACCTTCTTGCAGCTGAACACCTCCTGTCCTTCTTATGATCATGTGCGGATGATATTCGAAAATTTTCTTTCATGTTTTAAAGCAATTATTGATGGACATTCAGACCTTCTTGCAGCTGAACCACTCTGCTCCCGCTTTTGATGGTGTATAGTCGGGCTTTCGAGCCTTTCCTTCCCGGTTTTTACAAATTATGGTTGGACATTCAGACCTTCTTGCAGCCGAACACCTCCGCTCCCTCTTTTGATCATACATTGTCGGGCATTAGCACCTTTTCTTACCCGCTTTTTACAAACCATAGTCGGACTTTCACATCTTTTAGTAGCCGAACAACTCCGCTCCCGCTATTGATTGTGTATCGTCGGGTATTTTAACCTTTTCTTACCCGCTTTTTACCAACTATGGTCGGACATTCACACCTTCTTACAGCGGAACACCTCCGCTCCCTCTTTTGATGGTGTATGTTCGGGCAGTCAAACCTTTTCTTACCTGCTTTTTACAAACTATGGTCAGACATTCAACCCGTCTTGGAGCCGAACACATCCACTCCTGCTTTTGATTATGTATAGTTGGGCATTCGCACCTTTTCTTACCCATTTTTCAGTAATTATGGGTGTACATTCACACCTTCTTGCAGCCAAACACCTCCGCTCCCTCTTTTGATCATACATTTTCGGGCATTCGCACCTTTTCTTACCCGCTTTTTACAAACCATGGTCGGACTTTCACACCTTTTAGTAGCCGAACAACTCCGCACCCGCTACTGATTGTGTACAGTCGGGTATTTTAACCTTTTCTTACCCGTTTTTTTACCAACTATGGTCGGACATTCACACCTTCTTACAGCGGAACACCTCCGCTCCCTCCTTTGATGGTGTATGTTCGGGCATTCGAACCTTTTCTTACCCGCTTTTTACAAACTATGGTCAGACGTTCAAACCTTCTTGTAGCCGAACATATCCACTCCTGCTTTTGATGATGTATGGTTGGGCATTCGAACCTACTTGTTGCCCGCTTTTCATTAATTATGGGTGGACATTCACACCTTGTCTCAGCCAAACACCTCCGCTCCCTGTTTTGATCATGTATGGTTTGACATTCGCACCTTTGCTTACCCTCTTTTTATACTGATTGCTCAAGATTAAGTTGTTCTTTCTCAAACTACAAAATTTTTTTAATTGTTGAAACTTGATTTGAAGTGGATAAATAAGGAAGACAAACAGTTTTAAGTCAGGCTGATAGCAATTAATTTTATAGCAAAATCTTTATTTCGTCATTTGTCGAGAGATGCTTATTGCTGAAGAAGTTCTTTCTCATTCTACAAAGTACAACGTTGTTTATCATTGAAACTTGATTAGACATGAATAAATATGAAGGACAAAGCAGTCTTAACATGGTTTGAGTTAAGGAATTCGTTTTATAGGAGAATCCGAATTCGTGCATAACTCGTAAAATAGAGCTTATTTTCGGATTCCTGAAGAATGAGTCTGGTTCTTTCTCATAATACAAAGTTTGTTGTTTATTGTTGAAACTTCATCAGACCGTTAGATATAGTCGGACTCACCTCGACGCACGGCTTGGGATCTGGAACCAGTACTCTTGAGAGGGGTTGGACTCTCTTCCACTCTGGAGTTGCCCGTGGTGAGAGGCGCAGAGCAGGTGTGGGCATACTTATTGCCCCCCGGCTGTGTGCCAGTACATTGGGGTTTACCCCAGTGAACGAGAGGGTAGCCTCCCTCCGCCTTTGGGTGGGGGGACGAGTCCTGACTGTTGTTTGTGCCTATGCGCCAAACAGCAGTTCAGAGTACCTACCCTTTTTGGAGTCTCTGGGGGAGGCACTGGAGAATGCTCCTACCGGAGACTCCCTCATTCTGCTGGGGGACTTCAATGCTCACGTGGGCAATGACAGTGAGACCTGGAGGGGTGTGATTGGGAGGAACGGCCCCCCCGATCTGAATCAGAGTGGTGTTATGTTGTTGGACTTCTGTGCCAGTCATAGACTGTCCATAACGAACACCATGTTCAGGCATAAGGGTGTCCATATGTGCACTTGGCACCAGGACACCCTTGGCCGCAGTTCGATGATCGACTTTGTGGTTGTATCATCGGACTTGCGGCCGTATGTCCTGGACACTCGGGTGAAGAGAGGGGCGGAGCTGTCAACTGATCACCACCTGGTGGTGAGTTGGCTCCGCTGGTGGGGGAGGATGCCGATCAGACCTGGCAGGCCCATACGTATTGTGAGGGTCTGCTGGGAGCGTTTGTCAGAATCCCCCGTCAGAAGGAGCTTTAACTCCCACCTCCGGCAGAGCTTCAACCATATTTGAGGTGGGGGACATTGAGTCCGAATGGGCCATGTTCCGTGACTCCATTGCCGAGGCAGCTGGTCGGAGTTGTGGCCGTAAGGTGGTCGGTGCCTGTCGTGGCGGCAACCCTCGAACCTGCTGGTGGACACCAGTGGTGAGGGAAGCCGTCAAGCTGAAGAAGGAGTCCTATCGGGCCTTTTTGGCCAGTGGGACCCTGGAAGAAGCTGATAGGTACCGACGGGCAAGACGGGCCACGGCTTCGGCGGTTGTGAGGCAAAAACTCGGGCCTGGGAGGAGTTCGGTGAGACCATGGAGAACGATTTCCGGACGGCCTCGAAAAGATTCTGGTCCACCATCCGGCGTCTCAGGGGGGGGGAAGCGGCTCACAGTCAACACTGTTTACAGTGGGGACGGGGCTTTGCTGACCTCAACTAGGGATATTGTGAGTCGGTGGGGGGAGTACTTCGAGGAACTCCTGAATCCTACCAACACGTGCTCGGAAGAGGCAGAGTCGGAGAGCTCGGAGACGGGGCCTCCCATTTCTGGGGCTGAGGTTGCCGAGGTGGTTAAAAAGCTCCTCGGTGGCAAGGCCCCGGGGGTGGATGAGGTCCGTCCTGAGTTTCTCAAGGCTCTGGATGTTGTAGGGCTGTCTTGGCTGACACGCCTCTGCAGTATCGCGTTGACATCGGGGACAGTGCCTCTGGACTGGCAGATTGGGGTGATGGTCCCCCTCTTTAAAAAGGGGGACCGGAGGGTGTGTTCCAACTATAGGGGTATCACACTCCTCAGCCTCCCTGGTAAGGTCTTCGAGGAACTCCTCAATCCTACCAACACGTGCTCGGAAGAGGCAGAGTCGGAGAGCTCGGAGACGGGGCCTCCCATTTCTGGGGCTGAGGTTGCCGAGGTGGTTAAAAAGCTCCTCGGTGGCAAGGCCCCGGGGGTGGATGAGGTCCGTCCTGAGTTTCTCAAGGCTCTGGATGTTGTAGGGCTGTCTTGGCTGACACGCCTCTGCAGTATCGCGTTGACATCGGGGACAGTGCCTCTGGACTGGCAGATTGGGGTGATGGTCCCCCTCTTTAAAAAGGGGGACCGGAGGGTGTGTTCCAACTATAGGGGTATCACACTCCTCAGCCTCCCTGGTAAGGTCTATTCGGGGGTATTGGAGAGGAGGATCCGTCGGATAATCGAGCCTCGGATTCAGGAGATGCAGTGTGGCTTTCGTCCTGGCCGTGGAACTGTGGACCAGCTCTATACCCTCGGCAGGATCCTGGAGGGTGCATGGGAGTTCGCCCAACCAGTCTACATGTGTTTTGTGGACTTGGAGAAAGCGTTCGACCGTGTCCCTCGTGGAGTCCTGTGGGGGGTGCTCCGGGAATATGGAGTGCCGGACCCCTTGATAGGGGCCGTTCGGTCTCTGTATGACCGGTGCCAGAGTTTGGTCCGCATTGCCGGCAGTAAGTCGGATACGTTTCCGGTGAGAGTTGGACTCCGTCAGGGCTGCCCTTTGTCACCGATTCTGTTCCTAACTTTTATGGACAGAATTTCTAGGCGTAGCCAGGGCGTTGAGGGTGTCCCATTTGGCGACCTCAGAATCGGGTCTCTGCTTTTTGCAGATGATGTGGTTCTGTTAGCGTCGTCAGGCCGTGACCTTCAGCTCTCACTGGAGTGATTCGCAGCCGAGTATGAAGCGGCTGGGATGAGAATCAGCACCTCCAAATCCGAGACTATGGTTCTCAGCCGGAAAAGGGTGGAATGCTCTCTCCGGGTCGGGAATGAGATCCTTCCCCAAGAGGAGGAGTTCAAGTATCTCGGGGTCTTGTTCACGAGTGACGGACGAATGGAGCGGGAGATTGACGGGCGGATCGGTGCGGCGCCTGCAGTGTTGCAGGCTCTGCACCGACCCGTCGTAGTGAAGAGGGAGCTGAGCCAGAAGGCGAAGCTCTCTACTTACTGGTCAATCTACGTTCCCATCCTCACCTATGGTCACGAGTTGTGGGTAGTGACCGAAAAAACAAGATCGCGAATACAAGCGGCCGAAATGGGTTTCCTCCGCAGGGTGTCTGGGCTCTCCCTTAGAGATAGGGTGAGAAGCTCAGTCATCCGGGAGGGGCTCGGAGTAGAACCGCTGCTCCTCCGCATTGAGAGGAGTCAGATGAGGTGGCTCGGGCATCTGGTTAGGATGCCCCCTGGGCGCCTCCCTGGGGAGGTGTTCCGGGCACGTCCCACTGGGAGGAGACCCCGGGGGAGACCCAGGACACGTTGGAGAGACTATGTCTCTCGGCTGGCCTGGGAACGCCTCGGGGTCCCCCCGGAAGAGCTGGAGGAAGTGGCCGGGGACAGAGACATCTGGGTTTCTCTGCTCAAGCTGCTGCCCCCGCGACCCGATGATGACCAGATGATGGATGGATGGATGGATATATCCTCCACCAACCAGACTTACAACCCCCGACTAGGGTAGCAGAATTTCTAAGCATCTGTACCCCAAAACTACTATCAAAAATATATAAATTATTGTCTAAGATAGATGACACAATGTCTCTTCCATCCTCAAAATGGGAGGCAGATATATCCATCAGTTCTGGTCATAGCTTCTAACCACAAATATGTTTGAACACCTTCATAAAGACTCGAAATCCTAATTTACAGCTCATACAATACAAAATCCTTCATAGAACACACTATACAGGACAAAGGATGTTCAGGATGGGTCTAACACACTCAAACATCTGCTCACATTGCACAGATAACACACCTGATGATTATGCACACGCTTTGTGGTTTTTCTGCGCCTGTCCAGAAGTTCTGGCTTGAAGTCTGTGAGGACCTATCCACATGGCTAAAGTGTAGCATCCCTGCATGCCCCACACTGTGCATACTGGGTGACTTAGACAACATCAACATGGAAATTAACTCAGCACACATGGTTGTCACAGTGTTATGTATCGCAAAGAAAACTATTCTCATGAACTGGAAAGCGAAGAACAATCTGTGTATTAACCAGTTTAGAAATTTTCTTTTAGATTATATTAGCATGGAAACAATGTCTGCCTCCTCAAAACATCAATTGGCTGAATTTCATTCTCTCTGGTCCCCTCTGATTAGTTTTATCACATAGTGGTGGTGGTGGGTTGCTGGGTGATGGTGGGTCTCAGGCCCGGGCTGCTGCGACTGGTGTGACCGGGTGGTTTGTTTGTTTGTTTTTTGATGTTGTTTGTTTGTTTTTTGTAGAGGTCCTCCTGGGTGGGGTTGGGTTGAGTGGGGTGGGGCGGGATGGGTACCTTCTGGGGGTACAGTAGCTCCCGGAATATGGTCGCTGCAGGCCCCGAGCCTGGTGGACATCAGGCCCTCCTGCCCATTGTTGGCTCCCAGGTAGCGGGGATGCCTATTGCAGCCAGTCCCTGGCTGCCCTCTCTGGGGGAGAGTAGCTCCCCCGGTATATATCCCCATACCCCTCTCCCTTCTGGCTCCTGTACACAGCACACACTCACACATGAAGGTTTTGGGGGCGTGTGTGTTCGGTGGGGTGTAGTGGATGGGGCCACGTAGGTGGTCCCCTTTGGTTGCACTCTGCAGTTCCCTGCCCCTGTTTTAATTACACCTTAGACATTACTACTTATCAAACACACTCACACACACACATTAGGTCTTGGGGGGTGGTTACACTGAGTGGCATCTGGTGGGCGGGGCTCTTTGGGTATGTAGGCTGCCCAGAGTGCCGCGCTCCCAGTTCTACAAGTTTGGCTGCCCCTCAATTTTAATTGCTCACTATTAGAAAATATTGAAGAGCCAGAAGGGTGAGGGGAGGGGTCTTCTTCGCACACCCCTGCTTCCTGGTGTCTGCTCGGGGCAGGAGGGGCCAGGAGGATTAATTAATTGTTCTGCTGGTTCGCGGTCTGTGGTGGCTGGGGGGTTGCTGGCCTCCTGGTGTGCCCGCTGCACTACACCCCAGCAGAGTCGAGGGAGGTAGGATGTGTGGATGTGTGGATGTATGGGACGTGAAAGTGTGTGTGGTAATGATTGGGCCTGGATCTGGGACTTGCTGTCGCCTGGCCTGCCTGTGTTTCTCCCGATGGGGCATCAGCGTTGCCTCTCCCCACTGCTCGCGACTTCACCCACCTGTGGGCACGTCTTGACTCCCAGGGCATTTGGCCAGGGGCGCTGGGGCAGGCGCTGACCCACTTTGTGGCTGTCTGGGGCGGTTGGCCCTCCTGGGTATTGGGTGGGGCCTCTGCCGGGGGGTTTGGGGGCGCTCGGGCTCCTGGGGCCCAGGTCCAGTGCACGGCCCATGTCTGGGCGGCTGGGGCCTGGCGGGGTCGGTGGGCTGTTACCCCTGGTTCCCGGAGTGCCTCTGCCCTATGCTTATGGGGGCTCTTTCCGGGGGCTTCCTCTGCAGTCTTCTGGGTGGATGCGTGGTTGCCCCTGCAGTGGGCTGCCTGGGTTCTGTGCTCTGTGGGGGCTGCTGGTGGCCTGGGTCTTGTGGCCCTCTCTGCCTGCTTCTGATTGCTTGGGGGGGGGCTGTGGATTGTGGCCCTGTACGCTTATACACTCATAACTAAGCACGGTTATCATGTAGGTCCTGTGCCATGGGTGTTGCATGTTCTCACACACACACACACACACACACACATTCATTAGTCCAGTAGCATGGTCACTAAGCAGTTGATGTATTATCATGTCGTCTCAGGTCATCTATATCCACAGCTGTGTTGTATGCGATTGCCGCTTCTTGTGCTTGTTTTTGTTTGTTTGTGTGTTTGTTTTTTCTCTGCTTGTCTGCTTTCAGGTGCTCCTGGTGGCGCTAAGGCTGGATTCCCCTCATAGGCCATGGATTGTTGTCTGTTTTGTTTTTTACAGGTGTAGCAGCTGGTTGTCTGGTTTTTGTTTCTATTTTTGTTCTGTTTCCTCTTCTTTCCTCTTCTTCTTTCCTTGTCCCCCGGTCCGGTTCAGTTCAGTTCATGTCATATATTGTAAACAGAAATAAAAAAATGGGCATCAAGGGGAGCTTTACATTTATAAAACTTCCCTTGGCAAAACAAATCTGTTTGGCATCAAAGGTATTCAGACTACAATTCTTCTGACATAATGCTGAATAGGACAAGGGGGAAAAAAAAAGAAGACAGTTCTGCCGAAAGCCAGGGATAGACCTGTTCTAAGTTCTATACTTTTTAAAAGGGGCGTGTTTATCAACTATGGAATTAGAAGATTTACAAAAATTGTCAAGTGCTAGATCTTCATCTGGGATTTTAACAGTGTCATATAACTATTCAACAGATCAGTTAAAAAAAAGCCTGCTCATGGAGATGTTTCAGGATCTGGATACCAAGCGTGGACCTAATGTTTTCATTTTTGCAATTCTGATACAGGCTATTGAGCAGTGATAACTAACACCAAGTTCAGATACTGCGGATTTTCTACCTTTGATTTGTTAAGATTGAGCCAATCAGGGACAACCTTGAAGGATCTCTTTGGTTTTGTAGGATCAGTAATTACCTGAGAAAGGTTGATATTGGTACACACCTTTTTTAAATGATCAGAGGCAGAGTTCAACTTGTTTAAATTAAAATTGCCACACAGAGATTGGGTTTAGGCCACATGCACACAGAATGACATCAACAAATATAAGAAATATTAAACATTTACACATAGATTTTTGAATATATGTAGAGGAATGATACTTTGAAATGTGCTCATTGCGGAGTTATGATCAGTTGAGTAATGAAGGTTGAACTATTCTGGGAAAGAGGTTCTATTCCCAGCATCATGATGGACACTCCTGATATAGAAGGTTTTGCTAACGCATTGGAATTGTTTTACTATTTTCATATGCATGTGCAATGAAGAATTGCTTGCTGCTGATAAATGCAAAGAAGAACAGCTTACACATAGATGCTCACATATAGGCTGCTGAATGCAATGAAGACCTGCTTATCAAGTAAAGTTCAATGTCAATGTGTAATATTCAATTAGGATTTGCAAAACAGTGAAGTTAAACAATGAATGGGTCCATAGTCGGTATGAGAAGACTACAGGAATATTTACCTGGGTGTACGTTCAAACAGAGATGAGAAAATTGCGATAAATAATTGTTTGTTTGTTTGTTAGTATGTATATGAATGTTATGTGTATAAACTGTGTTGAGTTATAGTTACTCAGTAGTGTCTCAGTGAAACAACCGACGGGGGAAGCCTTGCGGTGACAACAAAAGCAGTGTTTTACTGATCAGTCAAGTTGCTCCAGTGTACTCCATACAAACTGGTTGGCTGCTGAAGGGATAGAAAATGGGGAATACTTGTTTTAAAGCAAACAAGGAATTAGATGGGAAAAATACATGTACTCAGACAGATGGGAGAAGAAGTGTAGTTTTGTAGGAAATCACAAAACACATATTACATAGAATTAGTGAAATCAATTGAAGAATGCCTTTCTGAAGAGCTGTTTACCACAGATGAGCAGCTTTGCGACCAAGCACATTGTAGATCGCTTTACTGCCAAAATGATCTAATTTAATGGATTGGTTTAGACATGCATAACAGCATTTTAAGAACAAAGAGAGAAACAAAAAGGGACAACGCTTCATGGTGGAAGGTGATGTATAAATAACTGTGTATATGATGAAGGGGGTGGCAACACCCATTCCGAAATGCCGCCATTCCGACATCCTGCTATTCCGACATCCCACCATTCCGACATACCACCATTCCGACATGCAAACGTCCCACCATTCCGACATCCCACCATTGCGACATCCCGCTATTCTGACGTTCAAATGTCCCACCATTCCGACAAGGCTTTCCGTATAAGGAAATGTGTGTTACTCAACAGGTGAGTCCCTTCTTTCTGTTCATGCAATTTATATGTTTAACACATGTTTATAGACAAGCGTTATTAAAAACACAAAGTCTCGGCAACTGGAGGAGGAGAAGCAGTCCGCGGTGGTTTTCAATCACACACTCCAATGCCACTTGTTTCAACTTCCGAAAATTTAATCCAGGAAAAAAAGGCTTACAAACATGGACCAAAACGGCTCCATAACACGCACAAGAATCCAAAAGAAACGAAAGTTAACTAAAAGAAAGCAAATAAACAGTATGAAGTGGTCAAAATTGGTTTTACGCATGCCTATGTGCGTCTGGCACATGCGTCTTCGGGCTCTCCCACGTTGGTTTGTGGATGAAAGCTATATGTTCAGCTGTAATGTCATGTAAAAACAATCTCTACATGACATTTACTCCCAGGTGTGACCAGTTAGGTCCTTAAGATATCAACAGGCTGTATAAAGCTACAACCGTTGCGGCTGTGTGTTTGTGCCAAATGCGCAAAGCCCATCCGCGCTTCCCAAAATTGGAGTGAGTACTCATAAATCACGTGAATAACATGAATAAACGTTTTTACTGAATTTTGTTGTGTTTTATACGTTCTATGCTGTCATTTCTCTCTTCTCCTATTGGCAAGGCAAGGCAGAGTGCTCGCAACTGTGTCCTGTGCAGTAGCCGTGATATCTGTAATTGCAATTATTACTTTTGCATATGATGACAGCGTGCAAAAGACGCATGGGCTCTGTGGAGAGCTCCGCTCCAGCTGGCTGCTGTGACAGCTCACTGACACTGTATTTCTGCTTAATCAGTTTCAGTCTCGCCAGAGTTACATTAATATCTGTATTTTTATATTTGAAATTCAGGGGATTTTGATAATAGATTATTAAAGTTTGTTTGCGAGGCTGTGGCCTCTGCATGTGCAAAGCTTGTGCGCCAAACTTTAGGGCGTATTTGCGCCGGCATATCATTAGTGCAAAATGTTTTGGGTAAAAAATAGGCTATTAAAAGGAACTGTCGGAATGGCGGTATGTTAAAAAAAACAAAAAACATACCGCCATTCCGACCATAGGAGGAAAAAAGTGTCGGAATTGTGGGACGTTTGATAAAAAATTAAGTGTCGCCATTCCGACAATTGGAGACCCATGTCGGAATGGCGAGATGTCGGAATGGCAGCATGTAACCATGATGAAGGAGAGACCATTTGAGCAGCACAGCCATTTCGCAGCACAGGGACAGCAGTCCAAGTTACAGGATCTCCCACGTGGTATCACCTGTCACATTGTGTCAAGGCTTCAAAAGAAGAAAAAATCACCAAACTCAAGGACAAAAAGACAAAGACTCCGGTGAATGAAGACAGAGGACTGACAAACCAGAAATACAAAAGGATTCTCGATATCAAGATCCAGAAGAAGAGGCTAACAATGCCACGAACACTTACGATGCTGGGAATGATGCCAGCAATGAACAGAGAAGAAGATTCAGTGTCATCAATCTGCATTACTTGCCTCTAATGAGGGGGTGAATATAGAATCCTCAACGATTACAACGTCTCTGGGAACTGTGACAACAACAAGGTTTAAACCATTTTGATATATATTGTAACCTATTGTCTAAGGAATAGTGCCGAAAATGAGGTAAATCTAATCCACCACTGTCCTTGGTCTTCTGTAGGGTTTTTAAACTAATACGTGGTGGTTTGTTTTTCCACAGAAATTTGGAGATGCATGAATCTAGTGACTTAAACCAAGTAGCAGATGGTTTTATGGGGATCATTGAGAACAAATAGTTAACTTTTGGTAGTATCATCATTTTAATGGATGTAACTCTCCCCATAAGTGATATAGGTAAGGACTTCCAACGAGAGATCGTCCTCTACTGTCTTTAATAATTGCACATAATTTAGCTTTGTTAGCTCTGAGAGCCTGGAGGAAATGTTTATGCCTAAATATCTAATATTTCCTGACTGTAAAGTGATCGCAGGTATATTATGGACCCTACAGTTAATGGGCAGAACTGTGGTCTTAGACCAGTTGATAGAGTAGTCAGAAAGTGCTGAGAATTTATTTATGAGTGTGATCGTGTGACTGAGAGACGTCTGTGAGTTCTGAAGGAAAAGTAATACATCATCAGCATAAAGACTTATTTTATGCTCAATATTTTGGGATTAATTACTCACAAACGGGTAAGAAAAGGTAGTATTGCCAGACCATACATGATCAAAACAGGGAGCGGAGGTGGTTCAGCTGCAAGGTGTGAATGTCTGACTATAGTTTGTAAAAAGCGGGTAAGATAAGGTGCGAATGCCCGACAATGTATGATCAAAAGAGGGAGCGGAGGTTTTCGGCTGCAAGAAGGTCTGAATGTCCACCCAAAATTCCTGAAAAATGGGTAAAAAAAGGGTGCGAATGCCAAACCATACATCATCAAAAGCAGGAGTGGATGTGTTCGGCTACAAGAAGATTTGAATGTCCAGCAATAATTGCTTTAAAACATGAAAGAAAATTTTCGAATATCAAACCGCACATGATCATAAGCGGGAGAGGAGTTGTTCAGCTGCAAGAAGGTCCACCCATAATTACTGAAAAATGGGTAAGAAAAGGTGAAAATGCCCAACCATACATCATCAAAAGCAGGAGTGGATGTGTTCGGCTACAAGAAGGTTTGAATGTCCGACCATAGTTTGTAAAAAGCGGGTAAGAAAAGGTTTGAATGTCCGAACATAGACCATCAAAAGAGGGAGCGGAGGTGTTCCGCTGTAAGAAGGTGTAAATGTCCGACCATAGTTGGTAAAAAGCGGGTAAGAAAAGGTTAAAATACCCGACTGTACACAATCAATAGCGGGAGCGGAGTTGTTTGGCTTCAAGAAGGTGTGAAAGTCCGACCACGGTTTGTAAAAAGCGGGTAAGAAAAGGTTCGAATGCCCGAATATATACCATCAAAAGTGGAAGTGGATGGGTTCGGCTGCAAGAAGGTGTGAACGTCAAACCAAAGTTTGTAAAAAGCAGTTAAGAAAAGGTTCGAATATCCAACCAAACATAATCAAAAGCGGGAGCAGAGCTGTTCGACTGCAAGTAGGTGTGAATGTCAGATCATAATTTCCAAAAAGCTGATGAGAAAGGGTGAGAATGCCCGGCTATACACCATCAAATGCGGGAGCGGAAGTGTTCGGCTGTGAGTAGGTGTGAATGTCCAACCATAATTACTGAAAAATGTGTTAGAAGAGACTAGAATGCCGGACAAGACATCATCAAATGCGGGAGCGGAGTTGTTCGGCTGTGAGTAGGTGTGAATCTCCGACCATAGTTTGTAAAAAGGGGGTAAGAATAGGTTCGAATGCCCGAACATACACTATCAAAACAGGGAGCTGAGGTGGCTCAGCTGCAAGGTGTGAATGTGTGACTATAGTTTGTAAATAAGGTGCGAATGCCCAACAATGTATAATCAAAAGAGGGAGCGGAGGTTTTCGGCTACAAGAAGGTTTGAATGTCCGACCATAGTTTGTAAAATGCGGGTAAGAAAAGGTTCAAGCGCCTGACTATACACCATCAAAAGCGGGAGCAGAGGTGTTCCGCTGTAAGACGGTGTGAATGTCCGACCATATTTGGTAAAAAGCGGGTAAGAAAAGGTTAAAATACCCAACTGTACACAATCAATAGCGGGAGAGGAGGTGTTCAGCTGCAAGAAGGTGTGAATGTCCACCCATAATTACTGAAAAATGGGTAAGAAAAGGTGCGAATGCCAAACCATACATTATCAAAAGCAGGTGTGAATGTCAGATCATAATTTGCAAAAAGCTGATGAGAAAGGGTGAGAATGCCCGACTATACACCATCAAATGCGGGAGCGGAGTTGTTCGGCTGTGAGTAAGTGTGAATCTCCGACCATAATTGCTGAAAAATGTGTTAGAAAAGGTAAGAATGCCGGTCCATACATCATCAAAAGCGGGAGAGGTGGTGTTCGGCTGCAAGTAGGTGTGAATGTCCAGCCATAATTACTAACAAACGGGTAAGAAAAGGTAGTATTGCCAGACCATACATGATCAAAACAGGGAGCGGAGGTGGTTCAGCTGCAAGAAGGTGTGAATGTCCGACTAAAGTTCAAATATATTAACAAAAGCGGGAGGAGAGGTCTTCGGATGAGAGTGGTTGAGAATTTCCAACCATAATCTATAAAATACGGTGAAAAAAAAGGTGTGATAGAACACTAAAAGGTGGAGCGGAAGTGTTCGGCTGCAAGAAGGTGTGAATGTCCGACTATATTTGGTGAAAAGCAGGTGAAGCAAGGTCTGAATGCCCAACCTTACATCATCAAAAGCGAGATCAGAGGTGTTTGGCTGCATGAAGGCCATAGTTTGCCAAAAGCGGGTAAGCTGCGAATGACCGACTAAATATCAACAAAAGGTCTTCGGATGCAAGTGGGTGTGAATATCCCACCATACAAGTATGGTGGAGAGGAAGCTGTGACAAGCCGACCATAGTTGGCAAAAAGCGGGTGAGAAAAGGTGCGACTGTCCAACCATACATGATCAAAACAGGGAGCGGAGGTGTTTGGCTGTGACAAGGTGTGAATGTCCACCCAAAATTAATGAAAAGCGGGCAACAAGTAGGTTTGAATGCCCAACCATACATCATCAAAAGCAGGAGTGGATATGTTCGGCTACAAGAAGGTTTGAATGTCCGAGCATAGTTTGTAAAAAGCGGGTAAGAAAAGGTTCGAATGCCCAAACATACACCATCAAAAGAGGGAGCGGAGGTGTTCCGCTGTAAGACGGTGTGAATGTCCGACCATAGTTGGTAAAAAACGGGTAAGAAAAGGTTAAAATACCCGACTGTACACAATCAATAGCGGGAGAGGATGTGTTTGGCTACAAGAATGTGTGACAGTCCGACCATGGTTTGTAAAAAACGGGTAAGAAAAGGTGCGAATGCCCGACAATGTATGATCAAAAGAGGGAGCGGAGGTTTTCGGCTACAAGAAGGTTTGAATGTCCGACCATAGTTTGTAAAAAGCGGGTAAGAAAAGGTTCAAATGCCTGACTATACACCATCAAAAGCGGGAGCGGAGGTGTTCGGCTACAAGAAGGTGTGAAAGTTCAACCATGGTTTGTAAAAAGCTGCTTAGAAAAGGTTCGAATGCCCGAATATATACCATCAAAAGCGGAAGCGGAGGTGTTCGGCTGCAAGAAGGTGTGAACGTCCGACCAAAGTTTGCAAAAAGCAGTTAAGAAAAGGTTCGAATGCCCGAATATATACCATCAAAAGCGGGAGCAGAGCTGTTCGACTGCAAGTAGGTGTGAATGTCCAGCCATAATTACTCACAAACGGGTAAGAAAAGGTAGTATTGCCAGACCATACATGATCAAAACAGGGAGCTGAGGTGGTTCAGCTGCAAGGTGTGAATGTCTGACTATAGTTTGTAAAAAGCGGGTAAGACAAGGTGCGAATGCCCGACAATGTATGATCAAAAGAGGGAGTGGAGGTCTTCGGCTGCAAGGTCTGAATGTCTAACCATAATTTCTAAAAACCGGGTAAGAAAAGGCTCGAAAGCCCGACTATACACAATCAAAAGCGGGAGCGGGAGGTTTTCAGCTGCAAATCCTTCACTCAAACCAAGTGAAAACTGCTTTGTCCTTCATATTTATCAATTTCTAGATCGACTTCAACAAAGAACAACATTGTACTTTGCAGTAAAGAAAGAGCAAATCAAAAGTTTTAGGAATCCGAGAATAAGCTTATTTTCATGAGTTCTGCACGATTATTGATTTTACTATAAATGAATGCCTTCACTCAAACTATGTTAAAACTGCTTTGTCCTTCATATTTATCAATGTCTAGATTGACTTCAACAAAGAACAACACTGGATTTTGCAGTAGAAGAAAGAGCAACACTGAAGGATCAGTAATCCGAGAATAAGCTTATTTTCATACGTTCTGCATGATTTGGGATTTTATGTATAAAATGAATTCCTTCACTCAAACCAAGTGAAAACTGCTTTGTCCTTCATATTTATCAATGTCTAGATCGACTTCAACAAAGAACAACATTGTATTTTGCAGTAGAAGAAAGAGCAACACTTGAAGGAACAGGAATCCGAGAATAAGCTTATTTTCATACGTTCTGCATGATTTGGGATTTTATGTATAAAATGAATTCCTTTACTCAAACTATGTTAAAACTGCTTTGTCCTTCATATTTATCAATGTCTAGATTGACTTCAACAAAGAACAACACTGGATTTTGCAGTAGAAGAAATAGCAACACCGAAGGATCAGGAATCCGAAAACACGCTTATTTTCATACGTTCTGCTTGATTTGAGATTTTGCTTTAAAATTAATTCCTTCACTCAAACAAAGTGGAAACTGCTTTGTCCTTCATATTTATCAATGTCTATATCGATTTCAACAAAGAACAACATTGTATTTTGCAGTAGAAGAAAGAGCAACACTTGAAGGAACAGGAATCCGAGAATAAGCTTATTTTCATACGTTCTGCATGATTTGGGATTTTATGTATAAAATGAATTCCTTTACTCAAACTATGTTAAAACTGCTTTGTCCTTCATATTTATCAATGTCTAGATTGACTTCAACAAAGAACAACATTGTATTTTGCAGTAGAAGAAATAGCAACACTGAAGGATCAGGAATCCGAAAACACGCTTATTTTCATACGTTCTGCTTGATTTGGGATTTTGCTATAAAATGAATTGCTTTGCTCAAACCAAGTTAAAATTGCTTTGTCCTTCATAGTTATCCATGTCTAAAATGTATCAAGCATAAAGTTCCTCATATTACCCTGAATGAGAAAGAAGCATCCCTTTGATTGAGCAATACGTTCCTTTTGCGGAGTTATGCATGATTTCGGATTTTGCTATAAAATTCATTCCTTCACACCTTTTTTTTTCACCGCATTTTATAAATTATGGTTGGAAATTTCAACCACTCTAATCCGAAGACCTCTCCTCCCGCTTTTGTTAATATATTTGAACTTTAGTTGGACATTCACCCCTTTTTGCAGCTAAACCACCTCCGCTCCCTGTTTTGATCATGTATGGTCTGGCAATACTACATTTTCTTACCCGTTTGTGAGTAATTATGGCTGGATATTCACACCTACTTGCAGCTGAACACAATCTCTCTCGCTTTTAATTATATTCGGGCATTCGAACCTTTTCTTACCAGCTTTTTACAAACCATGGTTGGACTTTCACATCTTCTTGTAGCCGAACAACTCCGCTCCCCCTATTGATTGTGTACAGTCGGGTATTTTAACCTTTTCTTACCCACTTTTTACCAACTATGGTCGGACATTCACACCTTCTTACAGCGGAACACCTCCGCTCCCTCTTTTGATGGTGTATGTTTGGGCATTCGAACCTTTTTTTACCCGCTTTTTACAAACTATGCTCGGACATTGAAACCTTCTTGTAGCCGAACACATCCACTCCTTCTTTTGATGATGTATGCTTGGGCATTCAAACCTACTTTTTGCCCGCTTTTCATTAATTTTGGGTGGACATTCACACCTTGTCACAGCCAAACACCTCCTCTCCCTGTTTTGATCATGTATGGTTGGACATTCGCACCTTGTCTCACCCGCTTTTTGCAAACTATGGTCGGCTGTTCACAGCTTCCTCTCCACCATACTTGTATGGTGGGATGTTCACACCCACTTGCATCCGAAGACCTCCGCCCCCACTTTTGTTGATATTTAGTTGGTCATTCGCAGCTTACCCGCTTTTGGCAAACTATGGCCTTCTTGCAGCCAAACACCTCTGATCTCGCTTTTGATAATGTAAGGTTGGGCATTCAGACCTTGCTTCACCTGCTTTTCACCAAATATAGTCGGACATTCACACCTTCTTGCAGCCGAACACTTCCGCTCCACCTTTTAGTGTTCTATCACACCTTTTTTTCACCGAATTTTATAGATTATGGTTGGAAATTCTCAACCACTCTCATCCGAAGACCTCTCCTCCCGCTTTTGTTAATATATTTGAACTTTAGTGAGACATTCACACCTTCTTGCAGCTGAACCACCTCCGCTCCCTGTTTTGATCATGTATGGTCTGGCAATACTACCTTTTCTTACCCGTTTGTGAGTAATTATGGCTGGACATTCACACCTACTTGCAGCCGAACACCACCTCTCTCGCTTTTGATGATGTATGGACCGGCATTCTTACCTTTTCTAACACATTTTTCAGAAATTACGGTCGGAGATTCACACCTACTCACAGCCGAACAACTCCGCTCCCGCATTTGATGGTGTGCAGTCGGACATTCTCACCCTTTCTCATCAGCTTTTTGCAAATTATGATCTGACATTCACACCTACTTGCAGTCGAAAAGCTATGCTCCCGCTTTTGATTATGTTTGGTTGGATATTCAAACCTTTTCTTAACTGCTTTTTACAAATTTTTGTTGGACGTTCACACCTTCTTGTAGCCGAACACATCCACTCCTGCTTTTGATGATGTATGGTTGGGCATTCGCACCTTTTTTTTACCCATTTGTCAGGAATAATGGGTGGACATTCACACCTTCTTGCAGCTGAACACCTCCTCTCCCACTTATGATCATGTGCGGTTTGATTTTAGAAAATTTTCTTTCATGTTTTCTAGCAATTATTGATGGACATTTAGACCTTCTTGCAGCTGAACACCTCCGCTCCTGCTTTTGATCATACCTTGTCAGGCATTCGCACCATGTCTTACCCGCTTTTTACAAACTTTAGTCGAACATTTACACCATTTTGCAGCCGAACACCACCTCTCCCGCTTTTGATGATGTATGGTCCGGCATTCTTTCCTTTTCTAACACATTTTTCAGCAATTATGGTCGGACATTCACACCTACTCAGAGCCGAACACCTCCGCTCACGCATTTGATGGTGTATAGTCGGGCATTCTCACCCTTTCTCATCAGCTTTTTGCAAATTATGATCTGACATTCACACCTGCTTTTGATAAGGTATGGTTGGGCATTCGCACCTTTTTTTACCCATTTTTAAGGAATTATGGGTGGACATTCACACCTTCTTGCAGCTGAACACCTCCTCTCCTTCTTATGATCATGTGCGGATGATATTCGAAAATTTTCTTTCATGTTTTAAAGCAATTATTGATGGACATTCAGACCTTCTTGCAGCTGAACCACTCTGCTCCCGCTTTTGATGGTGTATAGTCGGGCTTTCGAGCCTTTCCTTCCCGGTTTTTACAAATTATGGTTGGACATTCACACCTTCTTGCAGCCAAACACCTCCGCTCCCTCTTTTGATCATACATTTTCGGGCATTCGCACCTTTTCTTACCCGCTTTTTACAAACCATGGTCGGACTTTCACACCTTTTAGTAGCCGAACAACTCCGCACCCGCTACTGATTGTGTACAGTCGGGTATTTTAACCTTTTCTTACCCGTTTTTTACCAACTATGGTCGGACATTCACACCTTCTTACAGCGGAACACCTCCGCTCCCTCCTTTGATGGTGTATGTTCGGGCATTCGAACCTTTTCTTACCCGCTTTTTACAAACTATGGTCAGACGTTCAAACCTTCTTGTAGCCGAACATATCCACTCCTGCTTTTGATGATGTATGGTTGGGCATTCCAACCTACTTGTTGCCCGCTTTTCATTAATTATGGGTGGACATTCACACCTTGTCTCAGCCAAACACCTCCGCTCCCTGTTTTGATCATGTATGGTTTGACATTCGCACCTTTGCTTACCCTCTTTTTATACTGATTGCTCAAGATTAAGTTGTTCTTTCTCAAACTACAAAATTTTTTTAATTGTTGAAACTTGATTTGAAGTGGATAAATAAGGAAGACAAACAGTTTTAAGTCAGGCTGATAGCAATTAATTTTATAGCAAAATCTTTATTTCGTCATTTGTCGAGAGATGCTTATTGCTGAAGAAGTTCTTTCTCATTCTACAAAGTACAACGTTGTTTATCATTGAAACTTGATTAGACATGAATAAATATGAAGGACAAAGCAGTCTTAACATGGTTTGAGTTAAGGAATTCGTTTTATAGGAGAATCCGAATTCGTGCATAACTCGTAAAATAGAGCTTATTTTCGGATTCCTGAAGAATGAGTCTGGTTCTTTCTCATAATACAAAGTTTGTTGTTTATTGTTGAAACTTCATCAGACCGTTAGATATAGTCGGACTCACCTCGACGCACGGCTTGGGATCTGGAACCAGTACTCTTGAGAGGGGTTGGACTCTCTTCCACTCTGGAGTTGCCCGTGGTGAGAGGCGCAGAGCAGGTGTGGGCATACTTATTGCCCCCCGGCTGTGTGCCAGTACATTGGGGTTTACCCCAGTGAACGAGAGGGTAGCCTCCCTCCGCCTTTGGGTGGGGGGACGAGTCCTGACTGTTGTTTGTGCCTATGCGCCAAACAGCAGTTCAGAGTACCTACCCTTTTTGGAGTCTCTGGGGGAGGCACTGGAGAATGCTCCTACCGGAGACTCCCTCATTCTGCTGGGGGACTTCAATGCTCACGTGGGCAATGACAGTGAGACCTGGAGGGGTGTGATTGGGAGGAACGGCCCCCCCGATCTGAATCAGAGTGGTGTCTGCTGGGAGCGTTTGTCAGAATCCCCCGTCAGAAGGAGCTTTAACTCCCACCTCCGGCAGAGCTTCAACCATATTTGAGGTGGGGGACATTGAGTCCGAATGGGCCATGTTCCGTGACTCCATTGCCGAGGCAGCTGGTCGGAGTTGTGGCCGTAAGGTGGTCGGTGCCTGTCGTGGCGGCAACCCTCGAACCTGCTGGTGGACACCAGTGGTGAGGGAAGCCGTCAAGCTGAAGAAGGAGTCCTATCGGGCCTTTTTGGCCAGTGGGACCCTGGAAGAAGCTGATAGGTACCGACGGGCAAGACGGGCCACGGCTTCGGCGGTTGTGAGGCAAAAACTCGGGCCTGGGAGGAGTTCGGTGAGACCATGGAGAACGATTTCCGGACGGCCTCGAAAAGATTCTGGTCCACCATCCGGCTTCTCTGGGGGGGGGAAGCGGCTCACAGTCAACACTGTTTACAGTGGGGACGGGGCTTTGCTGACCTCAACTAGGAATATTGTGAGTCGGTGGGGGGAGTACTTCGAGGAACTCCTCAATCCTACCAACACGTGCTCGGAAGAGGCAGAGTCGGAGAGCTCGGAGACGGGGCCTCCCATTTCTGGGGCTGAGGTTGCCGAGGTGGTTAAAAAGCTCCTCGGTGGCAAGGCCCCGGGGGTGGATGAGGTCCGTCCTGAGTTTCTCAAGGCTCTGGATGTTGTAGGGCTGTCTTGGCTGACACGCCTCTGCAGTATCGCGTTGACATCGGGGACAGTGCCTCTGGACTGGCAGATTGGGGTGATGGTCCCCCTCTTTAAAAAGGGGGACCGGAGGGTGTGTTCCAACTATAGGGGTATCACACTCCTCAGCCTCCCTGGTAAGGTCTATTCGGGGGTATTGGAGAGGAGGATCCGTCGGATAATCGAGCCTCGGATTCAGGAGATGCAGTGTGGCTTTCGTCCTGGCTGTGGAACTGTGGACCAGCTCTATACCCTCGGCAGGATCCTGGAGGGTGCATGGGAGTTCGCCCAACCAGTCTACATGTGTTTTGTGGACTTGGAGAAAGCGTTCGACCGTGTCCCTCGTGGAGTCCTGTGGGGGGTGCTCCGGGAATATGGAGTGCCGGACCCCTTGATAGGGGCCGTTCGGTCTCTGTATGACCGGTGCCAGAGTTTGGTCCGCATTGCCGGCAGTAAGTCGGATACGTTTCCGGTGAGAGTTGGACTCCGTCAGGGCTGCCCTTTGTCACCGATTCTGTTCCTAACTTTTATGGACAGAATTTCTAGGCGGAGCCAGGGCGTTGAGGGTGTCCCATTTGGCGACCTCAGAATCGGGTCTCTGCTTTTTGCAGATGATGTGGTTCTGTTAGCGTCGTCAGGCCGTGACCTTCAGCTCTCACTGGAGTGATTCGCAGCCGAGTATGAAGCGGCTGGGATGAGAATCAGCACCTCCAAATCCGAGACTATGGTTCTCAGCCGGAAAAGGGTGGAATGCTCTCTCCGGGTCGGGAATGAGATCCTTCCCCAAGAGGAGGAGTTCAAGTATCTCGGGGTCTTGTTCACGAGTGACGGACGAATGGAGCGGGAGATTGACGGGCGGATCGGTGCGGCGCCTGCAGTGTTGCAGGCTCTGCACCGACCCGTCGTTGTGAAGAGGGAGCTGAGCCAGAAGGCGAAGCTCTCTACTTACTGGTCAATCTACGTTCCCATCCTCACCTATGGTCACGAGTTGTGGGTAGTGACCGAAAAAACAAGATCGCGAATACAAGCGGCCGAAATGGGTTTCCTCCGCAGGGTGTCTGGGCTCTCCCTTAGAGATAGGGTGAGAAGCTCAGTCATCCGGGAGGGGCTCGGAGTAGAACCGGTGCTCCTCCGCATTGAGAGGAGTCAGATGAGGTGGCTCGGGCATCTGGTTAGGATGCCCCCTGGGCGCCTCCCTGGGGAGGTGTTCCGGGCACGTCCCACTGGGAGGAGACCCCGGGGGAGACCCAGGACACGTTGGAGAGACTATGTCTCTCGGCTGGCCTGGGAACGCCTCGGGGTCCCCCCGGAAGAGCTGGAGGAAGTGGCCGGGGACAGAGACGTCTGGGTTTCTCTGCTCAAGCTGCTGCCCCCGCGACCCGACCCCCGGATAAGCGGCAGATGATGGATGGATGGATGGATGGATATATCCTCCACCAACCAGACTTACAACCCCCGACTAGGGTAGCAGAATTTCTAAGCATCTGTACCCCAAAACTACTATCAAAAATATATAAATTATTGTCTAAGATAGATGACACAATGTCTCTTCCATCCTCAAAATGGGAGGCAGATATATCCATCAGTTCTGGTCATAGCTTCTAACCACAAATATGTTTGAACACCTTCATAAAGACTCGAAATCCTAATTTACAGCTCATACAATACAAAATCCTTCATAGAACACACTATACAGGACAAAGGATGTTCAGGATGGGTCTAACACACTCAAACATCTGCTCACATTGCACAGATAACACACCTGATGATTATGCACACGCTTTGTGGTTTTTCTGCGCCTGTCCAGAAGTTCTGGCTTGAAGTCTGTGAGGACCTATCCACATGGCTAAAGTGTAGCATCCCTGCATGCCCCACACTGTGCATACTGGGTGACTTAGACAACATCAACATGGAAATTAACTCAGCACACATGGTTGTCACAGTGTTATGTATCGCAAAGAAAACTATTCTCATGAACTGGAAAGCGAAGAACAATCTGTGTATTAACCAGTTTAGAAATGTTCTTTTAGATTATATTAGCATGGAAACAATGTCTGCCTCCTCAAAACATCAATTGGCTGAATTTCATTCTCTCTGGTCCCCTCTGATTAGTTTTATCACATAGTGGTGGTGGTGGGTTGCTGGGTGATGGTGGGTCTCAGGCCCGGGCTGCTGCGACTGGTGTGACCGGGTGGTTTGTTTGTTTGTTTTTTGATGTTGTTTGTTTGTTTTTTGTAGAGGTCCTCCTGGGTGGGGTTGGGTTGAGTGGGGTGGGGCGGGATGGGTACCTTCTGGGGGTACAGTAGCTCCCGGAATATGGTCGCTGCAGGCCCCGAGCCTGGTGGACATCAGGCCCTCCTGCCCATTGTTGGCTCCCAGGTAGCGGGGATGCCTATTGCAGCCAGTCCCTGGCTGCCCTCTCTGGGGGAGAGTAGCTCCCCCGGTATATATCCCCATACCCCTCTCCCTTCTGGCTCCTGTACACAGCACACACTCACACATGAAGGTTTTGGGGGCGTGTGTGTTCGGTGGGGTGTAGTGGATGGGGCCACGTAGGTGGTCCCCTTTTGTTGCACTCTGCAGTTCCCTGCCCCTGTTTTAATTACACCTTAGACATTACTACTTATCAAACACACTCACACACACACATTAGGTCTTGGGGGGTGGTTACACTGAGTGGCATCTGGTGGGCGGGGCTCTTTGGGTATGTAGGCTGCCCAGAGTGCCGCGCTCCCAGTTCTACAAGTTTGGCTGCCCCTCAATTTTAATTGCTCACTATTAGAAAATATTGAAGAGCCAGAAGGGTGAGGGGAGGGGTCTTCTTCGCACACCCCTGCTTCCTGGTGTCTGCTCGGGGCAGGAGGGGCCAGGAGGATTAATTAATTGTTCTGCTGGTTCGGGGTCTGTGGTGGCTGGGGGGTTGCTGGCCTCCTGGTGTGCCCGCTGCACTACACCCCAGCAGAGTCGAGGGAGGTAGGATGTGTGGATGTGTGGATGTATGGGACGTGAAAGTGTGTGTGGTAATGATTGGGCCTGGATCTGGGACTTGCTGTCGCCTGGCCTGCCTGTGTTTCTCCCGATGGGGCATCAGCGTTGCCTCTCCCCACTGCTCGCGACTTCACCCACCTGTGGGCACGTCTTGACTCCCAGGGCATTTGGCCAGGGGCGCTGGGGCAGGCGCTGACCCACTTTGTGGCTGTCTGGGGCGCTTGGCCCTCCTGGGTATTGGGTGGGGCCTCTGCCGGGGGGTTTGGGGGCGCTCGGGCTCCTGGGGCCCAGGTCCAGTGCACGGCCCATGTCTGGGCGGCTGGGGCCTGGCGGGGTCGGTGGGCTGTTACCCCTGGTTCCCGGAGTGCCTCTGCCCTATGCTTATGGGGGCTCTTTCCGGGGGCTTCCTCTGCAGTCTTCTGGGTGGATGCGTGGTTGCCCCTGCAGTGGGCTGCCTGGGTTCTGTGCTCTGTGGGGGCTGCTGGTGGCCTGGGTCTTGTGGCCCTCTCTGCCTGCTTCTGATTGCTTGGGGGGGGGCTGTGGATTGTGGCCCTGTACGCTTATACACTCATAACTAAGCACGGTTATCATGTAGGTCCTGTGCCATGGGTGTTGCATGTTCTCACACACACACACACACATTCATTAGTCCAGTAGCATGGTCACTAAGCAGTTGATGTATTATCATGTCGTCTCAGGTCATCTATATCCACAGCTGTGTTGTATGCGATTGCCGCTTCTTGTGCTTGTTTTTGTTTGTTTGTGTGTTTGTTTTTTCTCTGCTTGTCTGCTTTCAGGTGCTCCTGGTGGCGCTAAGGCTGGATTCCCCTCATAGGCCATGGATTGTTGTCTGTTTTGTTTTTTACAGGTGTAGCAGCTGGTTGTCTGGTTTTTGTTTCTATTTTTGTTCTGTTTCCTCTTCTTTCCTCTTCTTCTTTCCTTGTCCCCTGGTCCGGTTCAGTTCAGTTCATGTCATATATTGTAAACAGAAATAAAAAAATGGGCATCAAGGGGAGCTTTATATTTATAAAACTTCCCTTGGCAAAACAAATCTGTTTGGTATCAAAGGTATTCAGACTACAATTCTTCTGACATAATGCTGAACAGGACAAGGGGGAAAAAAAGTAAAGAAGACAGTTCTGCCGAAAGCCAGGGATAGACCTGTTCTAAGTTCTATACTTTTTAAAAGGGGCGTGTTTATCAACTATGGAATTAGAAGATTTACAAAAATGGTCAAGTGCTAGATCTTCATCTGGGATTTTAACAGTGTCATATAACTATTCAACAGATCAGTTAAAAAAAAGCCTGCTCATGGAGATGTTTCAGGATCTGGATACCAAGCGTGGACCTAATGTTTTCATTTTTGCAATTCTGATACAGGCTATTGAGCAGTGATAACTAACACCAAGTTCAGATACTGCGGATTTTCTACCTTTGATTTGTTAAGATTGAGCCAATCAGGGACAACCTTGAAGGATCTCTTTGGTTTTGTAGGATCAGTAATTACCTGAGAAAGGTTGATATTGGTACACACCTTTTTTAAATGATCAGAGGCAGAGTTCAACTTGTTTAAATTAAAATTGCCACACAGAGATTGGGTTTAGGCCACATGCACACAGAATGACATCAACAAATATAAGAAATATTAAACATTTACACATAGATTTTTGAATATATGTAGAGGAATGATACTTTGAAATGTGCTCATTGCGGAGTTATGATCAGTTGAGTAATGAAGGTTGAACTATTCTGGGAAAGAGGTTCTATTCCCAGCATCATGATGGACACTCCTGATATAGAAGGTTTTGCTAACGCATTGGAATTGTTTTACTATTTTCATATGCATGTGCAATGAAGAATTGCTTGCTGCTGATAAATGCAAAGAAGAACAGCTTACACATAGATGCTCACATATAGGCTGCTGAATGCAATGAAGACCTGCTTATCAAGTAAAGTTCAATGTCAATGTGTAATATTCAATTAGGATTTGCAAAACAGTGAAGTTAAACAATGAATGGGTCCATAGTCGGTATGAGAAGACTACAGGAATATTTACCTGGGTGTACGTTCAAACAGAGATGAGAAAATTGCGATAAATAATTGTTTGTTTGTTTGTTAGTATGTATATGAATGTTATGTGTATAAACTGTGTTGAGTTATAGTTACTCAGTAGTGTCTCAGTGAAACAACCGACGGGGGAAGCCTTGCGGTGACAACAAAAGCAGTGTTTTACTGATCAGTCAAGTTGCTCCAGTGTACTCCATACAAACTGGTTGGCTGCTGAAGGGATAGAAAATGGGGAATACTTGTTTTAAAGCAAACAAGGAATTAGATGGGAAAAATACATGTTTTAACGGGACCCAGACAATATTAAATACTCAGACAGATGGGAGAAGAAGTGTAGTTTTGTAGGAAATCACAAAATTATTACATAGAATTAGTGAAATCAATTGAAGAATGCCTTTCTGAAGAGCTGTTTACCACAGATGAGCAGCTTTGCGACCAAGCACATTGTAGATCGCTTTACTGCCAAAATGATCTAATTTAATGGATTGGTTTAGACATGCATAACAGCATTTTAAGAACAAAGAGAGAAACAAAAAGGGACAACGCTTCATGGTGGAAGGTGATGTATAAATAACTGTGTATATGATGAAGGGGGTGGCAACACCCATTCCGAAATCCCGCCATTCCGACATCCTGCTATTCCGACATCCCACCATTCCGACATCCCACCATTCCGACATGCAAACGTCCCACCATTCCGACATCCCACCATTGCGACATCCCGCTATTCTGACGTTCAAATGTCCCACCATTCCGACAAGGCTTTCCGTATAAGGAAATGTGTGTTACTCAACAGGTGAGTCCCTTCTTTCTGTTCATGCAATTTATATGTTTAACACATGTTTATAGACAAGCGTTATTAAAAACACAAAGTCTCGGCAACTGGAGGAGGAGAAGCAGTCCGCGGTGGTTTTCAATCACACACTCCAATGCCACTTGTTTCAACTTCCGAAAATTTAATCCAGGAAAAAAAGGCTTACAAACATGGACCAAAACGGCTCCATAACACGCACAAGAATCCAAAAGAAACGAAAGTTAACTAAAAGAAAGCAAATAAACAGTATGAAGTGGTCAAAATTGGTTTTACGCATGCCTATGTGCGTCTGGCACATGCGTCTTCGGGCTCTCCCACGTTGGTTTGTGGATGAAAGCTATATGTTCAGCTGTAATGTCATGTAAAAACAATCTCTACATGACATTTACTCCCAGGTGTGACCAGTTAGGTCCTTAAGATATCAACAGGCTGTATAAAGCTACAACCGTTGCAGCTGTGTGTTTGTGCCAAATGCGCAAAGCCCATCCGCGCTTCCCAAAATTGGAGTGAGTACTCATAAATCACGTGAATAACATGAATAAACGTTTTTACTGAATTTTGTTGTGTTTTATACGTTCTATGCTGTCATTTCTCTCTTCTCCTATTGGCAAGGCAAGGCAGAGTGCTCGCAACTGTGTCCTGTGCAGTAGCCGTGATATCTGTAATTGCAATTATTACTTTTGCATATGATGACAGCGTGCAAAAGACGCATGGGCTCTGTGGAGAGCTCCGCTCCAGCTGGCTGCTGTGACAGCTCACTGACACTGTATTTCTGCTTAATCAGTTTCAGTCTCGCCAGAGTTACATTAATATCTGTATTTTTATATTTGAAATTCAGGGGATTTTGATAATAGATTATTAAAGTTTGTTTGCGAGGCTGTGGCCTCTGCATGTGCAAAGCTTGTGCGCCAAACTTTAGGGCGTATTTGCGCCGGCATATCATTAGTGCAAAATGTTTTGGGTAAAAAATAGGCTATTAAAAGGAACTGTCGGAATGGCGGTATGTTAAAAAAAACAAAAAACATACCGCCATTCCGACCATAGGAGGAAAAAAGTGTCGGAATGGTGGGACGTTTGATAAAAAATTAAGTGTCGCCATTCCGACAATTGGAGACCCATGTCGGAATGGCGAGATGTCGGAATGGCAGCATGTAACCATGATGAAGGAGAGACCATTTGAGCAGCACAGCCATTTCGCAGCACAGGGACAGCAGTCCAAGTTACAGGATCTCCCACGTGGTATCACCTGTCACATTGTGTCAAGGCTTCAAAAGAAGAAAAAATCACCAAACTCAAGGACAAAAAGACAAAGACTCCGGTGAATGAAGACAGAGGACTGACAAACCAGAAATACAAAAGGATTCTCGATATCAAGATCCAGAAGAAGAGGCTAACAATGCCACGAACACTTACGATGCTGGGAATGATGCCAGCAATGAACAGAGAAGAAGATTCAGTGTCATCAATCTGCATTACTTGCCTCTAATGAGGGGGTGAATATAGAATCCTCAACGATTACAACGTCTCTGGGAACTGTGACAACAACAAGGTTTAAACCATTTTGATATATATTGTAACCTATTGTCTAAGGAATAGTGCCGAAAATGAGGTAAATCTAATCCACCACTGTCCTTGGTCTTCTGTAGGGTTTTTAAACTAATACGTGGTGGTTTGTTTTTCCACAGAAATTTGGAGATGCATGAATCTAGTGACTTAAACCAAGTAGCAGATGGTTTTATGGGGATCATTGAGAACAAATAGTTAACTTTTGGTAGTATCATCATTTTAATGGATGTAACTCTCCCCATAAGTGATATAGGTAAGGACTTCCAACGAGAGATCGTCCTCTACTGTCTTTAATAATTGCACATAATTTAGCTTTGTTAGCTCTGAGAGCCTGGAGGAAATGTTTATGCCTAAATATCTAATATTTCCTGACTGTAAAGTGATCGCAGGTATATTATGGACCCTACAGTTAATGGGCAGAACTGTGGTCTTAGACCAGTTGATAGAGTAGTCAGAAAGTGCTGAGAATTTATTTATGAGTGTGATCGTGTGACTGAGAGACGTCTGTGAGTTCTGAAGGAAAAGTAATACATCATCAGCATAAAGACTTATTTTATGCTCAATATTTTGGGATTAATTACTCACAAACGGGTAAGAAAAGGTAGTATTGCCAGACCATACATGATCAAAACAGGGAGCGGAGGTGGTTCAGCTGCAAGGTGTGAATGTCTGACTATAGTTTGTAAAAAGCGGGTAAGATAAGGTGCGAATGCCCGACAATGTATGATCAAAAGAGGGAGCGGAGGTTTTCGGCTGCAAGAAGGTCTGAATGTCCACCCAAAATTCCTGAAAAATGGGTAAAAAAAGGGTGCGAATGCCAAACCATACATCATCAAAAGCAGGAGTGGATGTGTTCGGCTACAAGAAGATTTGAATGTCCAGCAATAATTGCTTTAAAACATGAAAGAAAATTTTTGAATATCAAACCGCACATGATCATAAGCGGGAGAGGAGTTGTTCAGCTGCAAGAAGGTGTGAATGTCCACCCATAATTACTGAAAAATGGGTAAGAAAAGGTGAAAATGCCCAACCATACATCATCAAAAGCAGGAGTGGATATGTTCGGCTACAAAAGAAGGTTTGAATGTCCGACCATAGTTTGTAAAAAGCGGGTAAGAAAAGGTTTGAATGCCCGAACATAGACCATCAAAAGAGGGAGCGGAGGTGTTCCGCTGTAAGAAGGTGTAAATGTCCGACCATAGTTGGTAAAAAGCGGGTAAGAAAAGGTTAAAATACCCGACTGTACACAATCAATAGCGGGAGCGGAGTTGTTTGGCTACAAGAAGGTGTGAAAGTCCAACCACGGTTTGTAAAAAGCGGGTAAGAAAAGGTTCGAATGCCCGAATATATACCATCAAAAGTGGAAGTGGATGGGTTCGGCTGCAAGAAGGTGTGAACGTCCGACCAAAGTTTGTAAAAAGCAGTTAAGAAAAGGTTCGAATATCCAACCAAACATAATCAAAAGCGGGAGCAGAGCTGTTCGACTGCAAGTAGGTGTGAATGTCAGATCATAATTTCCAAAAAGCTAATGAGAAAGGGTGAGAATGCCCGGCTATACACCATCAAATGCGGGAGCGGAAGTGTTCGGCTGTGAGTAGGTGTGAATGTCCAACCATAATTACTGAAAAATGTGTTAGAAGAGACTAGAATGCCGGACAAGACATCATCAAATGCGGGAGCGGAGTTGTTCGGCTGTGAGTAGGTGTGAATCTCCGAGCATAGTTTGTAAAAAGGGGGTAAGAATAGGTTCGAATGCCCGAACATACACTATCAAAACAGGGAGCTGAGGTGGCTCAGCTGCAAGGTGTGAATGTGTGACTATAGTTTGTAAATAAGGTGCGAATGCCCAACAATGTATAATCAAAAGAGGGAGCGGAGGTTTTCGGCTACAAGAAGGTTTGAATGTCCGACCATAGTTTGTAAAATGCGGGTAAGAAAAGGTTCAAGCGCCTTACTATACACCATCAAAAGCGGGAGCAGAGGTGTTCCGCTGTAAGACGGTGTGAATGTCCGACCATATTTGGTAAAAAGCGGGTAAGAAAAGGTTAAAATACCCGACTGTACACAATCAATAGCGGGAGAGGAGGTGTTCAGCTGCAAGAAGGTGTGAATGTCCACCCATAATTACTGAAAAATGGGTAAGAAAAGGTGCGAATGCCCAACCATACATTATCAAAAGCAGGTGTGAATGTCAGATCATAATTTGCAAAAAGCTGATGAGAAAGGGTGAGAATGCCCGACTGTACACCATCAAATGCGGGAGCGGAGTTGTTCGGCTGTGAGTAATTGTGAATCTCCGACCATAATTGCTGAAAAATGTGTTAGAAAAAGTAAGAATGCCGGTCCATACATCATCAAAAGCGGGAGAGGTGGTGTTCGGCTGCAAGTAGGTGTGAATGTCCAGCCATAATTACTAACAATCGGGTAAGAAAAGGTAGTATTGCCATACCATATATGATCAAAACAGGGAGCGGAGGTGGTTCAGCTGCAAGAAGGTGTGAATGTCCGACTAAAGTTCAAATATATTAACAAAAGCGGGAGGAGAGGTCTTCGGATGAGAGTGGTTGAGAATTTCCAACCATAATCTATAAAATGCGGTGAAAAAAAGGTGTGATAGAACACTAAAAGGTGGAGCGGAAGTGTTCGGCTGCAAGAAGGTGTGAATGTCCTCCTATATTTGGTGAAAAGCAGGTGAAGCAAGTTCTGAATGCCCAACCTTACATCATCAAAAGCGAGATCAGAGGTGTTTGGCTGCATGAAGGCCATAGTTTGCCAAAAGCGGGTAAGCTGCGAATGACCGACTAAATATCAACAAAAGGTCTTCGGATGCAAGTGGGTGTGAATATCCCACCATACAAGTATGGTGGAGAGGAAGCTGTGAACAGCCGACCATAGTTGGCAAAAAGCGGGTGAGAAAAGGTGCGAATGTCCAACCATACATGATCAAAACAGGGAGCGGAGGTGTTTGGCTGTGACAAGGTGTGAATGTCCACGCAAAATTAATGAAAAGTGGGCAACAAGTAGGTTTGAATGCCCAACCATACATCATCAAAAGCAGGAGTGGATGTGTTCGGCTACAAGAAGGTTTGAATGTCCGAGCATAGTTTGTAAAAAGCGGGTAAGAAAAGGTTCGAATGCCCAAACATACACCATCAAAAGAGAGAGCGGAGGTGTTCCGCTGTAAGAAGGTGTGAATGTCCGACCATAGTTGGTAAAAAGCGGGTAAGAAAAGGTTAAAATACCTGACTGTACACAATCAATTGCGGGAGCGGAGTTGTTCGGCTACAAGAAGGTGTGAAAGTCCAACCATGGTTTGTAAAAAGCTGGTAAGAAAAGGTTCGAATGCCCGAATATATACCATCAAAAGCGGAAGCGGAAGTGTTCGGCTGCAAGAAGGTGTGAACGTCCGACCAAAGTTTGTAAAAAGCAGTTAAGAAAAGGTTCGAATATCCAACCAAACATAATCAAAAGCGGGAGCAGAGCTTTTCGACTGCAAGTAGGTGTGAATGTCCAGCCATAATTACTCACAAACGGGTAAGAAAAGGTAGTATTGCCAGACCATACATGATCAAAACAGGGAGCTGAGGTGGTTCAGCACCAAGGTGTGAATGTCTGACTATAGTTTGTAAAAAGCGGGTAAGATAAGGTGCGAATGCCCGACAATGTATAATCAAAAGAGGGAGCAGAGGTTTTCGGCTGCAAGAAGGTTTGAATGTCCGACCATAGTTTGTAAAAAGCGGGTAAGAAAAGGTTCAAATGCCTGACTATACACCATCAAAAGCGGGAGCGGAGATGTTCCGCTGTAAGACGGTGTGAATGTCCGACCATAGTTGGTAAAAAGCGGGTAAGAAAAGGTTAAAATACCCGACTGTACACAATCAATAGGAATGAATTTTATAGCAAAATCCGAAATCATGCATAACTCCGCAAAAGGAACGTATTGCTCAACCAAAGGTATGCTTCTTTCTCATTCAGGGTAATATGAGGAACTTTATGCTTGATACATTTTAGACATGGATAAATATGAAGGACAAAGCAATTTTAACTTGGTTTGAGCAAAGCAATTCATTTTATAGGAAAATCCGAAATCGTGCAGGACTCATGAAAGTAAGCTTATTCTCGGATTCCTGATCCTCCAGTGTTGCTCTTTCCTATACTGCAAAGTACAGCCTTGTTCTTTGTTGAAATCGATATAGACATTGATAAATATGAAGGACAAAGCAGTTTCCACTTTGTTTGAGTGAAGGAATTCATTTTATAGCAAAATCCCAAATCAAGCAGAACGTATGAAAATAAGCTTGTTTTCGGATTCCTGATCCTTCAGTGTTGCTATTTCTTCTACTGCAAAATACAATGTTGTTCTTTGTTGAAGTAAATCTAGACATTGATAAATATGAAGGACAAAGAAGTTTTCACTTGGTTTGAGTGAAGGAATTCATTTTATACATAAAATCCCAAATCATGCAGAACGTATGAAAAGAAGCTTATTCTCGGATTCCTGATCCTTCAGTGTTGCTTTTTCTTCTACTGCAAAATACAATGTTGTTCTTTGTTGAAGTCGATCTAGACTTTGATAAATATGAAGGACAAAGCAGTTTTAACTTGGTTTGAGTGAAGGAATTCATTTTATACATAAAATCCCAAATCATGCAGAACGTATGAAAATAAGCTTATTCTCGGATTACTGATCCTTCAGTGTTGCTCTTTCTTCTACTGCAAAATCCAGTGTTGTTCTTTGTTGAAGTCAATCTAGACATTGATAAATATGAAGGACAAAGCAGTTTTAACATAGTTTGAGTGAAGGCATTCATTTATAGTAAAATCAATAATCGTGCAGAACTCATGAAAATAAGCTTATTCTCGGATTCCTAAAACTTTTGATTTGCTCTTTCTTTACTGCAAAGTACAATGTTGTTCTTTGTTGAAGTCGATCTAGACATTGATAAATATGAAGGACAAAGCAGTTTTCACTTGGTTTGAGTGAAGGATTTGCAGCTGAAAACCTCCCGCTCCCGCTTTTGATTGTGTATAGTCGGGCTTTCGAGCCTTTTCTTACCCGGTTTTTAAAAATTATGGTTGGACATTCAGACCTTGCAGCCGAAGACCTCCACTCCCTCTTTTGATCATACATTGTCGGGCATTCGAAACTTGTCTTACCCGCTTTTTACAAACTATAGTCAGACATTCACACCTTGCAGCTGAACCACCTCAGCTCCCTGTTTTGATCATGTATGGTCTGGCAATACTACCTTTCCTTACCCGTTTGTGAGTAATTATGGCTGGACATTCACACCTACTTGCAGTCGAAAAAGCTCTGCTCCCGCTTTTGATGGTATATATTCGGGCATTCGAACCTTTTCTTAACTGCTTTTTTCAAACTTTGGTCGGACGTTCACACCTTCTTGCAGCCGAACACCTCCGCTTCCGCTTTTGATGGTATATATTCGGGCATTCAAACCTTTTCTTAGCAGCTTTTTACAAACCATGGTTGAACTTTCACACCTTCTTGTAGCCGAACAACTCCGCTCCCGCTATTGATTATGTACAGTCAGGTATTTTAACCTTTTCTTACCCGCTTTTTACAAACTATGGTTGGACATTCACACCGTCTTACAGCGGAACACCTCCGCTCCCGCTTTTGATGGTGTATAGTCAGGCATTTGAACCTTTTCTTACCCGCTTTTTACAAACTATGGTCGGACATTCAAACCTTCTTGTAGCCGAAAACCTCCGCTCCCTCTTTTGATCATACATTGTCGGGCATTCGCACCTTCTCTTACCCGTTTTTTACAAACCATGGTCGGACTGTCACACATTCTTGTAGCCAAACACATCTGCTCCCGCTATTGATTGTGTACAGTCGGGTATTTTAACCTTTTCTTACCCGCTTTTTACCAACTATGGTCGGACATTCACACCTTCTTACAGCGGAACACCTCCTCTCCCTCTTTTGATGGTGTATGTTTGGGCATTCGAACCTTTTCTTACCCGCTTTTTACAAACTATGCTCGGACATTCAAACCTTCTTGTAGCCGAACACATCCACTCCTGCTTTTGATGATGTATGGTTGGGCATTTTCACCTTTTCTTACCCATTTTTCAGTAATTATGGGTGGACATTCACACCTTCTTGCAGCTGAACAACTCCTCTCCCGCTTATGATCATGTGCGGTTTGATATTCGAAAATTTTCTTTCATGTTTTAAAGCAATTATTGATGGACATTCAAATCTTCTTGTAGCCGAACACATCCACTCCTGCTTTTCATGATGTATGGTTTGGCATTCGCACCTATTTTTTACCCATTTCTCAGGAATTTTGGGTGGACATTCAGACCTTCTTGCAGCTGAAAACCTCTGCTCCCTCTTTTGATCATACATTGTCGGGCATTCGCACCTTATCTTACCCGCTTTTTACAAACTATAGTCAGACATTCACACCTTGGTGCTGGACCACCTCAGCTCCCTGTTTTGATCATGTATGGTCAGGCAATACTACCTTTTCTTACCCGTTTGTGAGTAATTATGGCTGGACATTCACACCTACTTGCAGTCGAACAGCTCTGCTCCCGCTTTTGATTATGTTTGGTTGGATATTCGAACCTTTTCTTAACTGCTTTTTGCAAACTTTGGTCTGACGTTCACACCTTCTTGCAGCCGAACACCTCCGCTTCCGCTTTTGATGGTATATATTCGGGCATTCGAACCTTTTCTTAGCAGCTTTTTACAAACCATGGTTGGACTTTCACACCTTCTTGTAGCCGAACAACTCCGCTCCCGCTATTGATTGTGTACAGTCGGGTATTTTAACCTTTTCTTACCCGCTTTTTACCAACTATGGTCGGACATTCACACCGTCTTACAGCGGAACACCTCCGCTCCCGCTTTTGATGGTGTATTGTCAGGCATTTGAACCTTTTCTTACCTGCTTTTTACAAACTATGGTCGGACATTCAAACCTTCTTGTAGCCATAAACCTCCGCTCCATCTTTTGATCATACATTGTCGGGCATTCGCACCTTTTCTTACCCGTTTTTTACAAACCATGGTCGGACTTTCAAACCTTCTTGTAGCCCAAAACATCCACTCCTGCTTTTGATGATGTATGTTTGGGCATTCGCACCCTTTCTTACCCATTTTTCAGTAATTATGGGTGGACATTCACACCTTCTTGCAGCTGAACACCTCCTCTCCCGCTTATGATGGTGTATAGTCGGGCTTTCAAGCCTTTCTTACCCGGTATTTACAAATTATAGTTGGACATTCAGACCTTCTTACAGCCGAAAACCTCCACTCCCTCTTTTGATCATACATTGTCGGGCATTAGCACCTTTTCTTACCCGCTTTTTACAAACCATAGTCGGACTTTCACATCTTTTAGTAGCCGAACAACTCCGCTCCCGCTATTGATTGTGTACAGTCGGGTATTTTAACCTTTTCTTACCCGCTTTTTACCAACTATGGTCGGACATTCACACCTTCTTACAGCGGAACACCTCCGCTCCCTCTTTTGATGGTGTATGTTCGGGCAGTCAAACCTTTTCTTACCTGCTTTTTACAAACTATGGTCAGACATTCAACCCTTCTTGGAGCCGAACACATCCACTCCTGCTTTTGATTATGTATAGTTAGGCATTCGCACCTTTTCTTACCCATTTTTCAGTAATTATGGGTGTACATTCAGACCTTCTTGCAGCCGACCACCTCCGCTCCCTCTTTTGATCATACATTTTCGGGCATTCGCACCTTTTCTTACCCGCTTTTTACAAACCATGGTCGGACTTTCACACCTTTTAGTAGCCGAACAACTCCGCACCCGCTACTGATTGTGTACAGTCGGGTATTTTAACCTTTTCTTACCCGTTTTTTACCAACTATGGTCGGACATTCACACCTTCTTACAGCGGAACACCTCCGCTCCCTCCTTTGATGGTGTATGTTCGGGCATTCGAACCTTTTCTTACCCGCTTTTTACAAACTATGGTCAGACGTTCAAACCTTCTTGTAGCCGAACATATCCACTCCTGCTTTTGATGATGTATGGTTGGGCATTCGAACCTACTTGTTGCCCGCTTTTCATTAATTATGGGTGGACATTCACACCTTGTCTCAGCCAAACACCTCCGCTCCCTGTTTTGATCATGTATGGTTTGACATTCGCACCTTTGCTTACCCTCTTTTTATACTGATTGCTCAAGATTAAGTTGTTCTTTCTCAAACTACAAAATTTTTTTAATTGTTGAAACTTGATTTGAAGTGGATAAATAAGGAAGACAAACAGTTTTAAGTCAGGCTGATAGCAATTAATTTTATATCAAAATCTGTATTTCGTCATTTGTCGAGAGATGCTTATTGCTGAAGAAGTTCTTTCTCATTCTACAAAGTACAACGTTGTTTATCATTGAAACTTGATTAGACATGAATAAATATGAAGGACAAAGCAGTCTTAACTTGGTTTGAGTTAAGGAATTCGTTTTATAGGAGAATCTGAATTCGTGCATAACTCGTAAAATAGAGCTTATTTTCGGATTCCTGAAGAATGAGTCTGGTTCTTTCTCATAATACAAAGTTTGTTGTTTATTGTTGAAACTTCATCAGACCGTTAGATATAGTCGGACTCATCTCGACGCACGGCTTGGGATCTGGAACCAGTACTCTTGAGAGGGGTTGGACTCTCTTCCACTCTGGAGTTGCCCGTGGTGAGAGGCGCAGAGCAGGTGTGGGCATACTTATTGCCCCCCGGCTGTGTGCCAGTACATTGGGGTTTACCCCAGTGAACGAGAGGGTAGCCTCCCTCCGCCTTGGGTGGGGGGACTAGTCCTGACTGTTGTTTGTGCCTATGCGCCAAACAGCAGTTCAGAGTACCTACCCTTTTTGGAGTCTCTGGGGGAGGCACTGGAGAATGCTCCTACCGGAGACTCCCTCATTCTGCTGGGGGACTTCAATGCTCACGTGGGCAATGACAGTGAGACCTGGAGGGGTGTGATTGGGAGGAACGGCCCCCCCGATCTGAATCAGAGTGGTGTTATGTTGTTGGACTTCTGTGCCAGTCATAGACTGTCCATAACGAACACCATGTTCAGGCATAAGGGTGTCCATATGTGCACTTGGCACCAGGACACCCTTGGCCGCAGTTCGATGATCGACTTTGTGGTTGTATCATCGGACTTGCGGCCGTATGTCCTGGACACTCGGGTGAAGAGAGGGGCGGAGCTGTCAACTGATCACCACCTGGTGGTGAGTTGGCTCCGCTGGTGGGGGAGGATGCCGATCAGACCTGGCAGGCCCAAACGTATTGTGAGGGTCTGCTGGGAGCGTTTGTCAGAATCCCCCGTCAGAAGGAGCTTTAACTCCCACCTCCGGCAGAGCTTCAACCATATTTGAGGTGGGGGACATTGAATGGGCCATGTTCCGTGACTCCATTGCCGAGGCAGCTGGTCGGAGTTGTGGCCGTAAGGTGGTCGGTGCCTGTCGTGGCGGCAACCCTCGAACCTGCTGGTGGACACCAGTGGTGAGGGAAGCCGTCAAGCTGAAGAAGGAGTCCTATTGGGCCTTTTTGGCCAGTGGGACCCTGGAAGAAGCTGATAGGTACCGACGGGCCAGACGGGCCGCGGCTTCGGCGGTTGCTGAGGCAAAAACTCGGGCCTGGGAGGAGTTCGGTGAGACCATGGAGAACGATTTCCGGACGGCCTCGAAAAGATTCTGGTCCACCATCCGGCGTCTCAGGGGGGGGAAGCGGCTCACAGTCAACACTGTTTACAGTGGGGACGGGGCTTTGCTGACCTCAACTAGGGATGTTGTGAGTCGGTGGGGGGAGTACTTCGAGGAACTCCTCAATCCTACCAACACGTGCTCGGAAGAGGCAGAGTCGGAGAGCTTGGAGACGGGGCCTCCCATTTCTGGGGCTGAGGTTGCCGAGGTGGTTAAAAAGCTCCTCGGTGGCAAGGCCCCGGGGGTGGATGAGGTCCGTCCTGAGTTTCTCAAGGCTCTGGATGTTGTAGGGCTGTCTTGGCTGACACGCCTCTGCAGTATCGCGTGGACATCGGGGACAGTGCCTCTGGACTGGCAGATTGGGGTGGTGGTCCCCCTCTTTAAAAAGGGGGACCGGAGGGTGTGTTCCAACTATAGGGGTATCACACTCCTCAGCCTCCCTGGTAAGGTCTATTCGGGGGTATTGGAGAGGAGGATCCGTCGGATAATCGAGCCTCGGATTCAGGAGATGCAGTGTGGCTTTCGTCCTGGCCGTGGAACAGTGGACCAGCTCTATACCCTCGGCAGGATCCTGGAGGGTGCATGGGAGTTCGCCCAACCAGTCTACATGTGTTTTGTGGACTTGGAGAAAGCGTTCGACCGTGTCCCTCGTGGAGTCCTGCGGGGGGTGCTCCAGGAATATGGAGTGCCGGACCCCTTGATAGGGGCCGTTCGGTCTCTGTATGACCGGTGCCAGAGTTTGGTCCGCATTGCCGGCAGTAAGTCGGATACGTTTCCGGTGAGAGTTGGACTCCGTCAGGGCTGCCCTTTGTCACCGATTCTGTTCCTAACTTTTATGGACAGAATTTCTAGGCGGAGCCAGGGCGTTGAGGGTGTCCCATTTGGCGACCTCAGAATCGGGTCTCTGCTTTTTGCAGATGATGTGGTTCTGTTAGCGTCGTCAGGCCGTGACCTTCAGCTCTCACTGGAGTGATTCGCAGCCGAGTGTGAAGCGGCTGGGATGAGAATCAGCACCTCCAAATCCGAGACTATGGTTCTCAGCCGGAAAAGGGTGGAATGCTCTCTCCGGGTCGGGAATGAGATCCTTCCCCAAGAGGAGGAGTTCAAGTATCTCGGGGTCTTGTTCACGAGTGACGGACGAATGGAGCGGGAGATTGACGGGCGGATCGGTGCGGCGCCTGCAGTGTTGCAGGCTCTGCACCGACCCGTCGCTGTGAAGAGGGAGCTGAGCCAGAAGGCGAAGCTCTCTACTTACTGGTCAATCTACGTTCCCATCCTCACCTATGGTCACGAGTTGTGGGTAGTGACCGAAAGAACAAGATCGCGAATACAAGCGGCCGAAATGGGTTTCCTCCGCAGGGTGTCTGGGCTCTCCCTTAGAGATAGGGTGAGAAGCTCAGTCATCCGGGAGGGGCTCGGAGTAGAACCGCTGCTCCTCCGCATTGAGAGGAGTCAGATGAGGTGGCTCGGGCATCTGGTTAGGATGCCCGTCCCACTGGGAGGAGACCCCGGGGGAGACCCAGGACACGTTGGAGAGACTATGTCTCTCGGCTGGCCTGGGAACGCCTGGGGGTCCCCCCGGAAGAGCTGGAGGAAGTGGCCAGGGACAGAGACGTCTGGGTTTCTCTGCTCAAGCTGCTGCCCCCGCGACCCGACCCCCGGATAAGCGGCAGATGATGGATGGATGGATGGATATATCCTCCACCAACCAGACTTACAACCCCCGACTAGGGTAGCAGAATTTCTAAGCATCTGTACCCCAAAACTACTATCAAAAATATATAAATTATTGTCTAAGATAGATGACGTGATGTAGTGGATGGGGCCACGTAGGTGGTCCCCTTTGGTTGCACTCTGCAGTTCCCTGCCCCTGTTTTAATTACACCTTAGACATTACTACTTATCAAACACACTCACACACACACATTAGGTCTTGGGGGGTGGTTACACTGAGTGGCATCGGGTGGGCGGGGCTCTTTGGGTATGTAGGCTGCCCAGAGTGCCGCGCTCCCAGTTCTACAAGTTTGGCTGCCCCTCAATTTTAATTGCTCACTATTAGAAAATATTGAAGAGCCAGAAGGGTGAGGGGAGGGTCTTCTTCGCACACCCCTGCTTCCTGGTGTCTGCTCGGGGCAGGAGGGGCCAGGAGGATTAATTAATTTTTCTGCTGGTTCGGGGTCTGTGGTGGCTGGGGGGTTGCTGGCCTCCTGGTGTGCCCGCTGCACTACACCCCAGCAGAGTCGAGGGAGGTAGGATGTGTGGATGTGTGGATGTATGGGACGTGAAAGTGTGTGTGGTAATGATTGGGCCTGGATCTGGGACTTGCTGTCGCCTGGCCTGCCTGTGTTTCTCCCGATGGGGCATCAGCGTTGCCTCTCCCCACTGCTCGCGACTTCACCCACCTGTGGGCACGTCTTGACTCCCAGGGCACTTGGCCAGGGGCGCTGGGGCAGGCGCTGACCCACTTTGTGGCTGTCTGGGGCGCTTGGCCCTCCTGGGTATTGGGTGGGGCCTCTGCCGGGGGGTTTGGGGGCGCTCGGGCTCCTGGGGCCCAGGTCCCGGAGTGCCTCTGCCCTATGCTTATGGGGGCTCTTTCCGGGGGCTTCCTCTGAAGTCTTCTGGGTGGATGCGTGGTTGCCCCTGCGGTGGGCTGCCTTGGTTCTGTGCTCTGTGGGGGCTGCTGGTGGCCTGGGTCTTGTGGCCCTCTCTGCCTGCTTCTGATTGCTTGGGGGGGGGCTGTGGATTGTGGCCCTGTACGCTTATACACTCATAACTATGCACGGTTATCATGTAGGTCCTGTGCCATGGGTGTTGCATGTTCTCACACACACACACACACATTCATTAGTCCAGTAGCATGGTCACTAAGCAGTTGATGTATTATCATGTCGTCTCAGGTCATCTATATCCACAGCTGTGTTGTATGCGATTGCCGCTTCTTGTGCTTGTTTTTGTTTGTTTGTGTGTTTGTTTTTTCTCTGCTTGTCTGCTTTCAGGTGCTCCTGGTGGCGCTAAGGCTGGATTCCCCTCATAGGCCATGGATTGTTGTCTGTTTTGTTTTTTACAGGTGTAGCAGCTGGTTGTCTGGTTTTTGTTTCTATTTTTGTTCTGTTTCCTCTTCTTTCCTCTTCTTCTTTCCTTGTCCCCCGGTCCGGTTCAGTTCAGTTCATGTCATATATTGTAAACAGAAATAAATAAATGGGCATCAAGGGGAGCTTTACATTTATAAAACTTCCCTTGGCAAAACAAATCTGTTTGGCATCAAAGGTATTCAGACTACAATTCTTCTGACATAATGCTGAACAGGACAAGGGGAAAAAAAAGTAAAGAAGACAGTTCTGCCAAAAGCCAGGGATAGACCTGTTCTAAGTTCTATACTTTTTAAAAGGGGCGTGTTTATCAACTATGGAATTAGAAGATCTACAAAAATGGTCAAGTGCTAGATCTTCATCTGGGATTTTAACAGTGTCATATAACTATTCAACAGATCAGTTAAAAAAAAGCCTGCTCATGGAGATGTTTCAGGATCTGGATACCAAGCGTGGACCTAATGTTTTCATTTTTGCAATTCTGATACAGGCTATTGAGCAGTGATAACTAACACCAAGTTCAGATACTGCGGATTTTCTACCTTTGATTTGTTAAGATTGAGCCAATCAGGGACAACCTTGAAGGATCTCTTTGGTTTTGTAGGATCAGTAATTACCTGAGAAAGGTTGATATTGGTACACACCTTTTTTAAATGATCAGAGGCAGAGTTCAACTTGTTTAAATTAAAATTGCCACACAGAGATTGGGTTTAGGCCACATGCACACAGAATGACATCAACAAATATAAGAATTTTGAATATATGTAGAGGAATGATACTTTGAAATGTGCTCATTGCGGAGTTATGATCAGTTGAGTAATGAAGGTTGAACTATTCTGGGAAAGAGGTTCTATTCCCAGCATCATGATGGACACTCCTGATATAGAAGGTTTCGCAAACGCATTGGAATTGTTTTACTATTTTCATATGCATGTGCAATGAAGAATTGCTTGCTGCTGATAAATGCAAAGAAGAACAGCTTACACATAGATGCTCACATATAGGCTGCTGAATGCAATGAAGACCTGCTTATCAAGTAAAGTTCAATGTCAATGTGTAATATTCATATTAGGATATTAGGATTTGCAAAACAGTGAAGTTAAACAATGAATGGGTCCATAGTCGGTATGAGAAGACTAAAGGAATATTTACCTGGGTGTACGTTCAAACAGAGATGAGAAAATTGCGATAAATAATTGTTTGTTTGTTTGTTAGTATGTATATGAATGTTATGTGTATAAACTGTGTTGAGTTATAGTTACTCAGTAGTGTCTCAGTGAAACAACCGATGGGGGAAGCCTTGCGGTGACAACAAAAGCAGTGTTTTACTGATCAGTCAAGTTGCTCCAGTGTACTCCATACAAACTGGTTGGCTACTGAAGGGATAGAAAATGGGGAATACTTGTTTTAAAGCAAACAAGGAATTAGATGGGAAAAATACATGTTTTAACGGGACCCAGACAATATTAAATACTCAGACAGATGGGAGAAGAAGTGTAGTTTTGTAGGAAATCACAAAATTATTACATAGAATTAGTGAAATCAATTGAAGAATGCCTTTCTGAAGAGCTGTTTACCATAGATGAGCAGCTTTGCGACCAAGCACATTGTAGATCGCTTTACTGCCAAAATGATCTAATTTAATGGATTGGTTTAGACATGCATAACAGCATTTTAAGAACAAAGAGAGAAACAAAAAGGGACAACGCTTCATGGTGGAAGGTGATGTATAAATAACTGTGTATATGATGAAGGGGGTGGCAACACCCATTCCGAAATCCCGCCATTCCGACATCCCGCTATTCCGACATCCCACCATTCCGACATCCCACCATTCCGACATACCACCATTCCGACATACAAACGTCCCACCATTCCGACATCCCACCATTGCGACATCCCGCTATTCTGACGTTCAAATGTCCCACCATTCCGACAAGGCTTTCCGTATAAGGAAATGTGTGTTACTCAACAGGTGAGTCCCTTCTATCTGTTCATGCAATTTATATGTTTAACACATGTTTATAGACAAGCGTTATTAAAAACACAAAGTCTCGGCAACTGGAGGAGGAGAAGCAGTCTGCGGTGCTTTTCAATCACACACTCCAATGCCACTTGTTTCAACTTCCGAAAATTTAATCCAGGAAAAATAGGCTTACAAACATGGACCAAAACGGCTCCATAACACGCACAAGAATCCAAAAGAAACGAAAGTTAACTAAAAGAAAGCAAATAAACAGTATGAAGTGGTCAAAATTGGTTTTACGCATGCCTATGTGCGTCTGGCACATGCGTCTTCGGGCTCTCCCACGTTGGTTTGTGGATGAAAGCTATATGTTCAGCTGTAATGTCATGTAAAAACAATCTCTACATGACATTTACTCCCAGGTGTGACCAGTTAGGTCCTTAAGATATCAACAGGCTGTATAAAGCTACAACCGTTGCGGCTGTGTGTTTGTGCCAAATGCGCAAAACCCATCCGCGCTTCCCAAAATTGGAGTGAGTACTCATAAATCACGTGAATAATATGAATAAACGTTTTTACTGCATTTTGTTGTGTTTTATACGTTCTATGCTGTCATTTCTCTCTTCTCCTATTGGCAAGGCAAGGCAGAGTGCTCGCAACTGTGTCCTGTGCAGTAGCCGTGATATCTGTAATTGCAATTATTACTTTTGAATATGATGACAGCGTGCAAAAGACGCATGGGCTCTGTGGAGAGCTCCGCTCCAGCTGGCTGCTGTGACAGCTCACTGACACTGTATTTCTGCTTAATCAGTTTCAGTCTCGCCAGAGTTACATTAATATCTGTATTTTTATATTTGAAATTCAGGGGATTTTGATAATAGATTATTAAAGTTTGTTTGCGAGGCTGTGGCCTCTGCATGTGCAAAGCTTGTGCGCCAAACTTTGCATATCATTAGTGCAAAATGTTTTGGTTAAAAAATAGGCTATTAAAAGGAACTGTCGGAATGGCGGTATGTTAAAAAAAAAAAAAAAACATACCGCCATTCCGACCATAGGAGGAAAAAAGTGTCGGAATGGTGGGACGTTTGATAAAAAATTAAGTGTCGCCATTCCGACAATTGGAGACCCATGTCGGAATGGCGAGATGTCGGAATGGCAGCATGTAACCATGATGAAGGAGAGACCATTTGAGCAGCACAGCCATTTCGCAGCACAGGGACAGCAATCCAAGTTACAGGATCTCCCACGTGGTATCACCTGTCACATTGTGTCAAGGCATCAAAAGAAGAAAAAATCACCAAACTCAAGGACAAAAAGACAAAGACTCCGGTGAACGAAGACAGAGGACTGACAAACCAGAAATACAAAAGGATTCTCGATATCAAGATCCAGAAGAAGAGGCTAACAATGCCACGAACACTTACGATGCTGGGAATGATGCCAGCAATGAACAGAGAAGAAGATTCAGTGTCATCAATCTGCATTACGTGCCTCTAATGAGGGGGTGAATATAGAATCCTCAACGATTACAACGTCTCTGGGAACTGTGACAACAACAAGGTTTAAACCATTTTGATATATATTGTAACCTATTGTCTAAGGAATAGTGCTGAAAATGAGGTAAATCTAATCCACCACTGTCCTTGGTCTTCTGTAGGGTTTTTAAACTAATACGTGGTGGTTTGTTTTTCCACAGAAATTTGGAGATGCAGGAATCTAGTGACTTAAACCAAGTAGCAGATGGTTTTATGGGGATCATTGAGAACAAATAGTTAACTTTTGGTAGTATCATCATTTTAATGGATGTAACTCTCCCCATAAGTGATATAGGTAAGGACTTCGAACGAGAGATCGTCCTCTACTGTCTTTAATAATTGCACATAATTTAGCTTTGTTCGCTCTGAGAGCCTGGAGGAAATGTTTATGCCTAAATATCTAATATTTCCTGACTGTAAAGTGATCGCAGGTATATTATGGACCCTACAGTTAATGGGCAGAACTGTGGTCTTAGACCAGTTGATAGAGTAGTCAGAAAGTGCTGAGAATTTATTTATGAGTGTGATCGTGTGACTGAGAGACGTCTGTGAGTTCTGAAGGAAAAGTAATACATCATCAGCATAAAGACTTATTTTATGCTCAATATTTTGGGATTAATTACTCACAAACGGGTAAGAAAAGGTAGTATTGCCAGACCATACATGATCAAAACAGGGAGCGGAGGTGGTTCAGCTGCAAGGTGTGAATGTCTGACTATAGTTTGTAAAAAGCGGGTAAGATAAGGTGCGAATGCCCGACAATGTAAGATCAAAAGAGGGAGCGGAGGTTTTTGGCTACAAGAAGGTTTGAATGTCCGACCATAGTTTGTAAAAAGCGGGTAAGAAAAGGTTCGAATGCCCGAACATAGACCATCAAAAGAGGGAGCGGAGGTGTTCCGCTGTAAGAAGGTGTAAATGTCCGACCATAGTTGGTAAAAAGCGGGTAAGAAAAGGTTAAAATACCCGACTGTACACAATCAATAGCGGGAGCGGAGTTGTTTGGCTACAAGGTGTGAAAGTCCGCCCACGGTTTGTAAAAAGCGGGTAAGAAAAGGTTCGAATGCCCGAATATATACCATCAAAAGTGGAAGTGGATGTGTTCGGCTGCAAGAAGGTGTGAACGTCCGACCAAAGTTTGTAAAAAGCAGTTAAGAAAAGGTTCGAATATCCAACCAAACATAATCAAAAGCGGGAGCAGAGCTGTTCGACTGCAAGTAGGTGTGAATGTCAGATCATAATTTGCAAAAAGCTGATGAGAAAGGGTGAGAATGCCCGGCTATACACCATCAAATGCGGGAGCGGAAGTGTTCGGCTGTGAGTAGGTGTGAATCTCCGAGCATAGTTTGTAAAAAGGGGGTAAGAATAGGTTTGAATGCCCGAACATACACTATCAAAACAGGGAGCTGAGGTGGCTCAGCTGCAAGGTGTGAATGTCTGACTATAGTTTGTAAATAAGGTGCGAATGCCCAACAATGTATAATCAAAAGAGGGAGCGGAGGTTTTCGGCTACAAGGTTTGAATGTCCGACCATAGTTTGTAAAAAGCGGGTAAGAAAAGGTTCAAATGCCTGACTATACACCATCAAAAGCGGGAGCAGAGGTGTTCCGCTGTAAGACGGTGTGAATGTCCGACCATATTTGGTAAAAAGCGGGTAAGAAAAGGTTAAAATACCCGACTGTACACAATCAATAGCGGGAGAGGAGGTGTTCAGCTGCAAGAAGGTGTGAATGTCCACCCATAATTACTGAAAAATGGGTAAGAAAAGGTGCGAATGCCAAACCATACATGATCAAAAGCAGGTGTGAATGTCAGATCATAATTTGCAAAAAGCTGATGAGAAAGGGTGAGAATGCCCGACTATACACCATCAAATGCGGGAGCGGAGTTGTTCGGCTGTGAGTAAGTGTGAATCTCCGACCATAATTGCTGAAAAATGTGTTAGAAAAGGTAAGAATGCCGGTCCATACATCATCAAAAGCGGGAGAGGTGGTGTTCGGCTGCAAGTAGGTGTGAATGTCCAGCCATAATTACTAACAAACGGGTAAGAAAAGGTAGTATTGCCAGACCATACATGATCAAAACAGGGAGCGGAGGTGGTTCAGCTGCAAGAAGGTGTGAATGTCCGACTAAAGTTCAAATATATTAACAAAAGCGGGAGGAGAGGTCTTCGGATGAGAGTGGTTGAGAATTTCCAACCATAATCTATAAAATGCGGTGAAAAAAAAGGTGTGATAGAACACTAAAAGGTGGAGCGGAAGTGTTCGGCTGCAAGAAGGTGTGAATGTCAGACTATATTTGGTGAAAAGCAGGGGAAGCAAGGTCTGAATGGCCAACCTTACATCATCAAAAGCGAGATCAGAGGTGTTTGGCTGCATGAAGGCCATAGTTTGCCAAAAGCGGGTAAGCTGCGAATGACCGACTAAATATCAACAAAAGGTCTTCGGATGCAACTGGGTGTGAATATCCGACCACACAAGTATGGTGGAGAGGAAGCTGTGAACAGCCGACCATAGTTGGCAAAAAGAGGGTGAGAAAAGGTGCGAATGTCCAACCATACATGATCAAAACAGGGAGCGGAGGTGTTTGGCTGTGACAAGGTGTGAATGTCCACCCAAAATTAATGAAAAGTGGGCAACAAGTAGGTTTGAATGCCCAACCATACATCATCAAAAGCAGGAGTGGATGTGTTCGGCTACAAGAAGGTTTGAATGTCCGACCATAGTTTGTAAAAAGCGGGTAAGAAAAGGTTCGAATGCCCAAACATACACCATCAAAAGAGGGAGCGGAGGTGTTCCGCTGTAAGAAGGTGTGAATGTCCGACAATAGTTGGTAAAAAACGGGTAAGAAAAGGTTAAAATACCCGACTGTACACAATCAATAGCGGGAGCGGATGTGTTTGGCTACAAGAATGTGTGACAGTCCGACCATGGTTTGTAAAAAACGGGTAAGAAAAGGTGCGAATGCCCGACAATGTATGATCAAAAGAGGGAGCGGAGGTTTCGGCTACAAGAAGGTTTGAATGTCCGACCATAGTTTGTAAAAAGCGGGTAAGAAAAGGTTCAAATGCCTGACTATACACCATCAAAAGCGGGAGCGGAGGTGTTCGGCTACAAGAAGGTGTGAAAGTTCAACCATGGTTTGTAAAAAGCTGCTAAGAAAAGGTTCGAATGCCCGAATATATACCATCAAAAGCGGAAGCGGAGGTGTTCGGCTGCAAGAAGGTGTGAACGTCCGACCAAAGTTTGCAAAAAGCAGTTAAGAAAAGGTTCCAATGCCCGAATATATACCATCAAAAGCGGGAGCAGAGCTGTTCGACTGCAAGTAGGTGTGAATGTCCAGCCATAATTACTCACAAACGGGTAAGAAAAGGTAGTATTGCCAGACCATACATGATCAAAACAGGGAGCTGAGGTGGTTCAGCTGCAAGGTGTGAATGTCTGACTATAGTTTTTAAAAAGCGGGTAAGACAAGGTGCGAATGCCCGACTATACACAATCAAAAGCGGGAGCGGGAGGTTTTCAGCTGCAAATCCTTCACTCAAACCAAGTGAAAACTGCTTTGTCCTTCATATTTATCAATGTCTAGATCGACTTCAACAAAGAACAACATTGTACTTTGCAGTAAAGAAAGAGCAAATCAAAAGTTTTAGGAATCCGAGAATAAGCTTATTTTCATGAGTTCTGCACGATTATTGATTTTACGATAAATGAATGCTTTCACTCAAACTATGTTAAAACTGCTTTGTCCTTCATATTTAACAATGTCTAGATTGACTTCAACAAAGAACAACACTGGATTTTGCAGTAGAAGAAAGAGCAACACTGAAGGATCAGTAATCCGAGAATAAGCTTATTTTCATACGTTCTGCATGATTTGGGATTTTATGTATAAAATGAATTCCTTCACTCAAACCAAGTTAAAACTACTTTGTCCTTCATATTTATCAATGTCTAGATCGACTTCAACAAAGAACAACATTGTATTTTGCAGTAGAAGAAAAAGCAACACTGAAGGATCAGGAATCCGAGAATAAGCTTCTTTTCATACGTTCTGCATGATTTGGGATTTTATGTATAAAATGAATTCCTTCACTCAAACCAAGTGAAAACTGCTTTGTCCTTCATATTTATCAATGTCTAGATTTACTTAAACAAAGAACAACGTATTTTGCAGTAGTAGAAAGAGCAACACTTGAAGGAACAGAAATCCGAGAATAAGCTTATTTTCATACGTTCTGCATGATTTGGGATTTTATGTATAAAATGAATTCCTTTACTCAAACTATGTTAAAACTGCTTTGTCCATATTTATCAATGTCTAGATTGACTTCAACAAAGAACAACATTGTATTTTGCAGTAGAAGAAATAGCCACACTGAAGGATCAGGAATCCGAAAACACGCTTATTTTCATACGTTCTGCTTGATTTGGGATTTTGCTATAAAATTAATTCCTTCACTCAAACAAAGTGGAAACTGCTTTGTCCTTCATATTTATCAATGTCTATATCGATTTCAACAAAGAACAAGGCTGTACTTTGCAGTATAGGAAAGAGCAACACTGGAGGATCAAGAATCCGAGAATAAGCTTACTTTCATGAGTCCTGCACGATTTCGGATTTTCCTATAAAATGAATTGCTTTGCTCAAACCAATGTTAAAATTGCTTTGTCCTTCATAGTTATCCATGTCTAAAATGTATCAATGATAAAGTTCCTCATATTACCCTGAATGAGAAAGAAGCATACCTTTGGTTGAGCAATACGTTCCTTTTGCGGAGTTATGCATGATTTCGGATTTTGCTATAAAATTCATTCCTATTGGTTGTGTACAGTCGGGTATTTTAACCTTTTCTTACCCGCTTTTTACCAACTATGGTCGGATATTCACACCGTCTTACAGCGGAACATCTCCGCTCCCGCTTTTGATGGTGTATAGTCAGGCATTTGAACCTTTTCTTACCCGCTTTTTACAAACTATGGTCGGACATTCAAACCTTCTTGTAGCCGAAAACCTCTGCTCCCTCTTTTGATTATACATTGTAGGGCATTCGCACCTTATCGTACCCGCTTTTTACAAACTATAGTCAGACATTCACACCTTGGTGCTGAACCACCTCAGCTCCCTGTTTTGATCATGTATGGTCTGGCAATACTACCTTTTCTTACCCGTTTGTGAGTAATTATGGCAGGACATTCACAGCTACTTGCAGTCGAACAGCTCTGCTCCCGCTTTTGATTATGTTTGGTTGGATATTCGAACCTTTTCTTAACTGCTTTTTACAAACTTTGGTCGGACGTTCACACCTTCTTGCAGCCGAACACCTCCGCTTCCGCTTTTGATGGTATATATTCGGGCATTCGAACCTTTTCTTAGCAGCTTTTTACAAACCATGGTTGGACTTTCACACCTTCTTGTAGCCGAACAACTCCGCTCCCCCTATTGATTGTGTACAGTCGGGTATTTTAACCTTTTCTTACCCGCTTTTTACCAACTATGGTCGGACATTCACACCTTCTTACAGCGGAACACACCCGCTCCCTCTTTTGATGGTGTATGTTTGGGCATTCGAACCTTTTCTTACCCGCTTTTTACAAACTATGCTCGGACATTGAAACCTTCTTGTAGCCGAACACATCCACTCCTTCTTTTGATGATGTATGCTTGGGCATTCAAACCTACTTTTTGCCCGCTTTTCATTAATTTTGGGTGGACATTCACACCTTGTCACAGCCAAACACCTCCGCTCCCTGTTTTGATCATGTATGTTTGGACATTCGCACCTTGTCTCACCCGCTTTTTGCAAACTATGGTCGGCTGTTCACAGCTTCCTCTCCACCATACTTGTATGGTGGGATATTCACACCCACTTGCATCCGAAGACCTTTTGTTGATATTTAGTCGGTCATTCGCAGCTTACCCGCTTTTTACAAACTATAGTCAGACATTCACACCTTGGTGCTGAACCACCTCAGCTCCCTGTTTTGATCATGTATGGTCTGGCAATACTACCTTTTCTTACCCGTTTGTGAGTAATTATGGCTGGACATTCACACCTACTTGCAGTCGAAAAAGCTCTGCTCCCGCTTTTGATGGTATATATTCGGGCATTCGAACCTTTTCTTAGCAGCTTTTTACAAACTATGGTCGGACATTCAAACCTTCTTGTAGCCGAAAACCTCCGCTCCCTCTTTTGATCATACATTGTCGGGCATTCGCACCTTCTCTTACCCGTTTTTTACAAACCATGGTCGGACTGTCACACATTCTTGTAGCCAAACACATCCGCTCCCGCTATTGATTGTGTACAGTCGGGTATTTTAACCTTTTCTTACCCGTTTTTTACCAACTATGGTCGGACATTCACACCTTCTTACAGCGGAACACCTCCTCTCCCTCTTTTGATGGTGTATGTTTGGGCATTCGAACCTTTTCTTACCCGCTTTTTACAAACTATGCTCGGACATTCAAACCTTCTTGTAGCCGAACACATCCACTCCTGCTTTTGATGATGTATGGTTGGGCATTTTCACCTTTTCTTACCCATTTTTCAGTAATTATGGGTGGACATTCACACCTTCTTGCAGCTGAACAACTCCTATCCCGCTTATGATCATGTGCGGTTTGATATTCGAAAATTTTCTTTCATGTTTTAAAGCAATTATTGATGGACATTCAAATCTTCTTGTAGCCGAACACATCCACTCCTGCTTTTCATGATGTATGGTTTGGCATTCGCACCTATTTTTTACCCATTTCTCAGGAATTTTGGGTGGACATTCAGACCTTCTTGCAGCTGAAAACCTCTGCTCCCTCTTTTGATCATACATTGTCGGGCATTCGCACCTTATCTTACCCGCTTTTTACAAACTATAGTCAGACATTCACACCTTGGTGCTGAACCACCTCAGCTCCCTGTTTTGATCATGTATGGTCAGGCAATACTACCTTTTCTTACCCGTTTGTGAGTAATTATGGCTGGACATTCACACCTACTTGCAGTCGAACAGCTCTGCTCCCGCTCTTGATTTTGTTTGGTTGGATATTCGAACCTTTTCTTAACTGCTTTTTACAAACTTTGGTCGGACGTTCACACCTTCTTGTAGCCGAACAACTCCGCTCCCGCTATTGATTGTGTACAGTCGGGTATTTTAACCTTTTCTTACCCGCTTTTTACCAACTATGGTCGGACATTCACACCGTCTTACAGCGGAACACCTCCGCTCCCGCTTTTGATGGTGTATTGTCAGGCATTTGAACCTTTTCTTACCTGCTTTTTACAAACTATGGTCGGACATTCAAACCTTCTTGTAGCCAAAAACCTCCGCTCCATCTTTTGATCATACATTGTCGGGCATTCGCACCTTTTCTTACCCGTTTTTTACAAACCATGGTCGGACTTTCAAACCTTCTTGTAGCCCAAAACATCCACTCCTGCTTTTGATGATGTATGTTTGGGCATTCGCACCTTTTCTTACCCATTTTTCAGTAATTATGGGTCGACATTCACACCTTCTTGCAGCTGAACACCTCCTCTCCCGCTTATGATGGTGTATAGTCGGGCTTTCAAGCCTTTCTTACCCGGTATTTACAAATTATAGTTGGACATTCAGACCTTCTTACAGCCGAAAACCTCCACTCCCTCTTTTGATCATACATTGTCGGGCATTAGCACCTTTTCTTACCCGCTTTTTACAAACCATAGTCGGACTTTCACATCTTTTAGTAGCCGAACAACTCCGCTCCCGCTATTGATTGTGTACAGTCGGGTATTTTAACCTTTTCTTACCCGCTTTTTACCAACTATGGTCGGACATTCACACCTTCTTACAGCGGAACACCTCCGCTCCCTCTTTTGATGGTGTATGTTCGGTCAGTCAAACCTTTTCTTACCTACTTTTTACAAACTATGGTCAGACATTCAACCCTTCTTGGAGCCGAACACATCCACTCCTGCTTTTGATTATGTATAGTTAGGCATTCGCACCTTTTCTTACCCATTTTTCAGTAATTATGGGTGTACATTCACACCTTCTTGCAGCCGACCACCTCCGCTCCCTCTTTTGATCATACATTTTCGGGCATTCGCACCTTTTCTTACCCGCTTTTTACAAACCATGGTCGGACTTTCACACCTTTTAGTAGCCGAACAACTCCGCACCCGCTACTGATTGTGTACAGTCGGGTATTTTAACCTTTTCTTACCCGTTTTTTACCAACTATGGTCGGACATTCACACCTTCTTACAGCGGAACACCTCTGCTCCCTCCTTTGATGGTGTATGTTCGGGCATTCGAACCTTTTCTTACCCGCTTTTTACAAACTATGGTCAGACGTTCAAACCTTCTTGTAGCCGAACATATCCACTCCTGCTTTTGATGATGTATGGTTGGGCATTCGAACCTACTTGTTGCCCGCTTTTCATTAATTATGGGTGGACATTCACACCTTGTCTCAGCCAAACACCTCCGCTCCCTGTTTTGATCATGTATGGTTTGACATTCGCACCTTTGCTTACCTTCTTTTTATACTGATTGCTCAAGATTAAGTTGTCCTTTCTCAAACTACAAAATTTTTTTAATTGTTGAAACTTGATTTGAAGTGGATAAATAAGGAAGACAAACAGTTTTACGTCAGGCTGATAGCAATTAATTTTATAGCAAAATCTTTATTTCGTCATTTGTCGAGAGATGCTTATTGCTGAAGAAGTTCTTTCTCATTCTACAAAGTACAACGTTGTTTATCATTGAAACTTGATTAGACATGAATAAATATGAAGGACAAAGCAGTCTTAACTTGGTTTGAGTTAAGGAATTCATTTTATAGGAGAATCCGAATTCGTGCATAACTCGTAAAATAGAGCTTATTTTCGGATTCCTAAAGAATGAGTCTGGTTCTTTCTCATAATACAAAGTTTGTTGTTTATTGTTGAAACTTCATCAGACCGTTAGATATAGTCGGACTCACCTCGACGCACGGCTTGGGATCTGGAACCAGTACTCTTGAGAGGGGTTGGACTCTCTTCCACTCTGGAGTTGCCCGTGGTGAGAGGCGCAGAGCAGGTGTGGGCATACTTATTGCCCCCCGGCTGTGTGCCAGTACATTGGGGTTTACCCCAGTGAACGAGAGGGTAGCCTCCCTCCGCCTTGGGTGGGGGGACGAGTCCTGACTGTTGTTTGTGCCTATGCGCCAAACAGCAGTTCAGAGTACCTACCCTTTTTGGAGTCTCTGGGGGAGGCACTGGAGAATGCTCCTACCGGAGACTCCCTCATTCTGCTGGGGGACTTCAATGCTCACGTGGGCAATGACAGTGAGACCTGGAGGGGTGTGATTGGGAGGAACGGCCCCCCCGATCTGAATCAGAGTGGTGTTATGTTGTTGGACTTCTGTGCCAGTCATAGACTGTCCATAACGAACACCATGTTCAGGCATAAGGGTGTCCATATGTGCACTTGGCACCAGGACACCCTTGGCCGCAGTTCGATGATCGACTTTGTGGTTGTATCATCGGACTTGCGGCCGTATGTCCTGGACACTCGGGTGAAGAGAGGGGCGGAGCTGTCAACTGATCACCACCTGGTGGTGAGGTGGCTCCGCTGGTGGGGGAGGATGCCGATCAGACCTGGCAGGCCCAAACGTATTGTGAGGGTCTGCTGGGAGCGTTTGTCAGAATCCCCCGTCAGAAGGAGCTTTACCTCCCACCTCCGGCAGAGCTTCAACCATATTTGAGGTGGGGGACATTGAATGGGCCATGTTCCGTGACTCCATTGCCGAGGCAGCTGGTCGGAGTTGTGGCCGTAAGGTGGTCGGTGCCTGTCGTGGCGGCAACCCTCGAACCTGCTGGTGGACACCAGTGGTGAGGGAAGTCGTCAAGCTGAAGAAGGAGTCCTATCGGGCCTTTTTGGCCAGTGGGACCCTGGAAGAAGCTGATAGGTACCGACGGGCCAGACGGGCCGCGGCTTCGGCGGTTGCTGAGGCAAAAACTCGGGCCTGGGAGGAGTTCGGTGAGACCATGGAGAACGATTTCCGGACGGCCTCGAAAAGATTCTGGTCCACCATCCGGCGTCTCAGGGGGGGGAAGCGGCTCACAGTCAACACTGTTTACAGTGCGGACGGGGCTTTGCTGACCTCAACTAGGGATGTTGTGAGTCGGTGGGGGGAGTACTTCGAGGAACTCCTCAATCCTACCAACACGTGCTCGGAAGAGGCAGAGTCGGAGAGCTCGGAGACGGGGCCTCCCATTTCTGGGGCTGAGGTTGCCGAGGTGGTTAAAAAGCTCCTCGGTGGCAAGGCCCCGGGGGTGGATGAGGTCCGTCCTGAGTTTCTCAAGGCTCTGGATGTTGTAGGGCTGTCTTGGCTGACACGCCTCTGCAGTGTCGCGTTGACAACGGGGACAGTGCCTCTGGACTGGCAGATTGGGGTGGTGGTCCCCCTCTTTAAAAAGGGGGACCGGAGGGTGTGTTCCAACTATAGGGGTATCACACTCCTCAGCCTCCCTGGTAAGGTCTATTCGGGGGTATTGGAGAGGAGGATCCGTCGGATAATCGAGCCTCGGATTCAGGAGATGCAGTGTGGCTTTCGTCCTGGCCGTGGAACAGTGGACCAGCTCTATACCCTCGGCAGGATCCTGGAGGGTGCATGGGAGTTCGCCCAACCAGTCTACATGTGTTTTGTGGACTTGGAGAAAGCGTTCGACCGTGTCCCTCGTGGAGTCCTGCGGGGGGTGCTCCGGGAATATGGAGTGCCGGACCCATTGATAGGGGCCGTTCGGTCTCTGTATGACCGGTGCCAGAGTTTGGTCCGCATTGCCGGCAGTAAGTCGGATATACGTTTCCGGTGAGAGTTGGACTCCGTCAGGGCTGCCCTTTGTCACCGATTCTGTTCCTAACTTTTATGGACAGAATTTCTAGGCGGAGCCAGGGCGTTGAGGGTGTCCCATTTGGCGACCTCAGAATCGGGTCTCTGCTTTTTGCAGATGATGTGGTTCTGTTAGCGTCGTCAGGCCGTGACCTTCAGCTCTCACTGGAGTGATTCGCAGCCGAGTGTGAAGCGGCTGGGATGAGAATCAGCACCTCCAAATCCGAGACTATGGTTCTCAGCCGGAAAAGGGTGGAATGCTCTCTCCGGGTCGGGAATGAGATCCTTCCCCAAGAGGAGGAGTTCAAGTATCTCGGGGTCTTGTTCACGAGTGACGGACGAATGGAGCGGGAGATTGACGGGCGGATCGGTGCGGCGCCTGCAGTGTTGCAGGCTCTGCACCGACCCGTCGTTGTGAAGAGGGAGCTGAGCCAGAAGGCGAAGCTCTCTACTTACTGGTCAATCTACGTTCCCATCCTCACCTATGGTCACGAGTTGTGGGTAGTGACCGAAAGAACAAGATCGCGAATACAAGCGGCCGAAATGGGTTTCCTCCGCAGGGTGTCTGGGCTCTCCCTTAGAGATAGGGTGAGAAGCTCAGTCATCTGGGAGGGGCTCGGAGTAGAACCGCTGCTCCTCCGCATTGAGAGGAGTCAGATGAGGTGGCTCGGGCATCTGGTTAGGATGCCCCCTGGGCGCCTCCCTGGGGAGGTGTTCCGGGCACGTCCCACTGGGAGGAGACCCCGGGGGAGACCCAGGACACGTTGGAGAGACTATGTCTCTCGGCTGGCCTGGGAACGCCTCGGGGTCCCCCCGGAAGAGCTGGAGGAAGTGGCCGGGGACAGAGACGTCTGGGTTTCTCTGCTCAAGCTGCTGCCCCCGCGACCCGACCCACGGATAAGCGGCAGATGATGGATGGATGGATGGATATATCCTCCACCAACCAGACTTACAACCCCCGACTAGGGTAGCAGAATTTCTAAGCAGCTGTACCCCAAAACTACTATCAAAAATATATAAATTATTGTCTAAGATAGATGACACAATGTCTCTTCCATCCTCAAAATGGGAGGCAGATTTATCCATCAGTTCTGGTCATAGCTTCTAACCACAAATATGTTTGAACACCTTCATAAAGACTCGAAATCCTAATTTACAGCTCATACAATACAAAATCCTTCATAGAACACACTATACAGGACAAAGGATGTTCAGGATGAGTCTAACACACTCAAACATCTGCTCACATTGCACAGATAACACACCTGATGATTATGCACACGCTTTGTGGTTTTCTGCGCCTGTCCAGAAGTTCTGGCTTGAAGTCTGTGAGGACCTATCAACATGGCTAAAGTGTAGCATCCCTGCATGACCCACACTGTGCATACTGGGTGACTTAGACAACATCAACATGGAAATTAACTCAGCACACATGGTTGTCACAGTGTTATGTATCGCAAAGAAAACTATTCTCATTAACTGGAAAGCGAAGAACAACCTGTGTATTAACCAGTTTAGAAATTTTATTTTAGATTATATTAGCATGGAAACAATGTCTGCCTCCTCAAAACATCAATTGGCTGAATTTCATTCTCTCTGGTCCCCTCTGATTAGTTTTATCACATAGTGGTGGTGGTGGGTTGCTGGGTGATGGTGGGTCTCAGGCCCGGGCTGCTGCAACTGGTGTGACCGGGTGGTTTGTTTGTTTGTTTTTTGTAGAGGTCCTCCTGGGTGGGATTGGGTTGAGTGGGGTGGGGCGGGATGGGTACCTTCTGGGGGTACAGTAGCTCCCGGAATATGGTCGCTGCAGGCCCCGAGCCTGGTGGACATCAGGCCCTCCTGCCCATTGTTGGCTCCCAGGTAGCGGGGATGCCTATTGCAGCCAGTCCCTGGCTGCCCTCTCTGGGGGAGAGTAGCTCCCCCGGTATATATCCCCATACCCCTCTCCCTTCTGGCTCCTGTACACAGCACACACTCACACATGAAGGGTTTTGGGGGCGTGTGTGTTCGGTGGGGTGTAGTGGATGGGGCCACGTAGGTGGTCCCCTTTGGTTGCACTCTGCAGTTCCCTGCCCCTGTTTTAATTACACATTAGACATTACTACTTATCAAACACACTCACACACACACATTAGGTCTTGGGGGGTGGTTACACTGAGTGGCATCTGGTGGGCGGGGCTCTTTGGGTATGTAGGCTGCCCAGAGTGCCGCGCTCCCAGTTCTACAAGTTTGGCTGCCCCTCAATTTTAATTGCTCACTATTAGAAAATATTGAAGAGCCAGAAGGGTGAGGGGAGGGGTCTTCTTCGCACACCCCTGCTTCCTGGTGTCTGCTCGAGGCAGGAGGGGCCAGGAGGATTAATTAATTGTTCTGCTGGTTCGGGGTCTGTGTTTGCTGGGGGGTTGCTGGCCTCTTGGTGTGCCCGCTGCACTACACCCCAGCAGAGTCGAGGGAGGTAGGATGTGTGGATGTGTGGATGTATGGGACGTGAAAGTGTGTGTGGTAATGATTGGGCCTGGATCTGGGACTTGCTGTCGCCTGGCCTGCCTGTGTTTCTCCCGATGGGGCATCAGCGTTGCCTCTCCCCACTGCTCGCGACTTCACCCACTTGTGGGCACGTCTTGACTCCCAGGGCACTTGGCCAGGGGCGCTGGGGCAGGCGCTGACCCACTTTGTGGCTGTCTGGGGCGCTTGGCCCTCCTGGGTATTGGGTGGGGCCTCTGCCGGGGGGTTTGGGGGCGCTCGGGCTCCTGGGGCCCAGGTCCAGTGCACGGCCCATGTCTGGGCGGCTGGGGCCTGGCGGGGTCGGTGGGCTGTTGCCCCTGGTTCCCGGAGTGCCTCTGCCCTATGCTTATGGGGGCTCTTTCCGGGGGCTTCCTCTGCAGTCTTCTGGGTGGATGCGTGGTTGCCCCTGCGGTGGGCTGCCTGGGTTCTGTGCTCTGTGGGGGCTGCTGGTGGCCTGGGTCTTGTGGCCCTCTCTGCCTGCTTCTGATTGCTTGGGGGGGGGCTGTGGATTGTGGCCCTGTACGCTTATACACTCATAACTAAGCACGGTTATCATGTAGGTCCTGTGCCATGGGTGTTGCATGTTCTCACACACACACACACACATTCATTAGTCCAGTAGCATGGTCACTAAGCAGTTGATGTATTATCATGTCGTCTCAGGTCATCTATATCCACAGCTGTGTTGTATGCGATTGCCGCTTCTTGTGCTTGTTTTTGTTTGTTTGTGTGTTTGTTTTTTCTCTGCTTGTCTGCTTTCAGGTGCTCCTGGTGGCGCTAAGGCTGGATTCCCCTCATAGGCCATGGATTGTTGTCTGTTTTGTTTTTTACAGGTGTAGCAGCTGGTTGTCTGGTTTTTGTTTCTATTTTTTTTCTGTTTCCTCTTCTTTCCTCTTCTTCTTTCCTTGTCCCCCGGTCCGGTTCAGTTCAGTTCATGTCATATATTGTAAACAGAAATAAATAAATTGGCATCAAGGGGAGCTTTACATTTATAAAACTTCCCTTGGCAAAACAAATCTGTTTGGCATCAAAGGTATTCAGACTACAATTCTTCTGACATAATGCTGAACAGGACAAGGGGAAAAAAAAGTAAAGAAGACAGTTCTGCCGAAAGCCAGGGATAGACCTGTTCTAAGTTCTATACTTTTTAAAAGGGGCGTGTTTATCAACTATGGAATTAGAAGATTTACAAAAATGGTCAAGTGCTAGATCTTCATCTGGGATTTTAACAGTGTCATATAACTATTCAACAGATCAGTTAAAAAAAAGCCTGCTCATGGAGATGTTTCAGGATCTGGATACCAAGCGTGGACCTAATGTTTTCATTTTTGCAATTCTGATACAGGCTATTGAGCAGTGATAACTAACACCAAGTTCAGATACTGCGGATTTTCTACCTTTGATTTGTTAAGATTGAGCCAATCAGGGACAACCTTGAAGGATCTCTTTGGTTTTGTAGGATCTGTAATTACCTGAGAAAGGTTGATATTGGTACACACCTTTTTTAAATGATCAGAGGCAGAGTTCAACTTGTTTAAATTAAAATTGCCACACAGAGATTGGGTTTAGGCCACATGCACACAGAATGACATCAACAAATATAAGAAATATTAAACATTTACACATAGATTTTTGAATATATGTAGAGGAATGATACTTTGAAATGTGCTCATTGCGGAGTTATGATCAGTTGAGTAATGAAGGTTGAACTATTCTGGGAAAGAGGTTCTATTCCCAGCATCATGATGGACACTCCTTATATAGAAGGTTTCGCTAACGCATTGGAATTGTTTTACTATTTTCATATGCATGTGCAATGAAGAATTGCTTGCTGCTGATAAATGCAAAGAAGAACAGCTTACACATAGATGCTCACATATAGGCTGCTGAATGCAATGAAGACCTGCTTATCAAGTAAAGTTCAATGTCAATGTGTAATATTTAATTAGGATTTGCAAAACAGTGAAGTTAAACAATGAATGGGTCCATAGTCGGTATGAGAAGACTACAGGAATATTTACCTGGGTGTACGTTCAAACAGAGATGAGAAAATTGCGATAAATAATTGTTTGTTTGTTTGTTAGTATGTATATGAATGTTATGTGTATAAACTGTGTTGAGTTATAGTTACTCAGTAGTGTCTCAGTGAAACAACCAACGGGGGAAGCCTTGCGGTGACAACAAAAGCAGTGTTTTACTGATCAGTCAAGTTGCTCCAGTGTACTCCATACAAACTGGTTGGCCACTGAAGGGATAGAAAATGGGGAATACTTGTTTTAAAGCAAACAAGGAATTAGATGGGAAAAATACATGTTTTAACGGGACCCAGACAATATTAAATACTCAGACAGATGGGAGAAGAAGTGTAGTTTTGTAGGAAATCACAAAATTATTACATAGAATTAGTGAAATCAATTGAAGAATGCCTTTCTGAAGAGCTGTTTACCACAGATGAGCAGCTTTGCGATCAAGCACATTGTAGATCGCTTTACTGCCAAAATGATCTAATTTAATGGATTGGTTTAGACATGCATAACAGCATTTTAAGAACAAAGAGAGAAACAAAAAGGGACAACGCTTCATGGTGGAAGGTGATGTATAAATAACTGTGTATATGATGAAGGGGGTGGCAACACCCATTCCGAAATCCCGCCATTCCGACATCCCGCTATTCCGACATCCCACCATTCCGACATACCACCATTCCGACAAACCACCATTCCGACATGCAAACGTCCCACCATTCCGACATCCCACCATTGCGACATCCCGCTATTCTGACGTTCAAATGTCCCACCATTCCGACAAGGCTTTCCGTATAAGGAAATGTGTGTTACTCAACAGGTGAGTCCCTTCTTTCTGTTCATGCAATTTATATGTTTAACACATGTTTATAGACAAGCGTTATTAAAAACACAAAGTCTCGGCAACTGGAGGAGGAGAAGCAGTCCGCGGTGGTTTTCAATCACACACTCCAATGCCACTTGTTTCAACTTCCGAAAATTTAATCCAGGAAAAAAAGGCTTACAAACATGGACCAAAACGGCTCCATAACACGCACAAGAATCCAAAAGAAACGAAAGTTAACTAAAAGAAAGCAAATAAACAGTATGAAGTGGTCAAAATTGGTTTTACGCATGCCTATGTGCGTCTGGCACATGCGTCTTCGGGCTCTCCCACGTTGGTTTGTGGATGAAAGCTATATGTTCAGCTGTAATGTCATGTAAAAACAATCTCTACATGACATTTACTCCCAGGTGTGACCAGTTAGGTCCTTAAGATATCAACAGGCTGTATAAAGCTACAACCGTTGCGGCTGTGTGTTTGTGCCAAATGCGCAAAGCCCATCCGCGCTTCCCAAAATTGGAGTGAGTACTCATAAATCATGTGAATAACATGAATAAACGTTTTTACTGCATTTTGTTGTGTTTTATACGTTCTATGCTGTCATTTCTATCTTCTCCTATTGGCAAGGCAAGGCAGAGTGCTCGCAACTGTGTCCTGTGCAGTAGCCGTGATATCTGTAATTGCAATTATTACTTTTGCATATGATGACAGCGTGCAAAAGACGCATGGGCTCTGTGGAGAGCTCCGCTCCAGCTGGTTGCTGTGACAGCTCACTGACACTGTATTTCTGCTTTATCAGTTTCAGTCTCGCCAGAGTTACATTAATATCTATATTTTTATATTTGAAATTCAGGGGATTTTGATAATAGATTATTAAAGTTTGTTTGCGAGGCTGTGGCCTCTGCATGTGCAAAGCTTGTGCGCCAAACTTTAGGGCGTATTTGCGCCGGCATATCATTAGTGCAAAATGTTTTGGGTAAAAAATAGGCTATTAAAAGGAACTGTCGGAATGGCGGTATGTTAAAAAAAACAAAAAACATACCGCCATTCCGACCATAGGAGGAAAAAAGTGTCGGAATGGTGGGACGTTTGATAAAAAATTAAGTGTCGCCATTCCGACAATTGGAGACCCATGTCGGAATGACGAGATGTCGGAATGGCAGCATGTAACCATGATGAAGGAGAGACCATTTGAGCAGCACAGCCATTTCGTAGCACAGGGACAGCAATCCAAGTTACAGGATCTCCCACGTGGTATCACCTGTCACATTGTGTCAAGGCATCAAAAGAAGAAAAAATCACCAAACTCAAGGACAAAAAGACAAAGACTCCGGTGAACGAAGACAGAGGACTGACAAACCAGAAATACAAAAGGATTCTGGATATCAAGATCCAGAAGAAGAGGCTAACAATGCCACGAACACTTACGATGCTGGGAATGATGCCAGCAATGAACAGAGAAGAAGATTCAGTGTCATCAATCTGCATTACGTGCCTCTAATGAGGGGGTGAATATAGAATCCTCAACGATTACAACGTCTCTGGGAACTGTGACAACAACAAGGTTTAAACCATTTTGATATATATTGTAACCTATTGTCTAAGGAATAGTGCTGAAAATGAGGTAAATCTAATCCACCACTGTCCTTGGTCTTCTGTAGGGTTTTTAAACTAATACGTGGTGGTTTGTTTTTCCACAGAAATTTGGAGATGCATGAATCTAGTGACTTAAACCAAGTAGCAGATGGTTTTATGGGGATCATTGAGAACAAATAGTTAACTTTTGGTAGTATCATCATTTTAATGGATGTAACTCTCCCCATAAGTGATATAGGTAAGGACTTCCAACGAGAGATCGTCCTCTACTGTCTTTAATAATTGCACATAATTTAGCTTTGTCAGCTCTGAGATCCTGGAGGAAATGTTTATGCCTGAATATCTAATATTTCCTGACTGTAAAGTGATCGCAGGTATATTATGGACCCTACAGTTAATGGGCAGAACTGTGGTCTTAGACCAGTTGATAGAGTAGTCAGAAAGTGCTGAGAATTTATTTATGAGTGTGATCGTGTGACTGAGAGACGTCTGTGAGTTCTGAAGGAAAAGTAATACATCATCAGCATAAAGACTTATTTTATGCTCAATATTTTGGGATTAATTACTCACAAACGGGTAAGAAAAGGTAGTATTGCCAGACCATACATGATCAAAACAGGGAGCGGAGGTGGTTCAGCTGCAAGGTGTGAATGTCTGACTATAGTTTGTAAAAAGCGGGTAAGATAAGGTGCGAATGCCCGACAATGTATGATCAAAAGAGGGAGCGGAGGGTTTTGGCTACAAGAAGGTTTGAATGTCCGACCATAGTTTGTAAAAAGCGGGTAAGAAAAGGTTACCATACATCATCAAAAGCAGGAGTGGATGTGTTCGGCTACAAGAAGATTTGAATGTCCATCAATAATTGCTTTAAAATATGAAAGAAAATTTTCGAATATCAAACCGCACATGATCATAAGCGGGAGAGGAGTTGTTCAGCTGCAAGAAGGTGTGAATGTCCACCCATAATTAGAAACCCGACTGTACACAATCAATAGCGGAAGCGGAGTTGTTTGGCTACAAGAAGGTGTGAAAGTCTGACCACGGTTTGTAAAAAGCGGGTAAGAAAAGGTTCGAATGCCCGAATATATACCATCAAAAGTGGAAGTGGATGTGTTCGGCTGCAAGAAGGTGTGAACGTCCGACCAAAGTTTGTAAAAAGCAGTTAAGAAAAGGTTCGAATATCCAACCAAACATAATCAAAAGCGGGAGCAGAGCTGTTCGACTGCAAGTAGGTGTGAATGTCAGATCATAATTTGCAAAAAGCTGATGAGAAAGGGTGAGAATGTCCGGCTATACACCATCAAATGTGGGAGCGGAAGTGTTCGGCTGTGAGTAGGTGTGAATGTCCAACCATAATTGCTGAAAAATGTGTTAGAAGAGACTAGAATGCCGGACAAGACATCATCAAATGCGGGAGCGGAGTTGTTCGGCTGTGAGTAGGTGTGAATCTCCGAGCATAGTTTGTAAAAAGGGGGTAAGAATAGGTTCGAATGCCCGAACATACACTATCAAAACAGGGAGCTGAGGTGGCTCAGCTGCAAGGTGTGAATGTCTGACTATAGTTTGTAAATAAGGTGCGAATGCCCAACAATGTATAATCAAAAGAGGGAGCGGAGGTTTTCGGCTACAAGAAGGTTTGAATGTCCGACCATAGTTTGTAAAAAGCGGGTAAGAAAAGGTTACCATACATCATCAAAAGCAGGAGTGGATGTGTTCGGCTACAAGAAGATTTGAATGTCCATCAATAATTGCTTTAAAACATGAAAGAAAATTTTCGAATATCAAACCGCACATGATCATAAGCGGGAGAGGAGTTGTTCAGCTGCAAGAAGGTGTGAATGTCCACCCATAATTACTGAAAAATGGGTAAGAAGAGGTGAAAATGCCCAACCATACATCATCAAAAGCAGGAGTGGATGTGTTCGGCTACAAGAAAGTTTGAATGTCCGACCATAGTTTGTAAAAAGCGGGTAAGAAAAGGTTCGAATGCCCGAACATAGACCATCAAAAGAGGGAGCGGAGGTGTTCCGCTGTAAGAAGGTGTAAATGTCCGACCATAGTTGGTAAAAAGCGGGTAAGAAAAGGTTAAAATACCCGACTGTACACAATCAATAGCGGGAGCGGAGTTGTTTGGCTACAAGAAGGTGTGAAAGTCCGCCCACGGTTTGTAAAAAGCGGGTAAGAAAAGGTTCGAATGCCCGAATATATACCATCAAAAGTGGAAGTGGATGTGTTCGGCTGCAAGAAGGTGTGAACGTCCGACCAAAGTTTGTAAAAAGCAGTTAAGAAAAGGTTCGAATATCCAACCAAACATAATCAAAAGCGGGAGCAGAGCTGTTCGACTGCAAGTCCGTGTGAATGTCAGATCATAATTTGCAAAAAGCTGATGAGAAAGGGTGAGAATGTCCGGCTATACACCATCAAATGTGGGAGCGGAAGTGTTCGGCTTTGAGTAGGTGTGAATGTCCAACCATAATTGCTGAAAAATGTGTTAGAAGAGACTAGAATGCCGGACAAGACATCATCAAATGCGGGAGCGGAGTTGTTCGGCTGTGAGTAGGTGTGAATCTCCGAGCATAGTTTGTAAAAAGGGGGTAAGAATAGGTTCGAATGCCCAAACATACACTATCAAAACAGGGAGCTGAGGTGGCTCAGCTGCAAGGTGTGAATGTCTGACTATAGTTTGTAAATAAGGTGCGAATGCCCAACAATGTATAATCAAAAGAGGGAGAGGAAGTTTTCGGCTACAAGAAGGTTTGAATGTCCGACCATAGTTTGTAAAAAGCGGGTAAGAAAAGGTTCAAATGCCTGACTATACACCATCAAAAGCGGGAGCAGAGGTGTTCCGCTGTAAGACGGTGTGAATGTCCGACCATATTTGGTAAAAAGTGGGTAAGAAAAGGTTAAAATACCCGACTGTACACAATCAATAGCGGGAGAGGAGGTGTTCAGCTGCAAGAAGGTGTGAATGTCCACCCATAATTACTGAAAAATGGGTAAGAAAAGGTGCGAATGCCAAACCATACATTATCAAAAGCAGGTGTGAATGTCAGATCATAATTTGCAAAAAGCTGATGAGAAAGGGTGAGAATGCCCGACTATACACCATCAAATGCGGGAGCGGAGTTGTTCGGCTGTGAGTAAGTGTGAATCTCCGACCATAATTGCTGAAAAATGTGTTAGAAAAGGTAAGAATGCCGGTCCATACATCATCAAAAGCGGGAGAGGTGGTGTTCGGCTGCAAGTAGGTGTGAATGTCCAGCCATAATTAGTAACAAACGGGTAAGAAAAGGTAGTATTGCCAGACCATACATGATCAAAACAGGGAGCGGAGGTGGTTCAGCTGCAAGAAGGTGTGAATGTCCGACTAAAGTTCAAATATATTAACAAAAGCGGGAGGAGAGGTCTTCGGATGAGAGTGGTTGAGAATTTCCAACCATAATCTATAAAATACGGTGAAAAAAAAGGTGTGATAGAACACTAAAAGGTGGAGCGGAAGTGTTCGGCTGCAAGAAGGTGTGAATGTCCGACTATATTTGGTGAAAAGCAGGTGAAGCAAGGTCTGAATGCCCAACCTTACATCATCAAAAGCGAGATCAGAGGTGTTTGGCTGCATGAAGGCCATAGTTTGCCAAAAGCGGGTAAGCTGCGAATGGCCGACTAAATATCAACAAAAGGTCTTCGGATGCAAGTGGGTGTGAATATCCCACCATACAAGTATGGTGGAAAGGAAGCTGTGAACAGCCGACCATAGTTGGCAAAAAGCGGGTGAGAAAAGGTGCGACTGTCCAACCATACATGATCAAAACAGGGAGCGGAGGTGTTTGGCTGTGACAAGGTGTGAATGTCCACCCAAAATTAATGAAAAGCGGGCAACAAGTAGGTTTGAATGCCCAACCATACATCATCAAAAGCAGGAGTGGATGTGTTCGGCTACAAGAAGGTTTGAATGTCCGAGCATAGTTTGTAAAAAGCGGGTAAGAAAAGGTTCGAATGCCCAAACATACACCATCAAAAGAGGGAGCGGAGGTGTTCCGCTGTAAGAAGGTGTGAATGTCCGACCATAGTTGGTAAAAAACGGGTAAGAAAAGGTTAAAATACCCGACTGTACACAATCAATAGCGGGAGAGGATGTGTTTGGCTACAAGAATGTGTGACAGTCCGACCATGGTTTGTAAAAAACGGGTAAGAAAAGGTGCGAATGCCCGACAATGTATGATCAAAAGAGGGAGCGGAGGTTTTCGGCTACAAGAAGGTTTGAATGTCCGACCATAGTTTGTAAAAAGCGGGTAAGAAAAGGTTCAAATGCCTGACTATACACCATCAAAAGCGGGAGCGGAGGTGTTCGGCTACAAGAAGGTGTGAAAGTTCAACCATGGTTTGTAAAAAGCTGCTTAGAAAACGTTCGAATGCCCGAATATATACCATCAAAAGCGGAAGCGGAGGTGTTCGGCTACAAGAAGGTGTGAAAGTTCAACCATGGTTTGTAAAAAGCTGCTTAGAAAACGTTCGAATGCCCGAATATATACCATCAAAAGCGGGAGCAGAGCTGTTCGACTGCAAGTAGGTGTGAATGTCCAGCCATAATTACTCACAAACGGGTAAGAAAAGGTAGTATTGCCAGACCATACATGATCAAAACAGGGAGCTGAGGTGGTTCAGCTGCAAGGTGTGAATGTCTGACTATAGTTTGTAAAAAGCGGGTAAGACAAGGTGCGAATGCCCGACAATGTATGATCAAAAGAGGGAGTGGAGGTCTTCGGCTGCAAGGTCTGAATGTCTAACCATAATTTCTAAAAACCGGGTAAGAAAAGGCTCGAAAGCCCGACTATACACAATCAAAAGCGGGAGCGGGAGGTTTTCAGCTGCAAATCCTTCACTCAAACCAAGTGAAAACTGCTTTGTCCTTCATATTTATCAATTTCTAGATCGACTTCAACAAAGAACAACATTGTACTTTGCAGTAAAGAAAGAGCAAATCAAAAGTTTTAGGAATCCGAGAATAAGCTTATTTTCATGAGTTCTGCACGATTATTGATTTTACTATAAATGAATGCTTTCACTCAAACTATGTTAAAACTGCTTTGTCCTTCATATTTATCAATGTCTAGATTGACTTCAACAAAGAACAACACTGGATTTTGCAGTAGAAGAAAGAGCAACACTGAAGGATCAGTAATCCGAGAATAAGCTTATTTTCATACGTTCTGCATGATTTGGGATTTTATGTATAAAATGAATTCCTTCACTCAAACCTAGTGAAAACTGCTTTGTCCTTCATATTTATCAATGTCTAGATCGACTTCAACAAAGAACAACATTGTATTTTGCAGTAGAAGAAAGAGCAACACTTGAAGGAACAGGAATCCGAGAATGAGCTTATTTTCATACGTTCTGCATGATTTGGGATTTTATGTATAAAATGAATTCCTTTACTCAAACTATGTTAAAACTGCTTTGTCCTTCATATTTACCAATGTCTAGATTGACTTCAACAAAGAACAACACTGGATTTTGCAGTAGAAGAAATAGCAACACTGAAGGATCAGGAATCCTAAAACACGCTTATTTTCATACGTTCTGCTTGATTTGAGATTTTGCTATAAAATTAATTCCTTCACTCAAACAAAGTGGAAACTGCTTTGTCCTTCATATTTATCAATGTCTATATCGATTTCAACAAAGAACAACATTGTATTTTGCAGTAGAAGAAAGAGCTACACTTGAAGGAACAGGAATCCGAGAATAAGCTTATTTTCATACGTTCTGCATGATTTGGGATTTTATGTATAAAATGAATTCCTTTACTCAAACTATGTTAAAACTGCTTTGTCCTTCATATTTATCAATGTCTAGATTGACTTCAACAAAGAACAACATTGTATTTTGCAGTAGAAGAAATAGCAACACTGAAGGATCAGGAATCCGAAAACACGCTTATTTTCATACGTTCTGCTTGATTTGGGATTTTCCTATAAAATGAATTGCTTTGCTCAAACCAAGTTAAAATTGCTTTGTCCTTCATAGTTATCCATGTCTAAAATGTATCAAGCATAAAGTTCCTCATATTACCCTGAATGAGAAAGAAGCATCCCTTTGATTGAGCAATACGTTCTTTTGCGGAGTTATGCATGATTTCGGATTTTGCTATAAAATTCATTCCTTCACACCTTTTTTTTCACCGCATTTTATAGATTATGGTTGGAAATTTCAACCACTCTAATCTGAAGACCTCTCCTCCCGCTTTTGTTAATATATTTGAACTTTAGTTGGACATTCACCCCTTTTTGCAGCTAAACCACCTCCGCTCCCTGTTTTGATCATGTATGGTCTGGCAATACTACATTTTCTTACCCGTTTGTGAGTAATTATGGCTGGATATTCACACCTACTTGCAGCTGAACACAATCTCTCTCGCTTTTAATTATATTCGGGCATTCGAACCTTTTCTTACCCGCTTTTTGATGATGTATGCTTGGGCATTCAAACCTACTTTTTGCCAACTTTTCATTAATTTTGGGTGGACATTCACACCTTGTCACAGCCAAACACCTCCTCTCCCTGTTTTGATCATGTATGGTTGGACATTCGCACCTTGTCTCACCCGCTTTTTGCAAACTATGGTCGGCTGTTCACAGCTTCCTCTCCACCTTACTTGTATGGTGGGATGTTCACACCCAGTTGCATCCGAAGACCTCCGCCCCCACTTTTGTTGATATTTAGTTGTTCATTCGCAGCTTACCCGCTTTTGGCAAACTATGGCCTTCTTGCAGCCAAACACCTCTGATCTCGCTTTTGATAATGTAAGGTTGGGCATTCAGACCTTGCTTCACCTGCTTTTCACCAAATATAGTCGGACATTCACACCTTCTTGCAGCCGAACACTTCCGCTCCACCTTTTAGTGTTCTATCACACCTTTTTTTCAGCGAATTTTATAGATTATGGTTGGAAATTCTCAACCACTCTCATCCGAAGACCTCTCCTCCCGCTTTTGTTAATATATTTGAATTTTAGTGAGACATTCACACCTTCTTGCAGCTGAACCACCTCCGCTCCCTGTTTTGATCATGTATGGTCTGGCAATACTACCTTTTCTTACCCGTTTGTGAGTAATTATGGCTGGACATTCACACCTACTTGCAGCCGAACACCACCTCTCTCGCTTTTGATGATGTATGGACCGGCATTCTTACCTTTTGTAACACATTTTTCAGAAATTACGGTCGGAGATTCACACCTACTCACAGCCGAACAACTCCGCTCCCGCATTTGATGGTGTGCAGTCGGACATTCTCACCCTTTCTCATCAGCTTTTTGCAAATTATGATCTGACATTCACACCTACTTGCAGTCGAAAAGCTATGCTCCCGCTTTTGATTATGTTTGGTTGGATATTCAAACCTTTTCTTAACTGCTTTTTACAAATTTTGGTTGGACGTTCACACCTTTTTGTAGCCGAACACATCCACTCCTGCTTTTGATGATGTATGGTTGGGCATTCGCACCTTTTTTTTACCCATTTGTCAGGAATAATGGGTGGACATTCACACCTTCTTGCAGCTGAACACCTCCTCTCCCACTTATGATCATGTGCGGTTTGATTTTAGAAAATTTTCTTTCATGTTTTCTAGCAATTATTGATGGACATTTAGACCTTCTTGCAGCTGAACACCTCCGCTCCTGCTTTTGATCATACCTTGTCAGGCATTCGCACCATGTCTTACCCGCTTTTTACAAACTTTAGTCGAACATTTACACCTTTTTGCAGCCGAACACCACCTCTCCCGCTTTTGATGATGTATGGTCCGGCATTCTTTCCTTTTCTAACACATTTTTCAGCAATTATGGTCGGACATTCACACCTACTCAGAGCCGAACACCTCCGCTCCCGCATTTGATGGTGTATAGTCGGGCATTCTCACCCTTTCTCATCAGCTTTTTGCAAATTATGATCTGACATTCACACCTGCTTTTGATAATGTATGGTTGGACATTCGCACCTTTTTTTACCTATTTTTCAGGAATTATTCTCAAACTACAAAATTTTTTTAATTGTTGAAACTTGATTTGAAGTGGATAAATAAGGAAGACAAACAGTTTTAAGTCAGGCTGATAGCAATTAATTTTATAGCAAAATCTTTTTTTCGTCATTTGTCGAGAGATGCTTATTGCTGAAGAAGTTCTTTCTCATTCTACAAAGTACAACGTTGTTTATCATTGAAACTTGATTAGACATGAATAAATATGAAGGACAAAGCAGTCTTAACATGGTTTGAGTTAAGGAATTCGTTTTATAGGAGAATCCGAATTCGTGCATAACTCGTAAAATAGAGCTTATTTTCGGATTCCTGAAGAATGAGTCTGGTTCTTTCTCATAATACAAAGTTTGTTGTTTATTGTTGAAACTTCATCAGACCGTTAGATATAGTCGGACTCACCTCGACGCACGGCTTGGGATCTGGAACCAGTACTCTTGAGAGGGGTTGGACTCTCTTCCACTCTGGAGTTGCCCGTGGTGAGAGGCGCAGAGCAGGTGTGGGCATACTTATTGCCCCCCGGCTGTGTGCCAGTACATTGGGGTTTACCCCAGTGAACGAGAGGGTAGCCTCCCTCCGCCTTTGGGTGGGGGGACGAGTCCTGACTGTTGTTTGTGCCTATGCGCCAAACAGCAGTTCAGAGTACCTACCCTTTTTGGAGTCTCTGGGGGAGGCACTGGAGAATGCTCCTACCGGAGACTCCCTCATTCTGCTGGGGGACTTCAATGCTCACGTGGGCAATGACAGTGAGACCTGGAGGGGTGTGATTGGGAGGAACGGCCCCCCCGATCTGAATCAGAGTGGTGTTATGTTGTTGGACTTCTGTGCCAGTCATAGACTGTCCATAACGAACACCATGTTCAGGCATAAGGGTGTCCATATGTGCACTTGGCACCAGGACACCCTTGGCCGCAGTTCGATGATCGACTTTGTGGTTGTATCATCGGACTTGCGGCCGTATGTCCTGGACACTGGGTGAAGAGAGGGGCGGAGCTGTCAACTGATCACCACCTGGTGGTGAGTTGGCTCCGCTGGTGGGGGAGGATGCCGATCAGACCTGGCAGGCCCATACGTATTGTGAGGGTCTGCTGGGAGCGTTTGTCAGAATCCCCCGTCAGAAGGAGCTTTAACTCCCACCTCCGGCAGAGCTTCAACCATATTTGAGGTGGGGGACATTGAGTCCGAATGGGCCATGTTCCGTGACTCCATTGCCGAGGCAGCTGGTCGGAGTTGTGGCCGTAAGGTGGTCGGTGCCTGTCGTGGCGGCAACCCTCGAACCTGCTGGTGGACACCAGTGGTGAGGGAAGCCGTCAAGCTGAAGAAGGAGTCCTATCGGGCCTTTTTGGCCAGTGGGACCCTGGAAGAAGCTGATAGGTACCGACGGGCAAGACGGGCCACGGCTTCGGCGGTTGTGAGGCAAAAACTCGGGCCTGGGAGGAGTTCGGTGAGACCATGGAGAACGATTTCCGGACGGCCTCGAAAAGATTCTGGTCCACCATCCGGCGTCTCAGGGGGGGGGAAGCGGCTCACAGTCAACACTGTTTACAGTGGGGACGGGGCTTTGCTGACCTCAACTAGGGATGTTGTGAGTCGGTGGGGGGAGTACTTCGAGGAACTCCTCAATCCTACCAACACGTGCTCGGAAGAGGCAGAGTCGGAGAGCTCGGAGACGGGGCCTCCCATTTCTGGGGCTGAGGTTGCCGAGGTGGTTAAAAAGCTCCTCGGTGGCAAGGCCCCGGGGGTGGATGAGGTCCGTCCTGAGTTTCTCAAGGCTCTGGATGTTGTAGGGCTGTCTTGGCTGACACGCCTCTGCAGTATCGCGTTGACATCGGGGACAGTGCCTCTGGACTGGCAGATTGGGGTGGTGGTCCCCCTCTTTAAAAAGGGGGACCGGAGGGTGTGTTCCAACTATAGGGGTATCACACTCCTCAGCCTCCCTGGTAAGGTCTATTCGGGGGTATTGGAGAGGAGGATCCGTCGGATAATCGAGCCTCGGATTCAGGAGATGCAGTGTGGCTTTCGTCCTGGCCGTGGAACAGTGGACCAGCTCTATACCCTCGGCAGGATCCTGGAGGGTGCATGGGAGTTCACCCAACCAGTCTACATGTGTTTTGTGGACTTGGAGAAAGCGTTCGACCGTGTCCCTCGTGGAGTCCTGTGGGGGGTGCTCCGGGAATATGGAGTGCCGGACCCCTTGATAGGGGCCGTTCGGTCTCTGTATGACCGGTGCCAGAGTTTGGTCCGCATTGCCGGCAGTAAGTCGGATACGTTTCCGGTGAGAGTTGGACTCCGTCAGGGCTGCCCTTTGTCACCGATTCTGTTCCTAACTTTTATGGACAGAATTTCTAGGCGGAGCCAGGGAGTTGAGGGTGTCCCATTTGGCGACCTCAGAATCGGGTCTCTGCTTTTTGCAGATGATGTGGTTCTGTTAGCGTCGTCAGGCCGTGACCTTCAGCTCTCACTGGAGTGATTCGCAGCCGAGTATGAAGCGGCTGGGATGAGAATCAGCACCTCCAAATCCGAGACTATGGTTCTCAGCCGGAAAAGGGTGGAATGCTCTCTCCGGGTCGGGAATGAGATCCTTCCCCAAGAGGAGGAGTTCAAGTATCTCGGGGTCTTGTTCACGAGTGACGGACGAATGGAGCGGGAGATTGACGGGCGGATCGGTGCGGCGCCTGCAGTGTTGCAGGCTCTGCACCGACCCGTCGTTGTGAAGAGGGAGCTGAGCCAGAAGGCGAAGCTCTCTACTTACTGGTCAATCTACGTTCCCATCCTCACCTATGGTCACGAGTTGTGGGTAGTGAGCGAAAAAACAAGATCGCGAATACAAGCGGCCGAAATGGGTTTCCTCCGCAGGGTGTCTGGGCTCTCCCTTAGAGATAGGGTGAGAAGCTCAGTCATCCGGGAGGGGCTCGGAGTAGAACCGCTGCTCCTCCGCATTGAGAGGAGTCAGATGAGGTGGCTCGGGCATCTGGTTAGGATGCCCCCTGGGCGCCTCCCTGGGGAGGTGTTCCGGGCACGTCCCACTGGGAGGAGACCCCGGGGGAGACCCAGGACACGTTGGAGAGACTATGTCTCTCGGCTGGCCTGGGAACGCCTCGGGGTCCCCCCGGAAGAGCTGGAGGAAGTGGCCGGGGACAGAGACGTCTGGGTTTCTCTGCTCAAGCTGCTGCCCCCGCGACCCGACCCCCGGATAAGCGGCAGATGATGGATGGATGGATGGATATATCCTCCACCAACCAGACTTACAACCCCCGACTAGGGTAGCAGAATTTCTAAGCATCTGTACCCCAAAACTACTATCAAAAATATATAAATATAAAGATAGATGACACAATGTCTCTTCCATCCTCAAAATGGGAGGCAGATATATCCATCAGTTCTGGTCATAGCTTCTAACCACAAATATGTTTGAACACCTTCATAAAGACTCGAAATCCTAATTTACAGCTCATACAATACAAAATCCTTCATAGAACACACTATACAGGACAAAGGATGTTCAGGATGGGTCTAACACACTCAAACATCTGCTCACATTGCACAGATAACACACCTGATGATTATGCACACGCTTTGTGGTTTTTCTGCGCCTGTCCAGAAGTTCTGGCTTGAAGTCTGTGAGGACCTATCAACATGGCTAAAGTGTAGCATCCCTGCATGCCCCACACTGTGCATACTGGGTGACTTAGACAACATCAACATGGAAATTAACTCAGCACACATGGTTGTCACATTGTTATGTATCGCAAAGAAAACTATTCTCATGAACTGGAAAGCGAAGAACAATCTGTGTATTAACCAGTTTAGAAATTTTCTTTTAGATTATATTAGCATGGAAACAATGTCTGCCTCCTCAAAACATCAATTGGCTGAATTTCATTCTCTCTGGTCCCCTCTGATTAGTTTTATCACATAGTGGTGGTGGTGGGTTGCTGGGTGATGGTGGGTCTCAGGCCCGGGCTGCTGCGACTGGTGTGACCGGGTGGTTTGTTTGTTTGTTTTTTGATGTTGTTTGTTTGTTTTTTGTAGAGGTCCTCCTGGGTGGGGTTGGGTTGAGTGGGGTGGGGCGGGATGGGTACCTTCTGGGGGTACAGTAGCTCCCGGAATATGGTCGCTGCAGGCCCCGAGCCTGGTGGACATCAGGCCCTCCTGCCCATTGTTGGCTCCCAGGTAGCGGGGATGCCTATTGCAGCCAGTCCCTGGCTGCCCTCTCTGGGGGAGAGTAGCTCCCCCGGTATATATCCCCATACCCCTCTCCCTTCTGGCTCCTGTACACAGCACACACTCACACATGAAGGTTTTGGGGGCGTGTGTGTTCGGTGGGGTGTAGTGGATGGGGCCACGTAGGTGGTCCCCTTTGGTTGCACTCTGCAGTTCCCTGCCCCTGTTTTAATTACACCTTAGACATTACTACTTATCAAACACACTCACACACACACATTAGGTCTTGGGGGGTGGTTACACTGAGTGGCATCTGGTGGGCGGGGCTCTTTGGGTATGTAGGCTGCCCAGAGTGCCGCGCTCCCAGTTCTACAAGTTTGGCTGCCCCTCAATTTTAATTGCTCACTATTAGAAAATATTGAAGAGCCAGAAGGGTGAGGGGAGGGGTCTTCTTCGCACACCCCTGCTTCCTGGTGTCTGCTCGGGGCAGGAGGGGCCAGGAGGATTAATTAATTGTTCTGCTGGTTCGCGGTCTGTGGTGGCTGGGGGGTTGCTGGCCTCCTGGTGTGCCCGCTGCACTACACCCCAGCAGAGTCGAGGGAGGTAGGATGTGTGGATGTGTGGATGTATGGGACGTGAAAGTGTGTGTGGTAATGATTGGGCCTGGATCTGTGACTTGCTGTCGCCTGGCCTGCCTGTGTTTCTCCCGATGGGGCATCAGCGTTGCCTCTCCCCACTGCTCGCGACTTCACCCACCTGTGGGCACGTCTTGACTCCCAGGGCATTTGGCCAGGGGCGCTGGGGCAGGCGCTGACCCACTTTGTGGCTGTCTGGGGCGCTTGGCCCTCCTGGGTATTGGGTGGGGCCTCTGCCGGGGGGTTTGGGGGCGCTCGGGCTCCTGGGGCCCAGGTCCAGTGCACGGCCCATGTCTGGGCGGCTGGGGCCGGGCGGGGTCGGTGGGCTGTTACCCCTGGTTCCCGGAGTGCCTCTGCCCTATGCTTATGGGGGCTCTTTCCGGGGGCTTCCTCTGCAGTCTTCTGGGTGGATGCGTGGTTGCCCCTGCAGTGGGCTGCCTGGGTTCTGTGCTCTGTGGGGGCTGCTGGTGGCCTGGGTCTTGTGGCCCTCTCTGCCTGCTTCTGATTGCTTGGGGGGGGGCTGTGGATTGTGGCCCTGTACGCTTATACACTCATAACTAAGCACGGTTATCATGTAGGTCCTGTGCCATGGGTGTTGCATGTTCTCAGACACACACACACACATTCATTAGTCCAGTAGCATGGTCACTAAGCAGTTGATGTATTATCATGTCGTCTCAGGTCATCTATATCCACAGCTGTGTTGTATGCGATTGCCGCTTCTTGTGCTTGTTTTTGTTTGTTTGTGTGTTTGTTTTTTCTCTGCTTGTCTGCTTTCAGGTGCTCCTGGTGGCGCTAAGGCTGGATTCCCCTCATAGGCCATGGATTGTTGTCTGTTTTGTTTTTTACAGGTGTAGCAGCTGGTTGTCTGGTTTTTGTTTCTATTTTTGTTCTGTTTCCTCTTCTTTCCTCTTCTTCTTTCCTTGTCCCCCGGTCCGGTTCAGTTCAGTTCATGTCATATATTGTAAACAGAAATAAAAAAATGGGCATCAAGGGGAGCTTTACATTTATAAAACTTCCCTTGGCAAAACAAATCTGTTTGGCATCAAAGGTATTCAGACTACAATTCTTCTGACATAATGCTGAACAGGACAAGGGGAAAAAAAAGTAAAGAAGACAGTTCTGCCGAAAGCCAGGGATAGACCTGTTCTAAGTTCTATACTTTTTAAAAGGGGCGTGTTTATCAACTATGGAATTAGAAGATTTACAAAAATGGTCAAGTGCTAGATCTTCATCTGGGATTTTAACAGTGTCATATAACTATTCAACAGATCAGTTAAAAAAAAGCCTGCTCATGGAGATGTTTCAGGATCTGGATACCAAGCGTGGACCTAATGTTTTCATTTTTGCAATTCTGATACAGGCTATTGAGCAGTGATAACTAACACCAAGTTCAGATACTGCGGATTTTCTACCTTTGATTTGTTAAGATTGAGCCAATCAGGGACAACCTTGAAGGATCTCTTTGGTTTTGTAGGATCAGTAATTACCTGAGAAAGGTTGATATTGGTACACACCTTTTTTAAATGATCAGAGGCAGAGTTCAACTTGTTTAAATTAAAATTGCCACACAGGGATTGGGTTTAGGCCACATGCACACAGAATGACATCAACAAATATAAGAAATATTAAACATTTACACATAGATTTTTGAATATATGTAGAGGAATGATACTTTGAAATGTGCTCATTGCGGAGTTATGATCAGTTGAGTAATGAAGGTTGAACTATTCTGGGAAAGAGGTTCTATTCCCAGCATCATGATGGACACTCCTGATATAGAAGGTTTTGCTAACGCATTGGAATTGTTTTACTATTTTCATATGCATGTGCAATGAAGAATTGCTTGCTGCTGATAAATGCAAAGAAGAACAGCTTACACATAGATGCTCACATATAGGCTGCTGAATGCAATGAAGACCTGCTTATCAAGTAAAGTTCAATGTCAATGTGTAATATTCAATTAGGATTTGCAAAACAGTGAAGTTAAACAATGAATTGGTCCATAGTCGGTATGAGAAGACTACAGGAATATTTACCTGGGTGTACGTTCAAACAGAGATGAGAAAATTGCGATAAATAATTGTTTGTTTGTTTGTTAGTATGTATATGAATGTTATGTGTATAAACTGTGTTGAGTTATAGTTACTCAGTAGTGTCTCAGTGAAACAACCGACGGGGGAAGCCTTGCGGTGACAACAAAAGCAGTGTTTTACTGATCAGTCAAGTTGCTCCAGTGTACTCCATACAAACTGGTTGGCTGCTGAAGGGATAGAAAATGGGGAATACTTGTTTTAAAGCAAACAAGGAATTAGATGGGAAAAATACATGTTTTAACGGGACCCAGACAATATTAAATACTCAGACAGATGGGAGAAGAAGTGTAGTTTTGTAGGAAATCACAAAATTATTACATAGAATTAGTGAAATCAATTGAAGAATGCCTTTCTGAAGAGCTGTTTACCACAGATGAGCAGCTTTGCGACCAAGCACATTGTAGATCGCTTTACTGCCAAAATGATCTAATTTAATGGATTGGTTTAGACATGCATAACAGCATTTTAAGAACAAAGAGAGAAACAAAAAGGGACAACGCTTCATGGTGGAAGGTGATGTATAAATAACTGTGTATATGATGAAGGGGGTGGCAACACCCATTCCGAAATCCCGCCATTCCGACATCCTGCTATTCCGACATCCCACCATTCCGACATACCACCATTCCGACATACCACCATTCCGACATGCAAACGTCCCACCATTCCGACATCCCACCATTGCGACATCCCGCTATTCTGACGTTCAAATGTCCCACCATTCCGACAAGGCTTTCCGTATAAGGAAATGTGTGTTACTCAACAGGTGAGTCCCTTCTTTCTGTTCATGCAATTTATATGTTTAACACATGTTTATAGACAAGCGTTATTAAAAACACAAAGTCTCGGCAACTGGAGGAGGAGAAGCAGTCCGCGGTGGTTTTCAATCACACACTCCAATGCCACTTGTTTCAACTTCCGAAAATTTAATCCAGGAAAAATAGGCTTACAAACATGGACCAAAACGGCTCCATAACACGCACAAGAATCCAAAAGAAACGAAAGTTAACTAAAAGAAAGCAAATAAACAGTATGAAGTGGTCAAAATTGGTTTTACGCATGCCTATGTGCGTCTGGCACATGCGTCTTCGGGCTCTCCCACGTTGGTTTGTGGATGAAAGCTATATGTTCAGCTGTAATGTCATGTAAAAACAATCTCTACATGACATTTACTCCCAGGTGTGACCAGTTAGGTCCTTAAGATATCAACAGGCTGTATAAAGCTACAACCGTTGCGGCTGTGTGTTTGTGCCAAATGCGCAAAGCCCATCCGCGCTTCCCAAAATTGGAGTGAGTACTCATAAATCACGTGAATAACATGAATAAACGTTTTTACTGAATTTTGTTGTGTTTTATACGTTCTATGCTGTCATTTCTATCTTCTCCTATTGGCAAGGCAAGGCAGAGTGCTCGCAACTGTGTCCTGTGCAGTAGCCGTGATATCTGTAATTGCAATTATTACTTTTGCATATGATGACAGCGTGCAAAAGACGCATGGGCTCTGTGGAGAGCTCCGCTCCAGCTGGCTGCTGTGACAGCTCACTGACACTGTATTTCTGCTTTATCAGTTTCAGTCTCGCCAGAGTTACATTAATATCTATATTTTTATATTTGAAATTCAGGGGATTTTGATAATAGATTATTAAAGTTTGTTTGCGAGGCTGTGGCCTCTGCATGTGCAAAGCTTGTGCGCCAAACTTTAGGGCGTATTTGCGCCGGCATATCATTAGTGCAAAATGTTTTGGGTAAAAAATAGGCTATTAAAAGGAACTGTCGGAATGGCGGTATGTTAAAAAAAACAAAAAACATACCGCCATTCCGACCATAGGAGGAAAAAAGTGTCGGAATGGTGGGACGTTTGATAAAAAATTAAGTGTCGCCATTCCGACAATTGGAGACCCATGTCGGAATGACGAGATGTCGGAATGGCAGCATGTAACCATGATGAAGGAGAGACCATTTGAGCAGCACAGCCATTTCGTAGCACAGGGACAGCAATCCAAGTTACAGGATCTCCCACGTGGTATCACCTGTCACATTGTGTCAAGGCATCAAAAGAAGAAAAAATCACCAAACTCAAGGACAAAAAGACAAAGACTCCGGTGAACGAAGACAGAGGACTGACAAACCAGAAATACAAAAGGATTCTGGATATCAAGATCCAGAAGAAGAGGCTAACAATGCCACGAACACTTACGATGCTGGGAATGATGCCAGCAATGAACAGAGAAGAAGATTCAGTGTCATCAATCTGCATTACGTGCCTCTAATGAGGGGGTGAATATAGAATCCTCAACGATTACAAGAAAAGGTAGTATTGCCAGACCATACATGATCAAAACAGGGAGCGGAGGTGGTTCAGCTGCAAGGTGTGAATGTCTGACTATAGTTTGTAAAAAGCGGGTAAGATAAGGTGCGAATGCCCGACAATGTAAGATCAAAAGAGGGAGCGGAGGTTTTTGGCTACAAGAAGGTATGAATGTCCGACCATAGTTTGTAAAAAGCGGGTAAGAAAAGGTTACCATACATCATCAAAAGCAGGAGTGGATGTGTTCGGCTACAAGAAGATTTGAATGTCCAGCAATAATTGCTTTAAAACATGAAAGAAAATTTTCGAATATCAAACCGCACATGATCATAAGCGGGAGAGGAGTTGTTCAGCTGCAAGAAGGTGTGAATGTCCACCCATAATTACTGAAAAATGGGTAAGAAAAGGTGAAAATGCCCAACCATACATCATCAAAAGCAGGAGTGGATGTGTTCGGCTACAAGAAGGTTTGAATGTCCGACCATAGTTTGTAAAAAGCGGGTAAGAAAAGGTTTGAATGCCCGAACATAGACCATCAAAAGAGGGAGCGGAGGTGTTCCCCTGTAAGAAGGTGTAAATGTCCGACCATAGTTGGTAAAAAGCGGGTAAGAAAAGGTTAAAATACCCGACTGTACACAATCAATAGCGGGAGCGGAGTTGTTTGGCTACAAGAAGGTGTGAAAGTCCGACCACGGTTTGTAAAAAGCGGGTAAGAAAAGGTTCGAATGCCCGAATATATACCATCAAAAGTGGAAGTGGATGGGTTCGGCTGCAAGAAGGTGTGAACGTCCGACCAAAGTTTGTAAAAAGCAGTTAAGAAAAGGTTCGAATATCCAACCAAACATAATCAAAAGCGGGAGCAGAGCTGTTCGACTGCAAGTAGGTGTGAATGTCAGATCATAATTTCCAAAAAGCTGATGAGAAAGGGTGAGAATGCCCGGCTATACCATCAAATGCGGGAGCGGAAGTGTTCGGCTGTGAGTAGGTGTGAATCTCCGACCATAGTTTGTAAAAAGGGGGTAAGAATAGGTTCGAATGCCCGAACATACACTATCAAAACAGGGAGCTGAGGTGGCTCAGCTGCAAGGTGTGAATGTGTGACTATAGTTTGTAAATAAGGTGCGAATGCCCAACAATGTATAATCAAAAGAGGGAGCGGAGGTTTTCGGCTACAAGAAGGTTTGAATGTCCGACCATAGTTTGTAAAATGCGGGTAAGAAAAGGTTCAAGCGCCTTACTATACACCATCAAAAGCGGGAGCAGAGGTGTTCCGCTGTAAGACGGTGTGAATGTCCGACCATATTTGGTAAAAAGCGGGTAAGAAAAGGTTAAAATACCCGACTGTACACAATCAATAGCGGGAGAGGAGGTTTTCAGCTGCAAGAAGGTGTGAATGTCCACCCATAATTACTGAAAAATGGGTAAGAAAAGGTGCGAATGCCCAACCATACATTATCAAAAGCAGGTGTGAATGTCAGATCATAATTTGCAAAAAGCTGATGAGAAAGGGTGAGAATGCCCGACTATACACCATCAAATGCGGGAGCGGAGTTGTTCGGCTGTGAGTAAGTGTGAATCTCCGACCATAATTGCTGAAAAATGTGTTAGAAAAGGTAAGAATGCCGGTCCATACATCATCAAAAGCGGGAGAGGTGGTGTTCGGCTGCAAGTAGGTGTGAATGTCAAGCCATAATTAGTAACAAACGGGTAAGAAAAGGTAGTATTGCCATACCATATATGATCAAAACAGGGAGCGGAGGTGGTTCAGCTGCAAGAAGGTGTGAATGTCCGACTAAAGTTCAAATATATTAACAAAAGCGGGAGGAGAGGTCTTCAGATGAGAGTTGTTGAGAATTTCCAACCATAATCTATAAAATGCGGTGAAAAAAAGGTGTGATAGAACACTAAAAGGTGGAGCGGAAGTGTTCGGCTGCAAGAAGGTGTGAATGTCCTCCTATATTTGGTGAAAAGCAGGTGAAGCAAGTTCTGAATGCCCAACCTTACATCATCAAAAGCGAGATCAGAGGTGTTTGGCTGCATGAAGGCCATAGTTTGCCAAAAGCGGGTAAGCTGCGAATGACCGACTAAATATCAACAAAAGGTCTTCGGATGCAAGTGGGTGTGAATATCCCACCATACAAGTATGGTGGAGAGGAAGCTGTGAACAGCCAACCATAGTTGGCAAAAAGCGGGTGAGAAAAGGTGCGAATGTCCAACCATACATGATCAAAACAGGGAGCGGAGGTGTTTGGCTGTGACAAGGTGTGAATGTCCACCCAAAATTAATGAAAAGTGGGCAACAAGTAGGTTTGAATGCCCAACCATACATCATCAAAAGCAGGAGTGGATGTGTTCGGCTACAAGAAGGTTTGAATGTCCGAGCATAGTTTGTAAAAAGCGGGTAAGAAAAGGTTCGAATGCCCAAACATACACCATCAAAAGAGGGAGCGGAGGTGTTCCGCTGTAAGAAGGTGTGAATGTCCGACCATAGTTGGTAAAAAGCGGGTAAGAAAAGGTTAAAATACCCGACTGTACACAATCAATAGCGGGAGCGGATGTGTTTGGCTACAAGAATGTGTGACAGTCCGACCATGGTTTGTAAAAAACGGGTAAGAAAAGGTGCGAATGCCCGACAATGTATGATCAAAAGAGGGAGCGGAGGTTTTCGGCTACAAGAAGGTTTGAATGTCCGACCATAGTTTGTAAAAAGCGGGTAAGAAAAGGTTCAAATGCCTGACTATACACCATCAAAAGCGGGAGCGGAGGTGTTCCGCTGTAAGAAGGTGTGAATGTCCGACCATAGTTGGTAAAAAGCGGGTAAGAAAAGGTTAAAATACCTGACTGTACATAATCAATTGCGGGACCGAAGTTGTTCGGCTACAAGAAGGTGTGAAAGTTCAACCATCGTTTGTAAAAAGCTGCTAAGAAAAGGTTCAAATACCTGACTATACACCATCAAAAGCGGGAGCGGAGGTGTTCCGGTGTAAGACGGTGTGAATGTCCGACCATAGTTGGTAAAAAGCGGGTAAGAAAAGGTTAAAATACCTGACTGTACATAATCAATTGCGGGACCGAAGTTGTTCGGCTACAAGAAGGTGTGAAAGTTCAACCATCGTTTGTAAAAAGCTGCTAAGAAAAGGTTCAAATACCTGACTATACACCATCAAAAGCGGGAGCGGAGGTGTTCCGGTGTAAGACGGTGTGAACGTCCGACCAAAGTTTGTAAAAAGCAGTTAAGAAAAGGTTCGAATATCCAACCAAACATAATCAAAAGCGGGAGCAGAGCTGTTCGACTGCAAGTAGGTGTGAATGTCCAACCATAATTACTCACAAACGGGTAAGAAAAGGTAGTATTGCCAGACCATACATGATCAAATGCGGGAGCTGAGGTGGTTCAGCACCAAGGTGTGAATGTCTGACTATAGTTTGTAAAAAGCGGGTAAGATAAGGTGCGAATGCCCGACAATGTATAATCAAAAGAGGGAGCAGAGGTTTTCGGCTACAAGAAGGTTTGAATGTCCGACCATAGTTTGTAAAAAGCGGGTAAGAAAAGGTTCAAATGCCTGACTATACACCATCAAAAGCGGGAGCGGAGATGTTCCGCTGTAAGACGGTGTGAATGTCCGACCATAGTTCGTAAAAAGTGGGTAAGAAAAGGTTAAAATACCCGACTGTACACAATCAATAGCGGGAGCGGATGTGTTTGGCTACAAGAATGTGTGAAAGTCCGACCATGGTTTGTAAAAAACGGGTAAGAAAAGATGCGAATGCCCGACAACGTATGATCAAAAGAGGGAGCGGAGGTTTTTGGCTACAAGAAGGTTTGAATGTCCGACCATAGTTTGTAAAAAGCGGGTAAGAAAAGGTTCAAATGCCTGACTATACACCATCAAAAGCGGGAGTGGAGGTGTTCCGATGTAAGACGGTGTGAATGTCCGACCATAGTTGGTAAAAAGCGGGTAAGAAAAGGTTAAAATACCCGACTGTACACAATCAATAGGGGGAGCGGAGTTGTTCGGCTACAAGAAGGTGTGAAAGTCCAACCATGGTTTGTAAAAAGCTGGTAAGAAAAGGTTCGAATGCCCGAATATATACCATCAAAAGCGGAAGCGGAGATGTTCGGCTGCAAGAAGGTGTGAACGTCCGTACAAAGTTTGTAAAAAGCAGTTAAGAAAAGGTTCGAATATACAACCAAACATAATCAAAAGCGGGAGCAGAGCTGTTCGACTGCAAGTAGGTGTGAATGTCCAGCCATAATTACTCACAAACGGGTAAGAAAAGGTAGTATTGCCAGACCATACATGATCAAAATGGGAGCTGAGGTGGTTCAGCACCAAGGTGTGAATGTCTGACTATAGTTTGTAAAAAGCGGGTAAGATAAGGTGCGAATGCCCGACAATGTATAATCAAAAGAGGGAGCAGAGGTTTTCGGCTACAAGAAGGTTTGAATGTCCGACCATAGTTTGTAAAAAGCGGGTAAGAAAAGGTTCAAATGCCTGACTATACACCATCAAAAGCGGGAGCGGAGATGTTCCGCTGTAAGACGGTGTGAATGTCCGACCATAGTTGGTAAAAAGCGGGTAAGAAAAGGTTAAAATACCCGACTGTACACAATCAATAGGAATGAATTTTATAGCAAAATCCGAAATCATGCATAACTCCGCAAAAGGAACGTATTGCTCAACCAAAGGTATGCTTCTTTCTCATTCAGGGTAATATGAGGAACTTTATGCTTGATACATTTTAGACATGGATAACTATGAAGGACAAAGCAATTTTAACTTGGTTTGAGCAAAGCAATTCATTTTATAGGAAAATCCGAAATCGTGCAGGACTCATGAAAGTAAGCTTATTCTCGGATTCCTGATCCTCCAGTGTTGCTCTTTCCTATACTGCAAAGTACAGCCTTGTTCTTTGTTGAAATCGATATAGACATTGATAAATATGAAGGACAAAGCAGTTTCCACTTTGTTTGAGTGAAGGAATTAATTTTATAGCAAAATCCCAAATCAAGCAGAACGTATGAAAATAAGCTTGTTTTCGGATTCCTGATCCTTTCAGTGTTGCTATTTCTTCTACTGCAAAATACAATGTTGTTCTTTGTTGAAGTAAATCTAGACATTGATAAATATGAAGGACAAAGAAGTTTTCACTTGGTTTGAGTGAAGGAATTCATTTTATACATAAAATCCCAAATCATGCAGAACGTATGAAAATAAGCTTATTCTCGGATTCCTGATCCTTCAGTGTTGCTTTTTCTTCTACTGCAAAGTACAATGTTGTTCTTTGTTGAAGTCGATCTAGACATTGATAAATATGAAGGACAAAGCAGTTTTAACTTGGTTTGAATGAAGGAATTCATTTTATTCATAAAATCCCAAATCATGCAGAACGTATGAAAATAAGCTTATTCTCGGATTACTGATCCTTCAGTGTTGCTCTTTCTTCTACTGCAAAATCCAGTGTTGTTCTTTGTTGAAGTCAATCTAGACATTGATAAATATGAAGGACAAAGCAGTTTTAACATAGTTTGAGTGAAGGCATTCATTTATAGTAAAATCAATAATCGTGCAGAACTCATGAAAATAAGCTTATTCTCGGATTCCTAAAACTTTTGATTTGCTCTTTCTTTACTGCAAAGTACAATGTTGTTCTTTGTTGAAGTCAATCTAGACATTGATAAATATGAAGGACAAAGCAGTTTTCACTTGGTTTGAGTGAAGGATTTGCAGCTGAAAACCTCCCGCTCCCGCTTTTGATTGTGTATAGTCGGGCTTTCGAGCCTTTTCTTACCCGGTTTTTAAAAATTATGGTTGGACATTCAGACCTTGCAGCCGAAGACCTCCACTCCCTCTTTTGATCATACATTGTCGGGCATTCGCACCTTGTCTTACCCGCTTTTTACAAACTATAGTCAGACATTCACACCTTGCAGCTGAACCACCTCAGCTCCCTGTTTTGATCATGTATGGTCTGGCAATACTACGTTTCCTTACCCGTTTGTGAGTAATTATGGCTGGACATTCACACCTACTTGCAGTCGAAAAAGCTCTGCTCCCGCTTTTGATAGTATATATTCGGGCATTCGAACCTTTTCTTAACTGCTTTTTTCAAACTTTGGTCGGACGTTCACACCTTCTTGCAGCCGAACACCTCCGCTTCCGCTTTTGATGGTATATATTCGGGCATTCGAACCTTTTCTTAGCAGCTTTTTACAAACCATGGTTGAACTTTCACACCTTCTTGTAGCCGAACAACTCCGCTCCCGCTATTGATTATGTACAGTCAGGTATTTTAACCTTTTCTTACCCGCTTTTTACCAACTATGGTTGGACATTCACACCGTCTTACAGCGGAACACCTCCGCTCCCGCTTTTGATGGTGTATAGTCAGGCATTTGAACCTTTTCTTACCCGCTTTTTACAAACTATGGTCGGACATTCAAACCTTCTTGTAGCCGAAAACCTCCGCTCCCTCTTTTGATCATACATTTTCGGGCATTCGCACCTTTTCTTACCCGCTTTTTACAAACCATGGTCGGACTTTCACACCTTTTAGTAGCCGAACAACTCCGCACCCGCTACTGATTGTGTACAGTCGGGTATTTTAACCTTTTCTTACCCGTTTTTTACCAACTATGGTCGGACATTCACACCTTCTTACAGCGGAACACCTCCGCTCCCTCCTTTGATGGTGTATGTTCGGGCATTCGAACCTTTTCTTACCCGCTTCTTACAAACTATGGTCAGACGTTCAAACCTTCTTGTAGCCGAACATATCCACTCCTGCTTTTGATGATGTATGGTTGGGCATTCGAACCTACTTGTTGCCCGCTTTTCATTAATTATGGGTGGACATTCACACCTTGTCTCAGCCAAACACCTCCGCTCCCTGTTTTGATCATATATGGTTTGACATTCGCACCTTTGCTTACCCTCTTTTTATACTGATTGCTCAAGATTAAGTTGTTCTTTCTCAAACTACAAAATTTTTTTAATTGTTGAAACTTGATTTGAAGTGGATAAATAAGGAAGACAAACAGTTTTAAGTCAGGCTGATAGCAATTAATTTTATAGCAAAATCTGTATTTCGTCATTTGTCGAGAGATGCTTATTGCTGAAGAAGTTCTTTCTCATTCTACAAAGTACAACGTTGTTTATCATTGAAACTTGATTAGACATGAATAAATATGAAGGACAAAGCAGTCTTAACTTGGTTTGAGTTAAGGAATTCGTTTTATAGGAGAATCCGAATTCGTGCATAACTCGTAAAATAGAGCTTATTTTCGGATTCCTGAAGAATGAGTCTGGTTCTTTCTCATAATACAAAGTTTGTTGTTTATTGTTGAAACTTCATCAGACCGTTAGATATAGTCGGACTCATCTCGACGCACGGCTTGGGATCTGGAACCAGTACTCTTGAGAGGGGTTGGACTCTCTTCCACTCTGGAGTTGCCCGTGGTGAGAGGCGCAGAGCAGGTGTGGGCATACTTATTGCCCCCCGGCTGTGTGCCAGTACATTGGGGTTTACCCCAGTGAACGAGAGGGTAGCCTCCCTCCGCCTTGGGTGGGGGGACTAGTCCTGACTGTTGTTTGTGCCTATGCGCCAAACAGCAGTTCAGAGTACCTACCCTTTTTGGAGTCTCTGGGGGAGGCACTGGAGAATGCTCCTACCGGAGACTCCCTCATTCTGCTGGGGGACTTCAATGCTCACGTGGGCAATGACAGTGAGACCTGGAGGGGTGTGATTGGGAGGAACGGCCCCCCCGATCTGAATCAGAGTGGTGTTATGTTGTTGGACTTCTGTGCCAGTCATAGACTGTCCATAACGAACACCATGTTCAGGCATAAGGGTGTCCATATGTGCACTTGGCACCAGGACACCCTTGGCCGCAGTTCGATGATCGACTTTGTGGTTGTATCATCGGACTTGCGGCCGTATGTCCTGGACACTCGGGTGAAGAGAGGGGCGGAGCTGTCAACTGATCACCACCTGGTGGTGAGTTGGCTCCGCTGGTGGGGGAGGATGCCGATCAGACCTGGCAGGCCCAAACGTATTGTGAGGGTCTGCTGGGAGCGTTTGTCAGAATCCCCCGTCAGAAGGAGCTTTAACTCCCACCTCCGGCAGAGCTTCAACCATATTTGAGGTGGGGGACATTGAATGGGCCATGTTCCGTGACTCCATTGCCGAGGCAGCTGGTCGGAGGTGTGGCCGTAAGGTGGTCGGTGCCTGTCGTGGCGGCAACCCTCGAACCTGCTGATGGACACCAGTGGTGAGGGAAGCCGTCAAGCTGAAGAAGGAGTCCTATCGGGCCTTTTTGGCCAGTGGGACCCTGGAAGAAGCTGATAGGTACCGACGGGCCAGACGGGCCGCGGCTTCGGCGGTTGCTGAGGCAAAAACTCGGGCCTGGGAGGAGTTCGGTGAGACCATGGAGAACGATTTCCGGACGGCCTCGAAAAGATTCTGGTCCACCATCCGGCGTCTCAGGGGGGGGAAGCGGCTCACAGTCAACACTGTTTACAGTGGGGACGGGGCTTTGCTGACCTCAACTCGGGATGTTGTGAGTCGGTGGGGGGAGTACTTCGAGGAACTCCTCAATCCTACCAACACGTGCTCGGAAGAGGCAGAGTCGGAGAGCTCGGAGACGGGGCCTCCCATTTCTGGGGCTGAGGTTGCCGAGGTGGTTAAAAAGGTCCTCGGTGGCAAGGCCCCGGGGGTGGATGAGGTCCGTCCTGAGTTTCTCAAGGCTCTGGATGTTGTAGGGCTGTCTTGGCTGACACGCCTCTGCAGTATCGCGTGGACATCGGGGACAGTGCCTCTGGACTGGCAGATTGGGGTGGTGGTCCCCCTCTTTAAAAAGGGGGACCGGAGGGTGTGTTCCAACTATAGGGGTATCACACTCCTCAGCCTCCCTGGTAAGGTCTATTCGGGGGTATTGGAGAGGAGGATCCGTCGGATAATCGAGCCTCGGATTCAGGAGATGCAGTGTGGCTTTCGTCCTGGCCGTGGAACAGTGGACCAGCTCTATACCCTCGGCAGGATCCTGGAGGGTGCATTGGAGTTCGCCCAACCAGTCTACATGTGTTTTGTGGACTTGGAGAAAGCGTTCGACCGTGTCCCTCGTGGAGTCCTGTGGGGGGTGCTCCAGGAATATGGAGTGCCGGACCCCTTGATAGGGGCCGTTCGGTCTCTGTATGACCGGTGCCAGAGTTTGGTCCGCATTGCCGGCAGTAAGTCGGATACGTTTCCGGTGAGAGTTGGACTCCGTCAGGGCTGCCCTTTGTCACCGATTCTGTTCCTAACTTTTATGGACAGAATTTCTAGGCGGAGCCAGGGCGTTGAGGGTGTCCCATTTGGCGACCTCAGAATCGGGTCTCTGCTTTTTGCAGATGACGTGGTTCTGTTAGCGTCGTCAGGCCGTGACCTTCAGCTCTCACTGGAGTGATTCGCAGCCGAGTGTGAAGCGGCTGGGATGAGAATCAGCACCTCCAAATCCGAGACTATGGTTCTCAGCCGGAAAAGGGTGGAATGCTCTCTCCGGATCGGGAATGAGATCCTTCCCCAAGAGGAGGAGTTCAAGTATCTCGGGGTCTTGTTCACGAGTGATGGACGAATGGAGCGGGAGATTGACGGGCGGATCGGTGCGGCGCCTGCAGTGTTGCAGGCTCTGCACCGACCCGTCGTTGTGAAGAGGGAGCTGAGCCAGAAGGCGAAGCTCTCTACTTACTGGTCAATCTACGTTCCCATCCTCACCTATGGTCACGAGTTGTGGGTAGTGACCGAAAGAACAAGATCGCGAATACAAGCGGCCGAAATGGGTTTCCTCCGCAGGGTGTCTGGGCTCTCCCTTAGAGATAGGGTGAGAAGCTCAGTCATCCGGGAGGGGCTCGGAGTAGAACCGCTGCTCCTCCGCATTGAGAGGAGTCAGATGAGGTGGCTCGGGCATCTGGTTAGGATGGCCCCTGGGCGCCTCCCTGGGGAGGTGTTCCGGGCACGTCCCACTGGGAGGAGACCCCGGGGGAGACCCAGGACACGTTGGAGAGACTATGTCTCTCGGCTGGCCTGGGAACGCCTCGGGGTCCCCCCGGAAGAGCTGGAGGAAGTGGCCGGGGACAGAGACGTCTGGGTTTCTCTGCTCAAGCTGCTGCCCCCGCGACCCGACCCCCGGATAAGCGGCAGATGATGGATGGATGGATGGATATATCCTCCACCAACCAGACTTACAACCCCCGACTAGGGTAGCAGAATTTCTAAGCATCTGTACCCCAAAACTACTATCAAAAATATATAAATTATTGTCTAAGATAGATGACACAATGTCTCTTCCATCCTCCAAATGGGAGGCAGATTTATCCATCAGTTCTGGTCATAGCTTCTAACCACAAATATGTTTGAACACCTTCATAAAGACTCGAAATCCTAATTTACAGCTCATACAATACAAAATCCTTCATAGAACACACTATACAGGACAAAGGATGTTCAGGATGGGTCTAACACACTCAAACATCTGCTCACATTGCACAGATAACACACCTGATGATTATGCACACGCTTTGTGGTTTTTCTGCGCCTGTCCAGAAGTTCTGGCTTGAAGTCTGTGAGGACCTATCAACATGGCTAAAGTGTAGCATCCCTGCATGCCCCACACTGTGCATACTGGGTGACTTAGACAACATCAACATGGAAATTAACTCAGCACACATGGTTGTCACAGTGTTATGTATCGCAAAGAAAACTATTCTCATGAACTGGAAAGCGAAGAACAATCTGTGTATTAACCAGTTTAGAAATTTTTTTTTAGATTATATTAGCATGGAAACAATGTCTGCCTCCTCAAAACATCAATTGGCTGAATTTCATTCTCTCTGGTCCCCTCTGATTAGTTTTATCACATAGTGGTGGTGGTGGGTTGCTGGGTGATGGTGGGTCTCAGGCCCGGGCTGCTGCGACTGGTGTGACCGGGTGGTTTGTTTGTTTGTTTTTTTATGTTATTTGTTTGTTTTTTGTAGAGGTCCTCCTGGGTGGGGTTGGGTTGAGTGGGGTGGGGCGGGATGGGTACCTTCTGGGGGTACAGTAGCTCCCGGAATATGGTCGCTGCAGGCCCCGAGCCTGGTGGACATCAGGCCCTCCTGCCCATTGTTGGCTCCCAGGTAGCGGGGATGCCTATTGCAGCCAGTCCCTGGCTGCCCTCTCTGGGGGAGAGTAGCTCCCCCGTTATATATCCCCATACCCCTCTCCCTTCTGGCTCCTGTACACAGCACACACTCACACATGAAGGGTTTTGGGGGCGTGTGTGTTCGGTGGGGTGCAGTGGATGGGGCCACGTAGGTGGTCCCCTTTGGTTGCACTCTGCAGTTCCCTGCCCCTGTTTTAATTACACCTTAGACATTAGTACTTATCAAACACACTCACACACACACATTAGGTCTTGGGGGGTGGTTACACTGAGTGGCATCTGGTGGGCGGGGCTCTTTGGGTATGTAGGCTGCCCAGAGTGCCGCGCTCCCAGTTCTACAAGTTTGGCTGCCCCTCAATTTTAATTGCTCACTATTAGAAAATATTGAAGAGCCAGAAGGGTGAGGGGAGGGGTCTTCTTCGCACACCCCTGCTTCCTGGTGTCTGCTCGGGGCAGGAGGGGCCAGGAGGATTAATTAATTGTTCTGCTGGTTCGGGGTCTGTGGTGGCTGGGGGGTTGCTGGCCTCCTGGTGTGCCCGCTGCACTACACCCCAGCAGAGTCGAGGGAGGTAGGATGTGTGGATGTGTGGATGTATGGGACGTGAAAGTGTGTGTGGTAATGATTGGGCCTGGATCTGGGACTTGCTGTCGCCTGGCCTGCCTGTGTTTCTCCCGATGGGGCATCAGCGTTGCCTCTCCCCACTGCTCGCGACTTCACCCACCTGTGGGCACGTCTTGACTCCCAGGGAACTTGGCCAGGGGCGCTGGGGCAGGCGCTGACCCACTTTGTGGCTGTCTGGGGCGCTTGGCCCTCCTGGGTATTGGGTGGGGCCTCTGCCGGGGGGTTTGGGGGCGCTCGGGCTCCTGGGGCCCAGGTCCCGGAGTGCCTCTGCCCTATGCTTATGGGGGCTCTTTCCGGGGGCTTCCTCTGAAGTCTTCTGGGTGGATGCGTGGTTGCCCCTGCGGTGGGCTGCCTTGGTTCTGTGCTCTGTGGGGGCTGCTGGTGGCCTGGGTCTTGTGGCCCTCTCTGCCTGCTTCTGATTGCTTGGGGGGGGGGCTGTGGATTGTGGCCCTGTACGCTTATACACTCATAACTATGCACGGTTATCATGTAGGTCCTGTGCCATGGGTGTTGCATGTTCTCACACACACACACACACATTCATTAGTCCAGTAGCATGGTCACTAAGCAGTTGATGTATTATCATGTCGTCTCAGGTCATCTATATCCACAGCTGTGTTGTATGCGATTGCCGCTTCTTGTGCTTGTTTTTGTTTGTTTGTGTGTTTGTTTTTTCTCTGCTTGTCTGCTTTCAGGTGCTCCTGGTGGCGCTAAGGCTGGATTCCCCTCATAGGCCATGGATTGTTGTCTGTTTTGTTTTTTACAGGTGTAGCAGCTGGTTGTCTGGTTTTTGTTTCTATTTTTGTTCTGTTTCTTCTTCTTTCCTCTTCTTCTTTCCTTGTCCCCCGGTCCGGTTCAGTTCAGTTCATGTCATATATTGTAAACAGAAATAAATAAATGGGCATCAAGGGGAGCTTTACATTTATAAAACTTCCCTTGGCAAAACAAATCTGTTTGGCATCAAAGGTATTCAGACTACAATTCTTCTGACATAATGCTGAACAGGACAAGGGGAAAAAAAAGTAAAGAAGACAGTTCTGCCGAAAGCCAGGGATAGACCTGTTCTAAGTTCTATACTTTTTAAAAGGGGCGTGTTTATCAACTATGGAATTAGAAGATTTACAAAAATGGTCAAGTGCTAGATCTTCATCTGGGATTTTAACAGTGTCATATAACTATTCAACAGATCAGTTAAAAAAAAGCCTGCTCATGGAGATGTTTCAGGATCTGGATACCAAGCGTGGACCTAATGTTTTCATTTTTGCAATTCTGATACAGGCTATTGAGCAGTGATAACTAACACCAATTTCAGATACTGCGGATTTTCTACCTTTGATTTGTTAAGATTGAGCCAATCAGGGACAACCTTGAAGGATCTCTTTGGTTTTGTAGGATCAGTAATTACCTGAGAAAGGTTGATATTGGTACACACCTTTTTTAAATGATCAGAGGCAGAGTTCAACTTGTTTAAATTAAAATTGCCACACAGAGATTGGGTTTAGGCCACATGCACACAGAATGACATCAACAAATATAAGAATTTTGAATATATGTAGAGGAATGATACTTTGAAATGTGCTCATTGCGGAGTTATGATCAGTTGAGTAATGAAGGTTGAACTATTCTGGGAAAGAGGTTCTATTCCCAGCATCATGATGGACACTCCTGATATAGAAGGTTTCGCTAACGCATTGGAATTGTTTTACTATTTTCATATGCATGTGCAATGAAGAATTGCTTGCTGCTGATAAATGCAAAGAAGAACAGCTTACACATAGATGCTCACATATAGGCTGCTGAATGCAATGAAGACCTGCTTATCAAGTAAAGTTCAATGTCAATGTGTAATATTCAATTAGGATTTGCAAAACAGTGAAGTTAAACAATGAATGGGTCCATAGTCGGTATGAGAAGACTAAAGGAATATTTACCTGGGTGTACGTTCAAACAGAGATGAGAAAATTGCGATAAATAATTGTTTGTTTGTTTGTTAGTATGTATATGAATGTTATGTGTATAAACTGTGTTGAGTTATAGTTACTCAGTAGTGTCTCAGTGAAACAACCGATGGGGGAAGCCTTGCGGTGACAACAAAAGCAGTGTTTTACTGATCAGTCAAGTTGCTCCAGTGTACTCCATACAAACTGGTTGGCTACTGAAGGGATAGAAAATGGGGAATACTTGTTTTAAAGCAAACAAGGAATTAGATGGGAAAAATACATGTTTTAACGGGACCCAGACAATATTAAATACTCAGACAGATGGGAGAAGAAGTGTAGTTTTGTAGGAAATCACAAAATTATTACATAGAATTAGTGAAATCAATTGAAGAATGCCTTTCTGAAGAGCTGTTTACCATAGATGAGCAGCTTTGCGACCAAGCACATTGTAGATCGCTTTACTGCCAAAATGATCTAATTTAATGGATTGGTTTAGACATGCATAACAGCATTTTAAGAACAAAGAGAGAAACAAAAAGGGACAACGCTTCATGGTGGAAGGTGATGTATAAATAACTGTGTATATGATGAAGGGGGTGGCAACACCCATTCCGAAATCCCGCCATTCCGACATCCCGCTATTCCGACATCCCACCATTCCGACATACCACCATTCCGACATACCACCATTCCGACATACAAACGTCCCACCATTCCGACATCCCACCATTGCGACATCCCGCTATTCTGACGTTCAAATGTCCCACCATTCCGACAAGGCTTTCCGTATAAGGAAATGTGTGTTACTCAACAGGTGAGTCCCTTCTTTCTGTTCATGCAATTTATATGTTTAACACATGTTTATAGACAAGCGTTATTAAAAACACAAAGTCTCGGCAACTGGAGGAGGAGAAGCAGTCTGCGGTGGTTTTCAATCACACACTCCAATGCCACTTGTTTCAACTTCCGAAAATTTAATCCAGGAAAAATAGGCTTACAAACATGGACCAAAACGGCTCCATAACACGCACAAGAATCCAAAAGAAACGAAAGTTAACTAAAAGAAAGCAAATAAACAGTATGAAGTGGTCAAAATTGGTTTTACGCATGCCTATGTGCGTCTGGCACATGCGTCTTCGGGCTCTCCCACGTTGGTTTGTGGATGAAAGCTATATGTTCAGCTGTAATGTCATGTAAAAACAATCTCTACATGACATTTACTCCCAGGTGTGACCAGTTAGGTCCTTAAGATATCAACAGGCTGTATAAAGCTACAACCGTTGCGGCTGTGTGTTTGTGCCAAATGCGCAAAACCCATCCGCGCTTCCCAAAATTGGAGTGAGTACTCATAAATAACGTGAATAACATGAATAAACGTTTTTACTGCATTTTGTTGTGTTTTATACGTTCTATGCTGTCATTTCTCTCTTCTCCTATTGGCAAGGCAAGGCAGAGTGCTCGCAACTGTGTCCTGTGCAGTAGCCGTGATATCTGTAATTGCAATTATTACTTTTGCATATGATGACAGCGTGCAAAAGACGCATGGGCTCTGTGGAGAGCTCCGCTCCAGCTGGCTGCTGTGACAGCTCACTGACACTGTATTTCTGCTTAATCAGTTTCAGTCTCGCCAGAGTTACATTAATATCTGTATTTTTATATTTGAAATTCAGGGGATTTTGATAATAGATTATTAAAGTTTGTTTGCGAGGCTGTGGCCTCTGCATGTGCAAAGCTTGTGCGCCAAACTTTAGGGCGTATTTGCGCCGGCATATCATTAGTGCAAAATGTTTTGGTTAAAAAATAGGCTATTAAAAGGAACTGTCGGAATGGCGGTATGTTAAAAAAAAACAAAAAAACATACCGCCATTCCGACCATAGGAGGAAAAAAGTGTCGGAATGGTGGGACGTTTGATAAAAAATTAAGTGTCGCCATTCCGACAATTGGAGACCCATGTCGGAATGGCGAGATGTCGGAATGGCAGCATGTAACCATGATGAAGGAGAGACCATTTGAGCAGCACAGCCATTTCGCAGCACAGGGACAGCAATCCAAGTTACAGGATCTCCCACGTGGTATCACCTGTCACATTGTGTCAAGGCATCAAAAGAAGAAAAAATCACCAAACTCAAGGACAAAAAGACAAAGACTCCGGTGAACGAAGACAGAGGACTGACAAACCAGAAATACAAAAGGATTCTCGATATCAAGATCCAGAAGAAGAGGCTAACAATGCCACGAACACTTACGATGCTGGGAATGATGCCAGCAATGAACAGAGAAGAAGATTCAGTGTCATCAATCTGCATTACGTGCCTCTAATGAGGGGGTGAATATAGAATCCTCAACGATTACAACGTCTCTGGGAACTGTGACAACAACAAGGTTTAAACCATTTTGATATATATTGTAACCTATTGTCTAAGGAATAGTGCTGAAAATGAGGTAAATCTAATCCACCACTGTCCTTGGTCTTCTGTAGGGTTTTTAAACTAATACGTGGTGGTTTGTTTTTCCACAGAAATTTGGAGATGCATGAATCTAGTGACTTAAACCAAGTAGCAGATGGTTTTATGGGGATCATTGAGAACAAATAGTTAACTTTTGGTAGTATCATCATTTTAATGGATGTAACTCTCCCCATAAGTGATATAGGTAAGGACTTCCAACGAGAGATCGTCCTCTACTGTCTTTAATAATTGCACATAATTTAGCTTTGTTAGCTCTGAGAGCCTGGAGGAAATGTTTATGCCTAAATATCTAATATATCCTGACTGTAAAGTGATCGCAGGTATATTATGGACCCTACAGTTAATGGGCAGAACTGTGGTCTTAGACCAGTTGATAGAGTAGTCAGAAGTGCTGAGAATTTATTTATGAGTGTGATTGTGTGACTGAGAGACGTCTGTGAGTTCTGAAGGAAAAGTAATACATCATCAGCATAAAGACTTATTTTATGCTCAATATTTTGGGATTAATTACTCACAAACGGGTAAGAAAAGGTAGTATTGCCAGACCATACATGATCAAAACAGGGAGCGGAGGTGGTTCAGCTGCAAGGTGTGAATGTCTGACTATAGTTTGTAAAAAGCGGGTAAGATAAGGTGCGAATGCCCGACAATGTAAGATCAAAAGAGGGAGCGGAGGTTTTTGGCTACAAGAAGGTATGAATGTCCGACCATAGTTTGTAAAAAGCGGGTAAGAAAAGGTTACCATACATCATCAAAAGCAGGAGTGGATGTGTTCGGCTACAAGAAGATTTGAATGTCCATCAATAATTGCTTTAAAACATGAAAGAAAATTTTCGAATATCAAACCGCACATGATCATAAGCGGGAGAGGAGTTGTTCAGCTGCAAGAAGGTGTGAATGTCCACCCATAATTACTGAAAAATGGGTAAGAAAAGGTGAAAATGCCCAACCATACATCATCAAAAGCAGGAGTGGATGTGTTCGGCTACAAGAAGGTTTGAATGTCCGACCATAGTTTGTAAAAAGCGGGTAAGAAAAGGTTCGAATGCCCGAACATAGACCATCAAAAGAGGGAGCGGAGATGTTCCGCTGTAAGAAGGTGTGAATGTCCAACCATGGTTTGTAAAAAGCTTGTAAGAAAAGGTTCGAATGCCCGAATATATACCATCAAAAGCGGAAGCGGAGGTGTTCGGCTGCAAGAAGGTGTGAACGTCCGACCAAAGTTTGTAAAAAGCAGTTAAGAAAAGGTTCGAATATCCAACCAAACATAATCAAAAGTGGGAGCAGAGCTGTTCGACTGCAAGTAGGTGTGAATGTCCAGCCATAATTACTCACAAACGGGTAAGAAAAGGTAGTATTGCCAGACCATACATGATCAAAACAGGGAGCTGAGGTGGTTCAGCACCAAGGTGTGAATGTCTGACTATAGTTTGTAAAAAGCGGGTAAGATAAGGTGCGAATGCCCGACAATGTATAATCAAAAGAGGGAGCAGAGGTTTTCGGCTACAAGAAGGTTTGAATGTCCGACCATAGTTTGTAAAAAGCGGGTAAGAAAAGGTTCAAATGCCTGACAATACACCATCAAAAGCGGGAGCGGAGATGTTCCGCTGTAAGACGGTGTGAATGTCCGACCATATTTGGTAAAAAGCGGGTAAGAAAAGGTTAAAATACCCGACTGTACACAATCAATAGCGGGAGCGGAGTTGTTTGGCTACAAGAAGGTGTGAAAGTCCGACCACGGTTTGTAAAAAGCGGGTAAGAAAAGGTTCGAATGCCCGAATATATACCATCAAAAGTGGAAGTGGATATGTTCGGCTGCAAGAAGGTGTGAACGTCCGACCAAAGTTTGTAAAAAGCAGTTAAGAAAAGGTTCGAATATCCAACCAAACATAATCAAAAGCGGGAGCAGAGCTGTTCGACTGCAAGTAGGTGTGAATGTCAGATCATAATTTGCAAAAAGCTGATGAGAAAGGGTGAGAATGCCCGGCTATACACCATCAAATGCGGGAGCGGAAGGGTTCGGCTGTGAGTAGGTGTGAATGTCCAACCATAATTGCTGAAAAATGTGTTAGAAGAGACTAGAATGCCGGACAAGACATCATCAAATGCGGGAGCGGAGTTGTTCGGCTGTGAGTAGGTGTGAATCTCCGAGCATAGTTTGTAAAAAGGGGGTAAGAATAGGTTGGAATGCCCGAACATACACTATCAAAACAGGGAGCTAAGGTGGCTCAGCTGCAAGGTGTGAATGTCTGACTATAGTTTGTAAATAAGGTGCGAATGCCCAACAATGTATAATCAAAAGAGGGAGCGGAGGTTTACGGCTACAAGAAGGTTTGAATGTCCGACTAAAGTTCAAATATATTAACAAAAGCGGGAGGAGAGGTCTTCGGATGAGAGTGGTTGAGAATTTCCAACCATAATCTATAAAATTCGGTGAAAAAAAGGTGTGATAGAAACACTAAAAGGTGGAGCGGAAGTGTTCGGCTGCAAGAAGGTTTTAATGTCCGACTATATTTGGTGAAAAGCAGGTGAAGCAAGGTCTGAATGCCCAACCTTACATCATCAAAAGCGAGATCAGAGGTGTTTGGCTGCATGAAGGCCATAGTTTGCAAAAAGCGGGTGAGAAAAGGTGCGAATGTCCAACCATACATGATCAAAACAGGGAGCGGAGGTGTTTGGCTGTGACAAGGTGTGAAGGTCCACCCAAAATTAATGAAAAGCGGGTAAAAAGTAGGTTTGAATGCCCAAGCATACATCATCAAAAGAAGGAGTGGATGTGTTCGGCTACAAGAAGGTTTGAATGTCCGAGCATAGTTTGTAAAAAGCGGGTAAGAAAAGGTTCGAATGCCCAAACATACACCATCAAAAGAGGGAGCGGAGGTGTTCCGCTGTAAGGTGTGAATGTCCGACCATAGTTGGTAAAAAGTGGGTAAGAAAAGGTTAAAATACCCGACTGTACACAATCAATAGCGGGAGCGGATGTGTTTGGCTACAAGAATGTGTGAAAGTCCGACCATGGTTTGTAAAAAACGGGTAAGAAAAGGTGCGAATGCCCGAGAATGTATGATCAAAAGAGGGAGCGGAGGTTTTTGGCTACAAGAAGGTTTGAATGTCCGACCATAGTTTGTAAAAAGCGGGTAAGAAAAGGTTCAAATGCCTGACTATACACCATCAAAAGCGGGAGCGGAGGTGTTCCGCTGTAAGACAGTGTGAATGTCCGACCATAGTTGGTAAAAAGCGGGTAAGAAAAGGTTAAAATACCCGACTGTACACAATCAATAGGGTGAGTGGAGTTGTTCGGCTACAAGAAGGTGTGAAAGTCCAACCATGGTTTGTAAAAAGCTGGTAAGAAAAGGTTCGAATGCCCGAATATATACCATCAAAAGCGGAAGCGGAAGTGTTCGGCTGCAAGAAGGTGTGAACGTCCGACCAAAGTTTGTAAAAAGCAGTTAAGAAAAGGTTCGAATATCCAACCAAACATAATCAAAAGCGGGAGCAGAGCTGTTCGACTGCAAGTAGGTGTGAATGTCCAGCCATAATTACTCACAAACGGGTAAGAAAAGGTAGTATTGCCAGACCATACATGATCAAAACAGGGAGCTGAGGTGGTTCAGCACCAAGGTGTGAATGTCTGACTATAGTTTGTAAAAAGCGGGTAAGATAAGGTGCGAATGCACGACAATGTATAATCAAAAGAGGGAGCAGAGGTTTTCGGCTACAAGAAGGTTTGAATGTCCGACCATAGTTTGTAAAAAGCGGGTAAGAAAAGGTTCAAATGCCTGACTATACACCATCAAAAGCGGGAGCGGAGATGTTCCGCTGTAAGACGGTGTGAATGTCCGACCATATTTGGTAAAAAGTGGGTAAGAAAAGGTTAAAATACCCGACTGTACACAATCAATAGCGGGAGCGGATGTGTTTGGCTACAAGAATGTGTGAAAGTCCGACCATGGTTTGTAAAAAACGGGTAAGAAAAGGTGCGAATGCCCAACAATGTATGATCAAAACAGGGAGCGGAGGTTTTTGGCTACAAGAAGGTTTGAATGTCCGACCATAGTTGGTAAAAAGCGGGTAAGAAAAGGTTAAAATACCCGACTGTACACAATCAATAGGGGGAGCGGAGTTGTTCGGCTACAAGCAGGTGTGAAAGTCCAACCATGGTTTGTAAAAAGCTGGTAAGAAAAGGTTCGAATGCCCGAATATATACCATCAAAAGCGGAAGCGGAGGTGTTCGGCTGCAAGAAGGTGTGAACGTCCGACCAAAGTTTGTAAAAAGCAGTTAAGAAAAGGTTCGAATATCCAACCAAACATAATCAAAAGCGGGAGCAGAGCTATTCGACTGCAAGTAGGTGTGAATGTCCAGCCATAATTACTCACAAACGGGTAAGAAAAGGTAGTATTGCCAGACCATACATGATCAAAACAGGGAGCTGAGGTGGTTCAGCACCAAGGTGTGAATGTCTGACTATAGTTTGTAAAAAGCAGGTAAGATAAGGTGCGAATGCCCGACAATGTATAAGCAAAAGGGGGAGCAGAGGTTTTGGGCTACAAGAAGGTTTGAATGTCCAACCATAGTTTGTAAAAAGCGGGTAAGAAAAGGTTACCATACATCATCAAAAGCAGGAGTGGATGTGTTCGGCTACAAGAAGATTTGAATGTCCATCAATAATTGCTTTAAAACATGAAAGAAAATTTTCGAATATCAAACCGCACATGATCATAAGCGGGAGAGGAGTTGTTCAGCTGCAAGAAGGTGTGAATGTCCACCCATAATTACTGAAAAATGGGTAAGAAAAGGTGAAAATGCCCAACCATACATCATCAAAAGCAGGAGTGGATGTGTTCGGCTACAAGAAAGTTTGAATGTCCGACCATAGTTTGTAAAAAGCGGGTAAGAAAAGGTTCGAATGCCCGAACATAGACCATCAAAAGAGGGAGCGGAGGTGTTCCGCTGTAAGAAGGTGTAAATGTCCGACCATAGTTGGTAAAAAACGGGTAAGAAAAGGTTAAAATACCCGACTGTACACAATCAATAGGGGGAGCGGAGTTGTTTGGCTACAAGGTGTGAAAGTCCGACCACAGTTTGTAAAAAGCGGGTAAGAAAAGGTTCGAATGCCCGAATATATACCATCAAAAGCGGAAGTGGATGTGTTCGGCTGCAAGAAGGTGTGAACGTCCGACCAAAGTTTGTAAAAAGCAGTTAAGAAAAGGTTCGAATATCCAACCAAACATAATCAAAAGCGGGAGCAGAGCTGTTCGACTGCAAGTAGGTGTGAATATCAGATCATAATTTGCAAAAAGCTGATGAGAAAGGGTGAGAATGCCCGGCTATACACCATCAAATGCGGGAGCGGAAGTGTTCGGCTGTGAGTAGGTGTGAATGTCCAACCATAATTGCTGAAAAATGTGTTAGAAGAGACTAGAATGCCGGACAAGACATCATCAAATGCGGGAGCGGAGTTGTTCGGCTGTGAGTAGGTGTGAATCTCCGAGCATAGTTTGTAAAAAGGGGGTAAGAATAGGTTCGAATGCCCGAACATACACTATCAAAACAGGGAGCTGAGGTGGCTCAGCTGCAAGGTGTGAATGTCTGACTATAGTTTGTAAATAAGGTGCGAATGCCCAACAATGTATAATCAAAAGAGGGAGCGGAGGTTTTCGGCTACAAGAAGGTTTGAATGTCCGACCATAGTTTGTAAAAAGCGGGTAAGAAAAGGTTCAAATGCCTGACTATACACCATCAAAAGCGGGAGCAGAGGTGTTCCGCTGTAAGACGGTGTGAATGTCCGACCATATTTGGTAAAAAGCGGGTAAGAAAAGGTTAAAATACCCGACTGTACACAATCAATAGGGGGAGCGGAGTTGTTTGGCTACAAGAAGGTGTGAAAGTCCGACCACGGTTTGTAAAAAGCAGTTAAGAAAAGGTTCGAATGCCCGAATATATACCATCAAAAGTGGAAGTGGATGTGTTCGGCTGCAAGAAGGTGTGAACGTCCGACCAAAGTTTGTAAAAAGCAGTTAAGAAAAGGTTCGAATATCCAACCAAACATAATCAAAAGCGGGAGCAGAGCTGTTCGACTGCAAGTAGGTGTGAATGTCCAGCCATAATTACTCACAAACGGGTAAGAAAAGGTAGTATTGCCAGACCATACATGATCAAAACAGGGAGCGGAGGTGGTTCAGCTGCAAGAAGGTGTGAATGTCCGACTAAAGTTCAAATATATGAACAAAAGCGGGAGGAGAGGTCTTCGGATGAGAGTGGTTGAGAATTTCCAACCATAATCTATAAAATGCGGTGAAAAAAAGGTGTGATAGAACACTAAAAGGTGGAGCGGAAGTGTTCGGCTGCAAGAAGGTGTGAATGTCCGACTATATTTGGTGAAAAGCAGGTGAAGCAAGGTCTGAATGCCCAACCTTACATCATCAAAAGCGAGATCAGAGGTGTTTGGCTGCATGAAGGCCATAGTTTGCCAAAAGCGGGTAAGCTGCGAATGACCGTCTAAATATCAACAAAAGGTCTTCGGATGCAAGTGGGTGTGAATATCCCACCATACAAGTATGGTGGAGAGGAAGCTGTGAACAGCCGACCATAGTTGGCAAAAAGCGGGTGAGAAAAGGTAAGAATATCCAACCATACATGATCAAAACAGGGAGCGGAGGTGTTTGGCTGTGACACCAAAATTAATGAAAAGTGGGCAACAAGTAGGTTTGAATGCCCAACCATACATCATCAAAAGCAGGAGTGGATGTGTTCGGCTACAAGAAGGTTTGAATGTCCGAGCATAGTTTGTAAAAAGCGGGTAAGAAAAGGTTCGAATGCCCAAACATACACCATCAAAAGAGGGAGCGGAGGTGTTCCGCTGTAAGAAGGTGTGAATGTCCGACCATAGTTGGTAATAAACGGGTAAGAAAGGGTTAAAATACCCGACTGTACACAATCAATAGGGGGAGCGGAGTTGTTCAGCTACAAGAAGGTGTGAAAGTCCAACCATGGTTTGTAAAAAGCTGGTAAGAAAAGGTTCGAATGCCCGAATATATACCATCAAAAGCGGAAGCGGAGGTGTTCGACTGCAAGTAGGTGTGAATGTCCAGCCATAATTACTCACAAACGGGTAAGAAAAGGTAGTATTGCCAGACCATACATGATCAAAACAGGGAGCTGAGGTGGTTCAGCTGCAAGGTGTGAATGTCTGACTATAGTTTGTAAAAAGCGGGTAAGACAAGGTGCGAATGCCCGACAATGTATGATCAAAAGAGGGAGTGGAGGTCTTCGGCTGCAAGGTCTGAATGTCCAACCATAATTTCTAAAACCCGGGTAAGAAAAGGCTCGAAATTCCGACTATACACAATCAAAAGCGGGAGCGGGAGGTTTTCAGCTGCAAATACTTCACTCAAACCAAGTGAAAACTGCTTTGTCCTTCATATTTATCAATGTCTAGATCGACTTCAACAAAGAACAACATTGTACTTTGCAGTAAAGACAGAGCAAATCAAAAGTTTTAGGAATCCGAGAATAAGCTTATTTTCATGAGTTCTGCACGATTATTGATTTTACTATAAATGAATGCCTTCACTCAAACTATGTTAAAACTGCTTTGTCCTTCATATTTATCAATGTCTAGATTGACTTCAACAAAGAACAACACTGGATTTTGCAGTAGAAGAAAGAGCAACACTGAAGGATCAGTAATCCGAGAATAAGCTTATTTTCATACGTTCTGCATGATTTGGGATTTTATGTATAAAATGAATTCCTTTACTCAAACTATGTTAAAACTGCTTTGTCCTTCATATTTATCAATGTCTAGATTGACTTCAACAAAGAACAACATTGTATTTTGCAGTAGAAGAAATAGCAACACTGAAGGATCAGGAATCCGAAAACACGCTTATTTTCATACGTTCTGCTTGATTTGGGATTTTGCTATAAAATTAATTCCTTCACTCAAACAAAGTGGAAACTGCTTTGTCCTTCATATTTATCAATGTCTATATCGATTTCAACAAAGAACAAGGCTGTATTTTGCAGTATAGGAAAGAGCAACACTGGAGGATCAGTAATCCGAGAATAAGCTTACTTTCATGAGTCCTGCACGATTTCGGATTTTCCTATAAAATGAATTGCTTTGCTCAAACCAAGTTAAAATTGCTTTGTCCTTCATAGTTATCCATGTCTAAAATGTATCAAGCATAAAGTTCCTCATATTACCCTGAATGAGAAAGAAGCATCCTTTTGGTTGAGCAATACGTTCCTTATGCGGAGTTATGCATGATTTCGGATTTTGCTATAAAATTCATTCCTTCACACCTTTTTTTTTCACCGCATTTTATAGATTATGGTTGGAAATTTCAACCACTCTAATCCGAAGACCTCTCCTCCCGCTTTTGTTAATATATTTGAACTTTAGTTGGACATTCACCCCTTTTTGCAGCTAAACCACCTCCGCTCCCTGTTTTGATCATGTATGGTCTGGCAATACTACATTTTCTTACCCCTTTGTGAGTAATTATGGCTGGATATTCACACCTACTTGCAGCTGAACACAATCTCTCTCGCTTTTAATTATGTTTGGATATTCGAACCTTTTCTTTACTGCTTTTTGCCAACTTTGGTCGGACGTTCACACCTTCTTGCAGCCGAACAGCTCCGCTTCCGCTTTTGATGGTATATATTCGGGCATTCGAACCTTTTCTTACCAGCTTTTTACAAACGATGGTTGGACTTTCACACCTTCTTGTAGCCCAACAACTCCGCTCCCGCTATTGATTGTGTACAGTCGGGTATTTTAACCTTTTCTTACCCGCTTTTTACCAACTATGGTCGGACATTCACATCGTCTTACAGCGGAACATCTCCGCTCCCGCTTTTGATGGTGTATAGTCAGGCATTTGAACCTTTTCTTACCCGCTTTTTACAAACTATGGTCGGACATTCAAACCTTCGTGTAGCCGAAAACCTCTGCTCCCTCTTTTGATTATACATTGTCGGGCATTCGCACCTTATCTTACCCGCTTTTTACAAACTATAGTCAGACATTCACACCTTGCAGCTGAACCACCTCAGCTCCCTGTTTTGATCATGTATGGTCTGGCAATACTACCTTTTCTTACCCCTTTGTGAGTAATTATGGCTGGACATTCACACCTACTTGCAGTCGAACACCTCCGCTTCCGCTTTTGATGGTATATATTCGGGCATTCGAACCTTTTCTTACCAGCTTTTTACAAACCATGGTTGGACTTTCACATCTTCTTGTAGCCGAACAACTCCGCTCCCCCTATTGATTGTGTACAGTCGGGTATTTTAACCTTTTCTTACCCGTTTTTTACCAACTATGGTCGGACATTTACACCTTCTTACAGCGGAACACCTCCGCTCCCTCTTTTGATGGTGTATGTTTGGGCATTCGAACCTTTTCTTACCCGCTTTTTACAAACTATGCTCGGACATTGAAACCTTCTTGTAGCCGAACACATCCACTCCTTCTTTTGATGATGTATGCTTGGGCATTCAAACCTACTTTTTGCCCGGTTTTCATTAATTTTGGGTGGACATTCACACCTTGTCACAGCCAAACACCTCCGCTCCCTGTTTTGATCATGTATGGTTGGACATTCGCACCTTGTCTCACCTGCTTTTTGCAAACTATGGTCGGCTGTTCACAGCTTCCTCTCCACCATACTTGTATGGTGGGATGTTCACACCCAGTTGCATCCGAAGACCTCCGCCCCCACTTTTGTTGATATTTAGTTGGTCATTCGCAGCTTACCCGCTTTTGGCAAACTATGGCCTTCTTGCAGCCAAACACCTCTGATCTCGCTTTTGATAATGTAAGGTTGGGCATTCAGACCTTGCTTCACCTGCTTTTCACCAAATATAGTCGGACATTCACACCTTCTTGCAGCCGAACACTTCCGCTCCACCTTTTAGTGTTCTATCACACCTTTTTTTCACCGAATTTTATAGATTATGGTTGGAAATTCTCAACCACTCTCATCCGAAGACCTCTCCTCCCGCTTTTGTTAATATATTTGAACTTTAGTGAGACATTCACACCTTCTTGCAGCTGAACCACCTCCGCTCCCTGTTTTGATCATGTATGGTCTGGCAATACTACCTTTTCTTACCCGTTTGTGAGTAATTATGGCTGGACATTCACACCTACTTGCAGCCGAACACCACCTCTCTCGCTTTTGATGATGTATGGACCGGCATTCTTACCTTTTCTAACACATTTTTCAGAAATTACGGTCGGAGATTCACACCTACTCACAGCCGAACAACTCCGCTCCCGCATTTGATGGTGTGCAGTCGGACATTCTCACCCTTTCTCATCAGCTTTTTGCAAATTATGATCTGACATTCACACCTACTTGCAGTCGAAAAGCTATGCTCCCGCTTTTGATTATGTTTGGTTGGATATTCAAACCTTTTCTTAACTGCTTTTTACAAATTTTTGGTTGGACGTTCACACCTTCTTGTAGCCGAACACATCCACTCCTGCTTTTGATGATGTATGGTTGGGCATTCGCACCTTTTTTTTACCCATTTGTCAGGAATAATGGGTGGACATTCACACCTTCTTGCAGCTGAACACCTCCTCTCCCACTTATGATCATGTGCGGTTTGATTTTCGAAAATTTTCTTTCATGTTTTCTAGCAATTATTGATGGACATTTAGACCTTCTTGCAGCTGAACACCTCCGCTCCTGCTTTTGATCATACCTTGTCAGGCATTCGCACCATGTCTTACCCGCTTTTTACAAACTTTAGTCGAACATTTACACCTTTTTGCAGCCGAACACCACCTTTCTCGCTTTTGATGATGTATGGTCCGGCATTCTTTCCTTTTCTAACACATTTTTCAGCAATTATGGTCGGACATTCACACCTACTCAGAGCCGAACACCTCCGCTCCCGCATTTGATGGTGTATAGTCGGGCATTCTCACCCTTTCTCATCAGCTTTTTGCAAATTATGATCTGACATTCACACCTGCTTTTGATAATGTATGGTTGGGCATTCGCACCTTTTTTTACCCATTTTTCAGGAATTATGGGTGGACATTCACACCTTCTTGCAGCTGAACACCTCCTCTCCTTCTTATGATCATGTGCGGATGATATTCGAAAATTTTCTTTCATGTTTTAAAGCAATTATTGATGGATACTCAGACCTTCTTGAAGCTGAACCACTCTGCTCCCGCTTTTGATGGTGTATAGTCGGGCTTTCGAGCCTTTCCTTCCCGGTTTTTACAAATTATGGTTGGACATTCAGACCTTCTTGCAGCCGAACACCTCCGCTCCCTCTTTTGATCATACATTGTCGGGCATTAGCACCTTTTCTTACCCGCTTTTTACAAACCATAGTCGGACTTTTACATCTTTTAGTAGCCGAACAACTCCGCACCCGCTACTGATTGTGTACAGTCGGGTATTTTAACCTTTTCTTACCCGTTTTTTACCAACTATGGTCGGACATTCACACCTTCTTACAGCGGAACACCTCCGCTCCCTCCTTTGATGGTGTATGTTCGGGCATTCAAACCTTTTCTTACCCGCTTTTTACAAACTATGGTCAGACGTTCAAACCTACTTGTAGCCGAACATATCCACTCCTGCTTTTGATGATGTATGGTTGGGCATTCGAACCTACTTGTTGCCCGCTTTTCATTAATTATGGGTGGACATTCACACCTTGTCTCAGCCAAACACCTCCGCTCCCTGTTTTGATCATGTATGGTTTGACATTCGCACCTTTGCTTACCCTCTTTTTATACTGATTGCTCAAGATTAAGTTGTTCTTTCTCAAACTACAAAATTTTTTTAATTGTTGAAACTTGATTTGAAGTGGATAAATAAGGAAGACAAACAGTTTTAAGTCAGGCTGATAGCAATTAATTTTATAGCAAAATCTGTATTTCGTCATTTGTCGAGAGATGCTTATTGCTGAAGAAGTTCTTTCTCATTCTACAAAGTACAACGTTGTTTATCATTGAAACTTGATTAGACATGAATAAATATGAAGGACAAAGCAGTCTTAACATGGTTTGAGTTAAGGAATTCATTTTATAGGAGAATCCGAATTCGTGCATAACTCGTAAAATAGAGCTTATTTTCGGATTCCTGAAGAATGAGTCTGGTTCTTTCTCATAATACAAAGTTTGTTGTTTATTGTTGAAACTTCATCAGACCGTTAGATATAGTCGGACTCACCTCGACGCACGGCTTGGGATCTGGAACCAGTACTCTTGAGAGGGGTTGGACTCTCTTCCACTCTGGAGTTGCCCGTGGTGAGAGGCGCAGAGCAGGTGTGGGCATACTTATTGCCCCCCGGCTGTGTGCCAGTACATTGGGGTTTACCCCAGTGAACGAGAGGGTAGCCTCCCTCCGCCTTTGGGTGGGGGGACGAGTCCTGACTGTTGTTTGTGCCTATGCGCCAAACAGCAGTTCAGATTACCTACCCTTTTTGGAGTCTCTGGGGGAGGCACTGGAGAATGCTCCTACCGGAGACTCCCTCATTCTGCTGGGGGACTTCAATGCTCACGTGGGCAATGACAGTGAGACCTGGAGGGGTGTGATTGGGAGGAACGGCCCCCCCGATCTGAATCAGAGTGGTGTTATGTTGTTGGACTTCTGTGCCAGTCATAGACTGTCCATAACGAACACCATGTTCAGGCATAAGGGTGTCCATATGTGCACTTGGCACCAGGACACCCTTGGCCGCAGTTCGATGATCGACTTTGTGGTTGTATCATCGGACTTGCGGCCGTATGTCCTGGACACTCGGGTGAAGAGAGGGGCGGAGCTGTCAACTGATCACCACCTGGTGGTGAGTTGTCTCCGCTGGTGGGGGAGGATGCCGATCAGACCTGGCAGGCCCAAACGTATTGTGAGGGTCTGCTGGGCGCGTTTGTCAGAATCCCCCGTCAGAAGGAGCTTTAACTTCCACCTCCGGCAGAGCTTCAACCATATTTGAGGTGGGGGACATTGAGTCCGAATGGGCCATGTTCCGTGACTCCATTGCCGAGGCAGCTGGTCGGAGTTGTGGCCGTAAGGTGGTCGGTGCCTGTCGTGGCGGCAACCCTCGAACCTGCTGGTGGACACCAGTGGTGAGGGAAGCCGTCAAGCTGAAGAAGGGGTCCTATCGGGCCTTTTTGGCCAGTGGGACCCTGGAAGAAGCTGATAGGTACCGACGGGCCAGACGGGCCACGGCTTAGGCGGTTGTGAGGCAAAAACTCGGGCCTGGGAGGAGTTCGGTGAGACCATGGAGAACGATTTCCGGACGGCCTCGAAAAGATTCTGGTCCACCATCCGGCGTCTCAGGGGGGGGGAAGCGGCTCACAGTCAACACTGTTTACAGTGGGGACGGGGCTTTGCTGACCTCAACTAGGGATGTTGTGAGTCGGTGGGGGGAGTACTTCGAGGAACTCCTCAATCCTACCAACACGTGCTCGGAAGAGGCAGAGTCGGAGAGCTCGGAGACGGGGCCTCCCATTTCTGGGGCTGAGGTTGCCGAGGTGGTTAAAAAGCTCCTGGATGTTGTAGGGCTGTCTTGGCTGACACGCCTCTGCAGTATCGCGTTGACATCGGGGACAGTGCCTCTGGACTGGCAGATTGGGGTGGTGGTCCCCCTCTTTAAAAAGGGGGACCGGAGGGTGTGTTCCAACTATAGGGGTATCACACTCCTCAGCCTCCCTGGTAAGGTCTATTCGGGGGTATTGGAGAGGAGGATCCGTCGGATAATCGAGCCTCGGATTCAGGAGATGCAGTGTGGCTTTCGTCCTGGCCGTGGAACAGTGGACCAGCTCTATACCCTCGGCAGGATCCTGGAGGGTGCATGGGAGTTCGCCCAACCAGTCTACATGTGTTTTGTGGACTTGGAGAAAGCGGAAGTGGCCGGGGACAGAGACATCTGGGTTTCTCTGCTCAAGCTGCTGCCCCCGTGACCCGACCCCCGGATAAGCGGCAGATGATGGATGGATGGATGGATATATCCTCCACCAACCAGACTTACAACCCCCGACTAGGGTAGCAGAATTTCTAAGCATCTGTACCCCAAAACTACTATCAAAAATATATAAATTATTGTCTAAGATAGATGACACAATGTCTCTTCCATCCTCAAAATGGGAGGCAGATTTATCCATCAGTTCTGGTCATAGCTTCTAACCACAAATATGTTTGAACACCTTCATAAAGACTCGAAATCCTAATTTACAGCTCATACAATACAAAATCCTTCATAGAACACACTATACAGGACAAAGGATGTTCAGGATGGGTCTAACACACTCAAACATCTGCTCACATTGCACAGATAACACACCTGATGATTATGCACACGCTTTGTGGTTTTCTGCGCCTGTCCAGAAGTTCTGGCTTGAAGTCTGTGAGGACCTATCAACATGGCTAAAGTGTAGCATCCCTGCATGCCCCACACTGTGCATACTGGGTGACTTAGACAACATCAACATGGAAATTAACTCAGCACACATGGTTGTCACAGTGTTATGTATCGCAAAGAAAACTATTCTCATGAACTGGAAAGCGAAGAACAATCTGTGTATTAACCAGTTTAGAAATTTTCTTTTAGATTATATTAGCATGGAAACAATGTCTGCCTCCTCAAAACATCAATTGGCTGAATTTCATTCTCTCTGGTCCCCTCTGATTAGTTTTATCACATAGTGGTGGTGGTGGGTTGCTGGGTGATGGTGGGTCTCAGGCCCGGGCTGCTGCGACTGGTGTGACCGGGTGGTTTGTTTGTTTGTTTTTTGATGTTATTTGTTTGTTTTTTGTAGAGGTCCTCCTGGGTGGGGTTGGGTTGAGTGGGGTGGGGCGGGATGGGTACCTTCTGGGGGTACAGTAGCTCCCGGAATATGGTCGCTGCAGGCCCCGAGCCTGGTGGACATCAGGCCCTCCTGCCCATTGTTGGCTCCCAGGTAGCGGGGATGCCTATTGCAGCCAGTCCCTGGCTGCCCTCTCTGGGGGAGAGTAGCTCCCCCGTTATATATCCCCATACCCCTCTCCCTTCTGGCTCCTGTATACAGCACACACTCACACATGAAGGGTTTTGGGGGCGTGTGTGTTCGGTGGGGTGCAGTGGATGGGGCCACGTAGGTGGTCCCCTTTGGTTGCACTCTGCAGTTCCCTGCCCCTGTTTTAATTACACCTTAGACATTAGTACTTATCAAACACACTCACACACACACATTAGGTCTTGGGGGGTGGTTACACTGAGTGGCATCTGGTGGGCGGGGCTCTTTGGGTATGTAGGCTGCCCAGAGTGCCGCGCTCCCAGTTCTACAAGTTTGGCTGCCCCTCAATTTTAATTGCTCACTATTAGAAAATATTGAAGAGCCAGAAGGGTGAGGGGAGGGGTCTTCTTCGCACACCCCTGCTTCCTGGTGTCTGCTCGGGGCAGGAGGGGCCAGGAGGATTAATTAATTGTTCTGCTGGTTCGGGGTCTGTGGTGGCTGGGGGGTTGCTGGCCTCCTGGTGTGCCCGCTGCACTACACCCCAGCAGAGTCGAGGGAGGTAGGATGTGTGGATGTGTGGATGTATGGGACGTGAAAGTGTGTGTGGTAATGATTGGGCCTGGATCTGGGACTTGCTGTCGCCTGGCCTGCCTGTGTTTCTCCCGATGGGGCATCAGCGTTGCCTCTCCCCACTGCTCGCGACTTCACCCACCTGTGGGCACGTCTTGACTCCCAGGGAACTTGGCCAGGGGCGCTGGGGCAGGCGCTGACCCACTTTGTGGCTGTCTGGGGCGCTTGGCCCTCCTGGGTATTGGGTGGGGCCTCTGCCGGGGGGTTTGGGGGCGCTCGGGCTCCTGGGGCCCAGGTCCCGGAGTGCCTCTGCCCTATGCTTATGGGGGCTCTTTCCGGGGGCTTCCTCTGAAGTCTTCTGGGTGGATGCGTGGTTGCCCCTGCGGTGGGCTGCCTTGGTTCTGTGCTCTGTGGGGGCTGCTGGTGGCCTGGGTCTTGTGGCCCTCTCTGCCTGCTTCTGATTGCTTGGGGGGGGGCTGTGGATTGTGGCCCTGTACGCTTATACACTCATAACTATGCACGGTTATCATGTAGGTCCTGTGCCATGGGTGTTGCATGTTCTCACACACACACACACACATTCATTAGTCCAGTAGCATGGTCACTAAGCAGTTGATGTATTATCATGTTGTCTCAGGTCATCTATATCCACAGCTGTGTTGTATGCGATTGCCGCTTCTTGTGCTTGTTTTTGTTTGTTTGTGTGTTTGTTTTTTCTCTGCTTGTCTGCTTTCAGGTGCTCCTGGTGGCGCTAAGGCTGGATTCCCCTCATAGGCCATGGATTGTTGTCTGTTTTGTTTTTTACAGGTGTAGCAGCTGGTTGTCTGGTTTTTGTTTCTATTTTTGTTCTGTTTCCTCTTCTTTCCTCTTCTTCTTTCCTTGTCCCCCGGTCCGGTTCAGTTCAGTTCATGTCATATATTGTAAACAGAAATAAAAAAATGGGCATCAAGGGGAGCTTTACATTTATAAAACTTCCCTTGGCAAAACAAATCTGTTTGGCATCAAAGGTATTCAGACTACAATTCTTCTGACATAATGCTGAACAGGACAAGGGGGAAAAAAAGTAAAGAAGACAGTTCTGCCGAAAGCCAGGGATAGACCTGTTCTAAGTTCTATACTTTTTAAAAGGGGCGTGTTTATCAACTATGGAATTAGAAGATTTACAAAAATGGTCAAGTGCTAGATCTTCATCTGGGATTTTAACAGTGTCATATAACTATTCAACAGATCAGTTAAAAAAAAGCCTGCTCATGGAGATGTTTCAGGATCTGGATACCAAGCGTGGACCTAATGTTTTCATTTTTGCAATTCTGATACAGGCTATTGAGCAGTGATAACTAACACCAAGTTCAGATACTGCGGATTTTCTACCTTTGATTTGTTAAGATTGAGCCAATCAGGGACAACCTTGAAGGATCTCTTTGGTTTTGTAGGATCAGTAATTACCTGAGAAAGGTTGATATTGGTACACACCTTTTTTAAATGATCAGAGGCAGAGTTCAACTTGTTTAAATTAAAATTGCCACACAGAGATTGGGTTTAGGCCACATGCACACAGAATGACATCAACAAATATAAGAAATATTAAACATTTACACATAGATTTTTGAATATATGTAGAGGAATGACACTTTGAAATGTGCTCATTGCGGAGTTATGATCAGTTGAGTAATGAAGGTTGAACTATTCTGGGAAAGAGGTTCTATTCCCAGCATCATGATGGACACTCCTGATATAGAAGGTTTCGCTAACGCATTGGAATTGTTTTACTATTTTCATATGCATGTGCAATGAAGAATTGCTTGCTGCTGATAAATGCAAAGAAGAACAGCTTACACATAGATGCTCACATATAGGCTGCTGAATGCAATGAAGACCTGCTTATCAAGTAAAGTTCAATGTCAATGTGTAATATTCAATTAGGATTTGCAAAACAGTGAAGTTAAACAATGAATGGGTCCAGAGTCGGTATGAGAAGACTACAGGAATATTTACCTGGGTGTACGTTCAAACAGAGATGAGAAAATTGCGATAAATAATTGTTTGTTTGTTTGTTAGTATGTATAGGAATGTTATGTGTATAAACTGTGTTGAGTTATAGTTACTCAGTAGTGTCTCAGTGAAACAACCGACGGGGGAAGCCTTGCGGTGACAACAAAAGCAGTGTTTTACTGATCAGTCAAGTTGCTCCAGTGTACTCCATACAAACTGGTTGGCTACTGAAGGGATAGAAAATGGGGAATACTTGTTTTAAAGCAAACAAGGAATTAGATGGGAAAAATACATGTTTTAACGGGACCCAGACAATATTAAATACTCAGACAGATGGGAGAAGAAGTGTAGTTTTGTAGGAAATCACAAAATTATTACATAGAATTAGTGAAATCAATTGAAGAATGCCTTTCTGAAGAGCTGTTTACCACAGATGAGCAGCTTTGCGACCAAGCACATTGTAGATCGCTTTACTGCCAAAATGATCTAATTTAATGGATTGGTTTAGACATGCATAACAGCATTTTAAGAACAAAGAGAGAAACAAAAAGGGACAACGCTTCATGGTGGAAGGTGATGTATAAATAACTGTGTATATGATGAAGGGGGTGGCAACACCCATTCCGAAATCCCGCCATTCCGACATCCCGCTATTCCGACATCCCACCATTCCGACATACCACCATTCCGACAAACCACCATTCCGACATGCAAACGTCCCACCATTCCGACATCCCACCATTGCGACATCCCGCTATTCTGACGTTCAAATGTCCCACCATTCCGACAAGGCTTTCCGTATAAGGAAATGTGTGTTACTCAACAGGTGAGTCCCTTCTTTCTGTTCATGCAATTTATATGTTTAACACATGTTTATAGACAAGCGTTATTAAAAACACAAAGTCTCGGCAACTGGAGGAGGAGAAGCAGTCCGCGGTGGTTTTCAATCACACACTCCAATGCCACTTGTTTCAACTTCCGAAAATTTAATCCAGGAAAAAAAGGCTTACAAACATGGACCAAAACGGCTCCATAACACGCACAAGAATCCAAAAGAAACGAAAGTTAACTAAAAGAAAGCAAATAAACAGTATGAAGTGGTCAAAATTGGTTTTACGCATGCCTATGTGCGTCTGGCACATGCGTCTTCGGGCTCTCCCACGTTGGTTTGTGGATGAAAGCTATATGTTCAGCTGTAATGTCATGTAAAAACAATCTCTACATGACATTTAGTCCCAGGTGTGACCAGTTAGGTCCTTAAGATATCAACAGGCTGTATAAAGCTACAACCGTTGCGGCTGTGTGTTTGTGCCAAATGCGCAAAACCCATCCGCGCTTCCCAAAATTGGAGTGAGTACTCATAAATCACGTGAATAACATGAATAAACGTTTTTACTGCATTTTGTTGTGTTTTATACGTTCTATGCTGTCATTTCTATCTTCTCCTATTGGCAAGGCAAGTTAGAGTGCTCGCAACTGTGTCCTGTGCAGTAGCCGTGATATCTGTAATTGCAATTATTACTTTTGCATATGATGACAGCGTGCAAAAGACGCATGGGCTCTGTGGAGAGCTCCGCTCCAGCTGGCTGCTGTGACAGCTCACTGACACTGTATTTCTGCTTAATCAGTTTCAGTCTCGCCAGAGTTACATTAATATCTGTATTTTTATATTTGAAATTCAGGGGATTTTGATAATAGATTATTAAAGTTTGTTTGCGAGGCTGTGGCCTCTGCATGTGCAAAGCTTGTGCGCCAAACTTTAGGGCGTATTTGCGCCGGCATATCATTAGTGCAAAATGTTTTGGGTAAAAAATAGGCTATTAAAAGGAACTGTCGGAATGGCGGTATGTTAAAAAAAACAAAAAACATACCGCCATTCCGACCATAGGAGGAAAAAAGTGTCGGAATGGTGGGACGTTTGATAAAAAATTAAGTGTCGCCATTCCGACAATTGGAGACCCATGTCGGAATGACGAGATGTCGGAATGGCAGCATGTAACCATGATGAAGGAGAGACCATTTGAGCAGCACAGCCATTTCGTAGCACAGGGACACCAATCCAAGTTACAGGATCTCCCACGTGGTATCACCTGTCACATTGTGTCAAGGCATCAAAAGAAGAAAAAATCACCAAACTCAAGGACAAAAAGACAAAGACTCCGGTGAACGAAGACAGAGGACTGACAAACCAGAAATACAAAAGGATTCTCGATATCAAGATCCAGAAGAAGAGGCTAACAATGCCACCAACACTTACGATGCTGGGAATGATGCCAGCAATGAACAGAGAAGAAGATTCAGTGTCATCAATCTGCATTACTTGCCTCTAATGAGGGGGTGAATATAGAATCCTCAACGATTACAACGTCTCTGGGAACTGTGACAACAACAAGGTTTAAACCATTTTGATATATATTGTAACCTATTGTCTAAGGAATAGTGCCGAAAATGAGGTAAATCTAATCCACCACTGTCCTTGGTCTTCTGTAGGGTTTTTAAACTAATACGTGGTGGTTTGTTTTTCCACAGAAATTTGGAGATGCATGAATCTAGTGACTTAAACCAAGTAGCAGATGGTTTTATGGGGATCATTGAGAACAAATAGTTAACTTTTGGTAGTAACTCTCCCCATAAGTGATATAGGTAAGGACTTCCAACGAGAGATCGTCCTCTACTGTCTTTAATAATTGCACATAATTTAGCTTTGTTAGCTCTGAGATCCTGGAGGAAATGTTTATGCCTGAATATCTAATATTTCCTGACTGTAAAGTGATCGCAGGTATATTATGGACCCTACAGTTAATGGGCAGAACTGTGGTCTTAGACCAGTTGATAGAGTAGTCAGAAAGTGCTGAGAATTTATTTATGAGTGTGATCGTGTGACTGAGAGACGTCTGTGAGTTCTGAAGGAAAAGTAATACATCATCAGCATAAAGACTTATTTTATGCTCAATATTTTGGGATTAATTACTCACAAACGGGTAAGAAAAGGTAGTATTGCCAGACCATACATGATCAAAACAGGGAGCGGAGGTGGTTCAGCTGCAAGGTGTGAATGTCTGACTATAGTTTGTAAAAAGCGGGTAAGATAAGGTGCGAATGCCCGACAATGTATGATCAAAAGAGGGAGCGGAGGGTTTTGGCTACAAGAAGGTTTGAATGTCCGACCATAGTTTGTAAAAAGCGGGTAAGAAAAGGTTACCATACATCATCAAAAGCAGGAGTGGATGTGTTCGGCTACAAGAAGATTTGAATGTCCATCAATAATTGCTTTAAAACATGAAAGAAAATTTTCGAATATCAAACCGCACATGATGAGGAGTTGTTCAGCTGCAAGAAGGTGTGAATGTTCACCCATAATTACTGAAAAATGGGTAAGAAAAGGTGAAAATGCCCAACCATACATCATCAAAAGCAGGAGTGGATGTGTTCGGCTACAAGAAGATTTGAATGTCCATCAATAATTGCTTTAAAACATGAAAGAAAATTTTCGAATATCAAACCGCACATGATCATAAGCGGGAGAGGAGTTGGTCAGCTGCAAGAAGGTGTGAATGTCCACCCATAATTACTGAAAAATGGGTAAGAAAAGGTGAAAATGCCCAACCATACATCATCAAAAGCAGGAGTGGATGTGTTCGGCTACAAGAAAGTTTGAATGTCCGACCATAGTTTGTAAAAAGCGGGTAAGAAAAGGTTCGAATGCCCGAACATAGACCATCAAAAGAGGGAGCGGAGGTGTTCCGCTGTAAGAAGGTGTGAACGTCCGACCAAAGTTTGCAAAAAGCAGTTAAGAAAAGGTTCGAATGCCCGAATATATACCATCAAAAGCGGGAGCAGAGCTGTTCGACTGCAAGTAGGTGTGAATGTCCAGCCATAATTACTCACAAACGGGTAAGAAAAGGTAGTATTGCCAGACCATACATGATCAAAACAGGGAGCTGAGGTGGTTCAGCTGCAAGGTGTGAATGTCTGACTATAGTTTGTAAAAAGCGGGTAAGACAAGGTGCGAATGCCCGACAATGTATGATCAAAAGAGGGAGTGGAGGTCTTCGGCTGCAAGGTCTGAATGTCTAACCATAATTTCTAAAAACCGGGTAAGAAAAGGCTCGAAAGCCCGACTATACACAATCAAAAGCGGGAGCGGGAGGTTTTCAGCTGCAAATCCTTCACTCAAACCAAGTGAAAACTGCTTTGTCCTTCATATTTATCAATTTCTAGATCGACTTCAACAAAGAACAACATTGTACTTTGCAGTAAAGAAAGAGCAAATCAAAAGTTTTAGGAATCCGAGAATAAGCTTATTTTCATGAGTTCTGCACGATTATTGATTTTACTATAAATGAATGCCTTCACTCAAACTATGTTAAAACTGCTTTGTCCTTCATATTTATCAATGTCTAGATTGACTTCAACAAAGAACAACACTGGATTTTGCAGTAGAAGAAAGAGCAACACTGAAGGATCAGTAATCCGAGAATAAGCTTATTTTCATACGTTCTGCATGATTTGGGATTTTATGTATAAAATGAATTCCTTCACTCAAACCAAGTGAAAACTGCTTTGTCCTTCATATTTATCAATGTCTAGATCGACTTCAACAAAGAACAACATTGTATTTTGCAGTAGAAGAAAGAGCAACACTTGAAGGAACAGGAATCCGAGAATAAGCTTATTTTCATACGTTCTGCATGATTTGGGATTTTATGTATAAAATGAATTCCTTTACTCAAACTATGTTAAAACTGCTTTGTCCTTCATATTTATCAATGTCTAGATTGACTTCAACAAAGAACAACACTGGATTTTGCAGTAGAAGAAAGAGCAACACTGAAGGATCAGGAATCCGAAAACACGCTTATTTTCATACGTTCTGCTTGATTTGAGATTTTGCTATAAAATTAATTCCTTCACTCAAACAAAGTGGAAACTGCTTTGTCCTTCATATTTATCAATGTCTATATCGACTTCAACAAAGAACAACATTGTATTTTGCAGTAGAAGAAAGAGCAACACTTGAAGGAACAGGAATCCGAGAATAAGCTTATTTTCATACGTTCTGCATGATTTGGGATTTTATGTATAAAATGAATTCCTTTACTCAAACTATGTTAAAACTGCTTTGTCCATATTTATCAATGTCTAGATTGACTTCAACAAAGAACAACACTGGATTTTGCAGTAGAAGAAATAGCAACACTGAAGGATCAGGAATCCGAAAACACGCTTATTTTCATACGTTCTGCTTGATTTGAGATTTTGCTATAAAATTAATTCCTTCACTCAAACAAAGTGGAAACTGCTTTGTCCTTCATATTTATCAATGTCTATATCGACTTCAACAAAGAACAACATTGTATTTTGCAGTAGAAGAAATAGCAACACTGAAGGATCAGGAATCCGAAAACACGCTTATTTTCATACGTTCTGCTTGATTTGGGATTTTCCTATAAAATGAATTGCTTTGCTCAAACCAAGTTAAAATTGCTTTGTCCTTCATAGTTATCCATGTCTAAAATGTATCAAGCATAAAGTTCCTCATATTACCCTGAATGAGAAAGAAGCATCCCTTTGATTGAGAAATACGTTCCTTTTGCGGAGTTATGCATGATTTCGGATTTTGCTATAAAATTCATTCCTTCACACCTTTTTTTTTCACCGCATTTTATAGATTATGGTTGGAAATTTCAACCACTCTAATCCAAAGACCTCTCCTCCCGCTTTTGTTAATATATTTGAACTTTAGTTGGACATTCACCCCTTTTTGCAGCTAAACCACCTCCGCTCCCTGTTTTGATCATGTTTGGTCTGGCAATACTACATTTTCTTACCCGTTTGTGAGTAATTATGGCTGGATATTCACACCTACTTGCAGCTGAACACAATCTCTCTCGCTTTTAATTATATTCGGGCATTCGAACCTTTTCTTACCCGCTTTTTACAAACCATGGTTGGACTTTCACATCTTCTTGTAGCCGAAAAACTCCGCTCCCCCTATTGATTGTGTACAGTCGGGTATTTTAACCTTTTCTTACCCACTTTTTACCAACTATGGTCGGACATTCACACCTTCTTACAGCGGAACACCTCCGCTCCCTCTTTTGATGGTGTATGTTTGGGCATTCGAACCTTTTTTTACCCGCTTTTTACAAACTCTGCTCGGACATTGAAACCTTCTTGTAGCCGAACACATCCACTCCTTCTTTTGATGATGTATGCTTGGGCATTCAAACCTACTTTTTGCCCGCTTTTCATTAATTTTGGGTGGACATTCACACCTTGTCACAGCCAAACACCTCCTCTCCCTGTTTTGATCATGTATGGTTGGACATTCGCACCTTGTCTCACCCGCTTTTTGCAAACTATGGTCGGCTGTTCACAGCTTCCTCTCCACCATACTTGTATGGTGGGATGTTCACACCCAGTTGCATCCGAAGACCTCCGCCCCCACTTTTGTTGATATTTAGTTGGTCATTCGCAGCTTACCCGCTTTTGGCAAACTATGGCCTTCTTGCAGCCAAACACCTCTGATCTCGCTTTTGATAATGTAAGGTTGGGCATTCAGACCTTGCTTCACCTGCTTTTCACCAAATATAGGAGGACATTCACACCTTCTTGCAGCCGAACACTTCCGCTCCACCTTTTAGTGTTCTATCACACCTTTTTTTCACCGAATTTTATAGATTATGGTTGGAAATTCTCAACCACTCTCATCCGAAGACCTCTCCTCCCGCTTTTGTTAATATATTTGAACTTTAGTGAGACATTCACACCTTCTTGCAGCTGAACCACCTCCGCTCCCTGTTTTGATCATGTATCGTCTGGCAATACTACCTTTTCTTACCCGTTTGTGAGTAATTATGGCTGGACATTCACACCTACTTGCAGCCGAACACCACCTCTCTCGCTTTTGATGATGTATGGACCGGCTTTCTTACCTTTTCTAACACATTTTTCAGAAATTACGGTCGGAAATTCACACCTACTCACAGCCGAACAACTCCGCTCCCGCATTTGATGGTGTGCAGTCGGACATTCTCACCCTTTCTCATCAGCTTTTTGCAAATTATGATCTGACATTCACACCTACTTGCAGTCGAAAAGCTATGCTCCCGCTTTTGATTATGTTTGGTTGGATATTCAAACCTTTTCTTAACTGCTTTTTACAAATTTTTGGTTGGACGTTCACACCTTCTTGTAGCCGAACACATCCACTCCTGCTTTTGATGATGTATGGTTGGGCATTCGCACCTTTTTTTTACCCATTTGTCAAGAATAATGGGTGGACATTCACACCTTCTTGCAGCTGAACACCTCCTCTCCCACTTATGATCATGTGCGGTTTGATTTTAGAAACTTTTCTTTCATGTTTTCTAGCAATTATTGATGGACATTTAGACCTTCTTGCAGCTGAACACCTCCGCTCCTGCTTTTGATCATACCTTGTCAGGCATTCGCACCATGTCTTACCCGCTTTTTACAAACTTTAGTCGAACATTTACACCTTTTTGCAGCCGAACACCACCTCTCCCGCTTTTGATGATGTATGGTCTGGCATTCTTTCCTTTTCTACCACATTTTTCAGCAATTATGGTCGGACATTCACACCTACTCAGAGCCGAACACCTCCGCTCCCGCATTTGATGGTGTATAGTCGGGCATTCTCACCCTTTCTCATCAGCTTTTTGCAAATTATGATCTGACATTCACACCTGCTTTTGATAATGTATGGTTGGGCATTCGCACCTTTTTTTTACCCATTTTTCAGGAATTATGGGTGGACATTCACACCTTCTTGCAGCTGAACACCTCCTCTCCTTCTTATGATCATGTGCGGATGCTATTCGAAAATTTTCTTTCATGTTTTAAAGCAATTATTGATGGACATTCAGACCTTCTTGCAGCTGAACCACTCTGCTCCCGCTTTTGATGGTATATAGTCGGGCTTTCGAGCCTTTCCTTCCCGGTTTTTACAAATTATGGTTGGACATTCAGACCTTCTTGCAGCCGAACACCTCCGCTCCCTCTTTTGATCATACATTGTCGGGCATTAGCACCTTTTCTTACCCGCTTTTTACAAACCATAGTCGGACTTTCACATCTTTTAGTAGCCGAACAACTCCGCTCCCGCTATTGATTGTGTACAGTCGGGTATTTTAACCTTTTCTTACCCGCTTTTTACCAACTATGGTCGGACATTCACACCTTCTTACAGCGGAACACCTCCGCTCCCTCTTTTGATGGTGTATGTTCGGGCAGTCAAACCTTTTCTTACCTGCTTTTTACAAACTATGGTCAGACATTCAACCCTTCTTGGAGCCGAACACATCCACTCCTGCTTTTGATTATGTATAGTTGGGCATTCGCACCTTTTCTTACCCATTTTTCAGTAATTATGGGTGTACATTCACACCTTCTTGCAGCCAAACACCTCCGCTCCCTCTTTTGATAATACATTTTCGGGCATTCGCACCTTTTCTTACCCGCTTTTTACAAACCATGGTCGGACTTTCACACCTTTTAGTAGCCGAACAACTCCGCACCCGCTACTGATTGTGTACAGTCGGGTATTTTAACCTTTTCTTACCCGTTTTTTTACCAACTATGGTCGGACATTCACACCTTCTTACAGCGGAACACCTCCGCTCCCTCCTTTGATGGTGTATGGTCAGGCATTCGAACCTTTTCTTACCCGCTTTTTACAAACTATGGTCAGACGTTCAAACCTTCTTGTAGCCGAACATATCCACTCCTGCTTTTGATGATGTATGGTTGGGCATTCCAACCTACTTGTTGCCCGCTTTTCATTAATTATGGGTGGACATTCACACCTTGTCTCAGCCAAACACCTCCGCTCCCTGTTTTGATCATGTATGGTTTGACATTCGCACCTTTGCTTACCCTCTTTTTATACTGATTGCTCAAGATTAAGTTGTTCTTTCTCAAACTACAAAATTTTTTTAATTGTTGAAACTTGATTTGAAGTGGATAAATAAGGAAGACAAACAGTTTTAAGTCAGGCTGATAGCAATTAATTTTATAGCAAAATCTTTATTTCGTCATTTGTCGAGAGATGCTTATTGCTGAAGAAGTTCTTTCTCATTCTACAAAGTACAACGTTGTTTATCATTGAAACTTGATTAGACATGAATAAATATGAAGGACAAAGCAGTCTTAACATGGTTTGAGTTAAGGAATTCGTTTTATAGGAGAATCCGAATTCGTGCATAACTCGTAAAATAGAGCTTATTTTCGGATTCCTGAAGAATGAGTCTGGTTCTTTCTCATAATACAAAGTTTGTTGTTTATTGTTGAAACTTCATCAGACCGTTAGATATAGTCGGACTCACCTCGACGCACGGCTTGGGATCTGGAACCAGTACTCTTGAGAGGGGTTGGACTCTCTTCCACTCTGGAGTTGCCCGTGGTGAGAGGCGCAGAGCAGGTGTGGGCATACTTATTGCCCCCCGGCTGTGTGCCAGTACATTGGGGTTTACCCCAGTGAACGAGAGGGTAGCCTCCCTCCGCCTTTGGGTGGGGGGACGAGTCCTGACTGTTGTTTGTGCCTATGCGCCAAACAGCAGTTCAGAGTACCTACCCTTTTTGGAGTCTCTGGGGGAGGCACTGGAGAATGCTCCTACCGGAGACTCCCTCATTCTGCTGGGGGACTTCAATGCTCACGTGGGCAATGACAGTGAGACCTGGAGGGGTGTGATTGGGAGGAACGGCCCCCCCGATCTGAATCAGAGTGGTGTTATGTTGTTGGACTTCTGTGCCAGTCATAGACTGTCCATAACGAACACCATGTTCAGGCATAAGGGTGTCCATATGTGCACTTGGCACCAGGACACCCTTGGCCGCAGTTCGATGATCGACTTTGTGGTTGTATCATCGGACTTGCGGCCGTATGTCCTGGACACTCGGGTGAAGAGAGGGGCGGAGCTGTCAACTGATCACCACCTGGTGGTGAGTTGGCTCCGCTGGTGGGGGAGGATGCCGATCAGACCTGGCAGGCCCATACGTATTTTGAGGGTCTGCTGGGAGCGTTTGTCAGAATCCCCCGTCAGAAGGAGCTTTAACTCCCACCTCCGGCAGAGCTTCAACCATATTTGAGGTGGGGGACATTGAGTCCGAATGGGCCATGTTCCGTGACTCCATTGCCGAGGCAGCTGGTCGGAGTTGTGGCCGTAAGGTGGTCGGTGCCTGTCGTGGCGGCAACCCTCGAACCTGCTGGTGGACACCAGTGGTGAGGGAAGCCGTCAAGCTGAAGAAGGAGTCCTATCGGGCCTTTTTGGCCAGTGGGACCCTGGAAGAAGCTGATAGGTACCGACGGGCAAGACGGGCCACGGCTTCGGCGGTTGTGAGGCAAAAACTCGGGCCTGGGAGGAGTTCGGTGAGACCATGGAGAACGATTTCCGGACGGCCTCGAAAAGATTCTGGTCCACCATCCGGCGTCTCAGGGGGGGGGAAGCGGCTCACAGTCAACACTGTTTACAGTGGGGACGGGGCTTTGCTGACCTCAACTAGGGATATTGTGAGTCGGTGGGGGGAGTACTTCGAGGAACTCCTCAATCCTACCAACACGTGCTCGGAAGAGGCAGAGTCGGAGAGCTCGGAGACGGGGCCTCCCATTTCTGGGGCTGAGGTTGCCGAGGTGGTTAAAAAGCTCCTCGGTGGCAAGGCCCCGGGGGTGGATGAGGTCCGTCCTGAGTTTCTCAAGGCTCTGGATGTTGTAGGGCTGTCTTGGCTGACACGCCTCTGCAGTATCGCGTTGACATCGGGGACAGTGCCTCTGGACTGGCAGATTGGGGTGGTGGTCCCCCTCTTTAAAAAGGGGGACCGGAGGGTGTGTTCCAACTATAGGGGTATCACACTCCTCAGCCTCCCTGGTAAGGTCTATTCGGGGGTATTGGAGAGGAGGATCCGTCGGATAATCGAGCCTCGGATTCAGGAGATGCAGTGTGGCTTTCGTCCTGGCCGTGGAACAGTGGACCAGCTCTATACCCTCGGCAGGATCCTGGAGGGTGCATGGGAGTTCGCCCAACCAGTCTACATGTGTTTTGTGGACTTGGAGAAAGCGTTCGACCGTGTCCCTCATGGAGTCCTGTGGGGGGTGCTCCGGGAATATGGAGTGCCGGACCCCTTGATAGGGGCCGTTCGGTCTCTGTATGACCGGTGCCAGAGTTTGGTCCGCATTGCCGGCAGTAAGTAGGATACGTTTCCGGTGAGAGTTGGACTCCGTCAGGGCTGCCCTTTGTCACCGATTCTGTTCCTAACTTTTATGGACAGAATTTCTAGGCGGAGCCAGGGCGTTGAGGGTGTCCCATTTGGCGACCTCAGAATCGGGTCTCTGCTTTTTGCAGATGATGTGGTTCTGTTAGCGTCGTCAGGCCGTGACCTTCAGCTCTCACTGGAGTGATTCGCAGCCGAGTATGAAGCGGCTGGGATGAGAATCAGCACCTCCAAATCCGAGACTATGGTTCTCAGCCGGAAAAGGGTGGAATGCTCTCTCCGGGTCGGGAATGAGATCCTTCCCCAAGAGGAGGAGTTCAAGTATCTCGGGGTCTTGTTCACGAGTGACGGACGAATGGAGCGGGAGATTGACGGGCGGATCGGTGCGGCGCCTGCAGTGTTGCAGGCTCTGCACCGACCCGTCGTTGTGAAGAGGGAGCTGAGCCAGAAGGCGAAGCTCTCTACTTACTGGTCAATCTACGTTCCCATCCTCACCTATGGTCACGAGTTGTGGGTAGTGACCGAAAAAACAAGATCGCGAATACAAGCGGCCGAAATGGGTTTCCTCCGCAGGGTGTCTGGGCTTTCCCTTAGAGATAGGGTGAGAAGCTCAGTCATCCGGGAGGGGCTCGGAGTAGAACCGCTGCTCCTCCGCATTGAGAGGAGTCAGATGAGGTGGCTCGGGCATCTGGTTAGGATGCCCCCTGGGCGCCTCCCTGGGGAGGTGTTCCGGGCACGTCCCACTGGGAGGAGACCCCGGGGGAGACCCAGGACACGTTGGAGAGACTATGTCTCTCGGCTGGCCTGGGAACGCCTCGGGGTCCCCCCGGAAGAGCTGGAGGAAGTGGCCGGGGACAGAGACGTCTGGGTTTCTCTGCTCAAGCTGCTGCCCCCGCGACCCGATCCCCGGATAAGCGGCAGATGATGGATGGATGGATGGATATATCCTCCACCAACCAGACTTACAACCCCCGACTAGGGTAGCAGAATTTCTAAGCATCTGTACCCCAAAACTACTATCAAAAATATATAAATTATTGTCTAAGATAGATGACACAATGTCTCTTCCATCCTCAAAATGGGAGGCAGATATATCCATCAGTTCTGGTCATAGCTTCTAACCACAAATATGTTTGAACACCTTCATAAAGACTCGAAATCCTAATTTACAGCTCATACAATACAAAATCCTTCATAGAACACACTATACAGGACAAAGGATGTTCAGGATGGGTCTAACACACTCAAACATCTGCTCACATTGCACAGATAACACACCTGATGATTATGCACACGCTTTGTGGTTTTTCTGCGCCTGTCCAGAAGTTCTGGCTTGAAGTCTGTGAGGACCTATCAACATGGCTAAAGTGTAGCATCCCTGCATGCCCCACACTGTGCATACTGGGTGACTTAGACAACATCAACATGGAAATTAACTCAGCACACATGGTTGTCACAGTGTTATGTATCGCAAAGAAAACTATTCTCATGAACTGGAAAGCGAAGAACAATCTGTGTATTAACCAGTTTAGAAATTTTCTTTTAAATTATATTAGCATGGAAACAATGTCTGCCTCCTCAAAACATCAATTGGCTGAATTTCATTCTCTCTGGTCCCCTCTGATTAGTTTTATCACATAGTGGTGGTGGTGGGTTGCTGGGTGATGGTGGGTCTCAGGCCCGGGCTGCTGCGACTGGTGTGACCGGGTGGTTTGTTTGTTTGTTTTTTGATGTTGTTTGTTTGTTTTTTGTAGAGGTCCTCCTGGGTGGGGTTGGGTTGAGTGGGGTGGGGCGGGATGGGTACCTTCTGGGGGTACAGTAGCTCCCGGAATATGGTCGCTGCAGGCCCCGAGCCTGGTGGACATCAGGCCCTCCTGCCCATTGTTGGCTCCCAGGTAGCGGGGATGCCTATTGCAGCCAGTCCCTGGCTGCCCTCTCTGGGGGAGAGTAGCTCCCCCGGTATATATCCCCATACCCCTCTCCCTTCTGGCTCCTGTACACAGCACACACTCACACATGAAGGTTTTGGGGGCGTGTGTGTTCGGTGGGGTGTAGTGGATGGGGCCACGTAGGTGGTCCCCTTTGGTTGCACTCTGCAGTTCCCTGCCCCTGTTTTAATTACACCTTAGACATTACTACTTATCAAACACACTCACACACACACATTAGGTCTTGGGGGGTGGTTACACTGAGTGGCATCTGGTGGGCGGGGCTCTTTGGGTATGTAGGCTGCCCAGAGTGCCGCGCTCCCAGTTCTACAAGTTTGGCTGCCCCTCAATTTTAATTGCTCACTATTAGAAAATATTGAAGAGCCAGAAGGGTGAGGGGAGGGGTCTTCTTCGCACACCCCTGCTTCCTGGTGTCTGCTCGGGGCAGGAGGGGCCAGGAGGATTAATTAATTGTTCTGCTGGTTCGCGGTCTGTGGTGGCTGGGGGGTTGCTGGCCTCCTGGTGTGCCCGCTGCACTACACCCCAGCAGAGTCGAGGGAGGTAGGATGTGTGGATGTGTGGATGTATGGGACGTGAAAGTGTGTGTGGTAATGATTGGGCCTGGATCTGGGACTTGCTGTCGCCTGGCCTGCCTGTGTTTCTCCCGATGGGGCATCAGCGTTGCCTCTCCCCACTGCTCGCGACTTCACCCACCTGTGGGCACGTCTTGACTCCCAGGGCATTTGGCCAGGGGCGCTGGGGCAGGCGCTGACCCACTTTGTGGCTGTCTGGGGCGCTTGGCCCTCCTGGGTATTGGGTGGGGCCTCTGCCGGGGGGTTTGGGGGCGCTCGGGCTCCTGGGGCCCAGGTCCAGTGCACGGCCCATGTCTGGGCGGCTGGGGCCTGACGGGGTCGGTGGGCTGTTACCCCTGGTTCCCGGAGTGCCTCTGCCCTATGCTTATGGGGGCGCTTTCTGGGGGCTTCCTCTGCAGTCTTCTGGGTGGATGCGTGGTTGCCCCTGCAGTGGGCTGCCTGGGTTCTGTGCTCTGTGGGGGCTGCTGGTGGCCTGGGTCTTGTGGCCCTCTCTGCCTGCTTCTGATTGCTTGGGGGGGGGCTGTGGATTGTGGCCCTGTACGCTTATACACTCATAACTAAGCACGGTTATCATGTAGGTCCTGTGCCATGGGTGTTGCATGTTCTCACACACACACACACACACACATTCATTAGTCCAGTAGCATGGTCACTAAGCAGTTGATGTATTATCATGTCGTCTCAGGTCATCTATATCCACAGCTGTGTTGTATGCGATTGCCGCTTCTTGTGCTTGTTTTTGTTTGTTTGTGTGTTTGTTTTTTCTCTGCTTGTCTGCTTTCAGGTGCTCCTGGTGGCGCTAAGGCTGGATTCCCCTCATAGGCCATGGATTGTTGTCTGTTTTGTTTTTTACAGGTGTAGCAGCTGGTTGTCTGGTTTTTGTTTCTATTTTTGTTCTGTTTCCTCTTCTTTCCTCTTCTTCTTTCCTTGTCCCCCGGTCCGGTTCAGTTCAGTTCATGTCATATATTGTAAACAGAAATAAAAAAATGGGCATCAAGGGGAGCTTTACATTTATAAAACTTCCCTTGGCAAAACAAATCTGTTTGGCATCAAAGGTATTCAGACTACAATTCTTCTGACATAATGCTGAACAGGACAAGGGGGAAAAAAAGTAAAGAAGACAGTTCTGCCGAAAGCCAGGGATAGACCTGTTCTAAGTTCTATACTTTTTAAAAGGGGCGTGTTTATCAACTATGGAATTAGAAGATTTACAAAAATGGTCAAGTGCTAAATCTTCATCTGGGATTTTAACAGTGTCATATAACTATTCAACAGATCAGTTAAAATAAACCCTGCTCATGGAGATATTTCAGGATCTGGATACCAAGCGTGGACCTAATGTTTTCATTTTTGCAATTCTGATACAGGCTATTGAGCAGTGATAACTAACACCAAGTTCAGATACTGCGGATTTTCTACCTTTGATTTGTTAAGATTGAGCCAATCAGGGACAACCTTGAAGGATCTCTTTGGTTTTGTAGGATCAGTAATTACCTGAGAAAGGTTGATATTGGTACACACCTTTTTTAAATGATCAGAGGCAGAGTTCAACTTGTTTCAATTAAAATTGCCACACAGAGATTGGGTTTAGGCCACATGCACACAGAATGACATCAACAAATATAAGAAATATTAAACATTTACACATAGATTTTTGAATATATGTAGAGGAATGATACTTTGAAATGTGCTCATTGCGGAGTTATGATCAGTTGAGTAATGAAGGTTGAACTATTCTGGGAAAGAGGTTCTATTCCCAGCATCATGATGGACACTCCTGATATAGAAGGTTTTGCTAACGCATTGGAATTGTTTTACTATTTTCATATGCATGTGCAATGAAGAATTGCTTGCTGCTGATAAATGCAAAGAAGAACAGCTTACACATAGATGCTCACATATAGGCTGCTGAATGCAATGAAGACATGCTTATCAAGTAAAGTTCAATGTCAATGTGTAATATTCAATTAGGATTTGCAAAACAGTGAAGTTAAACAATGAATGGGTCCATAGTCGGTATGAGAAGACTACAGGAATATTTACCTGGGTGTACGTTCAAACAGAGATGAGAAAATTGCGATAAATAATTGTTTGTTTGTTTGTTAGTATGTATATGAATGTTATGTGTATAAACTGTGTTGAGTTATAGTTACTCAGTAGTGTCTCAGTGAAACAACCGACGGGGGAAGCCTTGCGGTGACAACAAAAGCAGTGTTTTACTGATCAGTCAAGTTGCTCCAGTGTACTCCATACAAACTGGTTGGCTGCTGAAGGGATAGAAAATGGGGAATACTTGTTTTAAAGCAAACAAGGAATTAGATGGGAAAAATACATGTTTTAACGGGACCCAGACAATATTAAATACTCAGACAGATGGGAGAAGAAGTGTAGTTTTGTAGGAAATCACAAAATTATTACATAGAATTAGTGAAATCAATTGAAGAATGCCTTTCTGAAGAGCTGTTTACCACAGATGAGCAGCTTTGCGACCAAGCACATTGTAGATCGCTTTACTGCCAAAATGATCTAATTTAATGGATTGGTTTAGACATGCATAACAGCATTTTAAGAACAAAGAGAGAAACAAAAAGGGACAACGCTTCATGGTGGAAGGTGATGTATAAATAACTGTGTATATGATGAAGGGGGTGGCAACACCCATTCCGAAATCCCGCCATTCCGACATCCTGCTATTCCGACATCCCACCATTCCGACATACCACCATTCCGACATACCACCATTCCGACATGCAAACGTCCCACCATTCCGACATCCCACCATTGCGACATCCCGCTATTCTGACGTTCAAATGTCCCACCATTCCGACAAGGCTTTCCGTATAAGGAAATGTGTGTTACTCAACAGGTGAGTCCCTTCTTTCTGTTCATGCAATTTATATGTTTAACACATGTTTATGGACAAGCGTTATTAAAAACACAAAGTCTCGGCAACTGGAGGAGGAGAAGCAGTCCGCGGTGGTTTTCAATCACACACTCCAATGCCACTTGTTTCAACTTCCGAAAATTTAATCCAGGAAAAAAAGGCTTACAAACATGGACCAAAACGGCTCCATAACACGCACAAGAATCCAAAAGAAACGAAAGTTAACTAAAAGAAAGCAAATAAACAGTATGAAGTGGTCAAAATTGGTTTTACGCATGCCTATGTGCGTCTGGCACATGCGTCTTCGGGCTCTCCCACGTTGGTTTGTGGATGAAAGCTATATGTTCAGCTGTAATGTCATGTAAAAACAATCTCTACATGACATTTACTCCCAGGTGTGACCAGTTAGGTCCTTAAGATATCAACAGGCTGTATAAAGCTACAACCGTTGCGGCTGTGTGTTTGTGCCAAATACGCAAAGCCCATCCGCGCTTCCCAAAATTGGAGTGAGTACTCATAAATCACGTGAATAACATGAATAAACGTTTTTACTGAATTTTGTTGTGTTTTATACGTTCTATGCTGTCATTTCTCTCTTCTCCTATTGGCAAGGCAAGGCAGAGTGCTCGCAACTATGTCCTGTGCAGTAGCCGTGATATCTGTAATTGCAATTATTACTTTTGCATATGATGACAGCGTGCAAAAGACGCATGGGCTCTGTGGAGAGCTCCGCTCCAGCTGGCTGCTGTGACAGCTCACTGACACTGTATTTCTGCTTAATCAGTTTCAGTCTCGCCAGAGTTACATTAATATCTATATTTTTATATTTGAAATTCAGGGGATTTTGATAATAGATTATTAAAGTTTGTTTGCGAGGCTGTGGCCTCTGCATGTGCAAAGCTTGTGCGCCAAACTTTAGGGCGTATTTGCGCCGGCATATCATTAGTGCAAAATGTTTTGGGTAAAAAATAGGCTATTAAAAGGAACTGTCGGAATGGCGGTACGACCATAGGAGGAAAAAAGTGTCGGAATGGTGGGACGTTTGATAAAAAATTAAGTGTCGCCATTCCGACAATTGGAGACCCATGTCGGAATGGCGAGATGTCGGAATGGCAGCATGTAACCATGATGAAGGAGAGACCATTTGAGCAGCACAGCCATTTCGCAGCACAGGGACAGCAGTCCAAGTTACAGGATCTCCCACGTGGTATCACCTGTCACATTGTGTCAAGGCTTCAAAAGAAGAAAAAATCACCAAACTCAAGGACAAAAAGACAAAGACTCCGGTGAATGAAGACAGAGGACTGACAAACCAGAAATACAAAAGGATTCTCGATATCAAGATCCAGAAGAAGAGGCTAACAATGCCACGAACACTTACGATGCTGGGAATGATGCCAGCAATGAACAGAGAAGAAGATTCAGTGTCATCAATCTGCATTACTTGCCTCTAATGAGGGGGTGAATATAGAATCCTCAATGATTACAACGTCTCTGGGAACTGTGACAACAACAAGGTTTAAACCATTTTGATATATATTGTAACCTATTGTCTAAGGAATAGTGCCGAAAATGAGGTAAATCTAATCCACCACTGTCCTTGGTCTTCTGTAGGGTTTTTAAACTAATACGTGGTGGTTTGTTTTTCCACAGAAATTTGGAGATGCATGAATCTAGTGACTTAAACCAAGTAGCAGATGGTTTTATGGGGATCATTGAGAACAAATAGTTAACTTTTGGTAGTATCATCATTTTAATGGATGTAACTCTCCCCATAAGTGATATAGGTAAGGACTTCCAACGAGAGATCGTCCTCTACTGTCTTTAATAATTGCACATAATTTAGCTTTGTTAGCTCTGAGAGCCTGGAGGAAATGTTTATGCCTAAATATCTAATATTTCCTGACTGTAAAGTGATCGCAGGTATATTATGGACCCTACAGTTAATGGGCAGAACTGTGGTCTTAGACCAGTTGATAGAGTAGTCAGAAAGTGCTGAGAATTTATTTATGAGTGTGATCGTGTGACTGAGAGACGTCTGTGAGTTCTGAAGGAAAAGTAATACATCATCAGCATAAAGACTTATTTTATGCTCAATATTTTGGGATTAATTACTCACAAACGGGTAAGAAAAGGTAGTATTGCCAGACCATACATGATCAAAACAGGGAGCGGAGGTGGTTCAGCTGCAAGGTGTGAATGTCTGACTATAGTTTGTAAAAAGCGGGTAAGATAAGGTGCGAATGCCCGACAATGTATGATCAAAAGAGGGAGCGGAGGTTTTCGGCTGCAAGAAGGTCTGAATGTCCACCCAAAATTCCTGAAAAATGGGTAAAAAAAGGGTGCGAATGCCAAACCATACATCATCAAAAGCAGGAGTGGATGTGTTCGGCTACAAGAAGATTTGAATGTCCAGCAATAATTGCTTTAAAACATGAAAGAAAATTTTCGAATATCAAACCGCACATGATCATAAGCGGGAGAGGAGTTGTTCAGCTGCAAGAAGGTGTGAATGTCCACCCATAATTACTGAAAAATGGGTAAGAAAAGGTGAAAATGCCCAACCATACATCATCAAAAGCAGGAGTGGATGTGTTCGGCTACAAGAAGGTTTGAATGTCTGACCATAGTTTGTAAAAAGCGGGTAAGAAAAGGTTTGAATGCCCGAACATAGACCATCAAAAGAGGGAGCGGGGGTGTTCCGCTGTAAGAAGGAGTAAATGTCCGACCATAGTTGGTAAAAAGCGGGTAAGAAAAGGTTAAAATACCCGACTGTACACAATCAATAGCGGGAGCGGAGTTGTTTGGCTACAAGAAGGTGTGAAAGTCCGACCACGGTTTGTAAAAAGCGGGTAAGAAAAGGTTCGAATGCCCGAATATATACCATCAAAAGCGGAAGTGGATGGGTTCGGCTGCAAGAAGGTGTGAACGTCCGACCAAAGTTTGTAAAAAGCAGTTAAGAAAAGGTTCGAATATCCAACCAAACATAATCAAAAGCGGGAGCAGAGCTGTTCGACTGCAAGTAGGTGTGAATGTCAGATCATAATTTGCAAAAAGCTGATGAGAAAGGGTGAGAATGCCCGGCTATACACCATCAAATGCGGGAGCGGAAGTGTTCGGCTGTGAGTAGGTGTGAATGTCCAACCATAATTACTGAAAAATGTGTTAGAAGAGACTAGAATGCCGGACAAGACATCATCAAATGCGGGAGCGGAGTTGTTCGGCTGTGAGTAGGTGTGAATCTCCGACCATAGTTTGTAAAAAGGGGGTAAGAATAGGTTCGAATGCCCGAACATACACTATCAAAACAGGGAGCTGAGGTGGCTCAGCTGCAAGGTGTGAATGTGTGACTATAGTTTGTAAATAAGGTGCGAATGCCCAACAATGTATAATCAAAAGAGGGAGCGGAGGTTTTCGGCTACAAGAAGGTTTGAATGTCCGACCATAGTTTGTAAAATGCGGGTAAGAAAAGGTTCAAGCGCCTGACTATACACCATCAAAAGCGGGAGCAGAGGTGTTCCGCTGTAAGACGGTGTGAACGTCCGACCATATTTGGTAAAAAGCGGGTAAGAAAAGGTTAAAATACCCGACTGTACACAATCAATAGCGGGAGAGGAGGTGTTCAGCTGCAAGAAGGTGTGAATGTCCACCCATAATTACTGAAAAATGGGTAAGAAAAGGTGCGAATGCCCAACCATACATTATCAAAAGCAGGTGTGAATGTCAGATCATAATTTGCAAAAAGCTGATGAGAAAGGGTGAGAATGCCCGACTATACACCATCAAATGCGGGAGCGGAGTTGTTCGGCTGTGACTAAGTGTGAATCTCCGACCATAATTGCTGAAAAATGTGTTAGAAAAGGTAAGAATGCCGGTCCATACATCATCAAAAGCGGGAGAGGTGGTGTTCGGCTGCAAGTAGGTGTGAATGTCCAGCCATAATTACTAACAAACGGGTAAGAAAAGGTAGTATTGCCATACCATATATGATCAAAACAGGGAGCGGAGGTGGTTCAGCTGCAAGAAGGTGTGAATGTCCGACTAAAGTTCAAATATATTAACAAAAGCGGGAGGAGAGGTCTTCGGATGAGAGTGGTTGAGAATTTCCAACCATAATCTATAAAATGCGGTGAAAAAAAGGTGTGATAGAACACTAAAAGGTGGAGCGGAAGTGTTCGGCTGCAAGAAGGTGTGAATGTCCTCCTATATTTGGTGAAAAGCAGGTGAAGCAAGTTCTGAATGCCCAACCTTACATCATCAAAAGCGAGATCAGAGGTGTTTGGCTGCATGAAGGCCATAGTTTGCCAAAAGCGGGTAAGCTGCGAATGACCGACTAAATATCAACAAAAGGTCTTCGGATGCAAGTGGGTGTGAATATCCCACCATACAAGTATGGTGGAGAGGAAGCTGTGAACAGCCGACCATAGTTGGCAAAAAGCGGGTGAGAAAAGGTGCGAATGTCCAACCATACATGATCAAAACAGGGAGCGGAGGTGTTTGGCTGTGACAAGGTGTGAATGTCCACCCAAAATTAATGAAAAGTGGGCAACAAGTAGGTTTGAATGCCCAACCATACATCATCAAAAGCAGGAGTGGATGTGTTCGGCTACAAGAAGGTTTGAATGTCCGAGCATAGTTTGTAAAAAGCGGGTAAGAAAAGGTTCGAATGCCCAAACATACACCATCAAAAGAGGGAGCGGAGGTGTTCCGCTGTAAGAAGGTGTGAATGTCCGACCATAGTTGGTAAAAAGCGGGTAAGAAAAGGTTAAAATACCCGACTGTACACAATCAATAGCGGGAGCGGATGTGTTTGGCTACAAGAATGTGTGACAGTCCGACCATGGTTTGTAAAAAACGGGTAAGAAAAGGTAAGAATGCCCGACAATGTATGATCAAAAGAGGGAGCGGAGGTTTTCGGCTACAAGAAGGTTTGAATGTCTGACCATAGTTTGTAAAAAGCGGGTAAGAAAAGGTTCAAATGCCTGACTATACACCATCAAAAGCGGGAGCGGAGGTGTTCCGCTGTAAGACGGTGTGAATGTCCGACCATAGTTGGTAAAAAGCGGGTAAGAAAAGGTTAAAATACCTGACTGTACACAATCAATTGCGGGAGCGGAGTTGTTCGGCTACAAGAAGGTGTGAAAGTTCAACCATCGTTTGTAAAAAGCTGCTAAGAAAAGGTTCAAATGCCTGACTATACACCATCAAAAGCGGGAGCGGAGGTGTTCCGGTGTAAGACGGTGTGCATGTCCGACCATAGTTGGTAAAAAGCGGGTAAGAAAAGGTTAAAATACCCGACTGTACACAATCAATAGGGGGAGCGGAGCTGTTCGGCTACAAGAAGGTGTGAAAGTCCAACCATGGTTTGTAAAAAGCTGGTAAGAAAAGGTTCGAATGCCCGAATATATACCATCAAAAGCGGAAGCGGAAGTGTTCGGCTGCAAGAAGGTGTGAACGTCCGACCAAAGTTTGTAAAAAGCAGTTAAGAAAAGGTTCGAATATCCAACCAAACATAATCAAAAGCGGGAGCAGAGCTGTTCGACTGCAAGTAGGTGTGAATGTCCAACCATAATTACTCACAAACGGGTAAGAAAAGGTAGTATTGCCAGACCATACATGATCAAAACAGGGAGCTGAGGTGGTTCAGCACCAAGGTGTGAATGTCTGACTATAGTTTGTAAAAAGCGGGTAAGATAAGGTGCGAATGCCCGACAATGTATAATCAAAAGAGGGAGCAGAGGTTTTCGGCTACAAGAAGGTTTGAATGTCCGACCATAGTTTGTAAAAAGCGGGTAAGAAAAGGTTCAAATGCTTGACTATACACCATCAAAAGCGGGAGCGGAGATGTTCCGCTGTAAGACGGTGTGAATGTCCGACCATAGTTCGTAAAAAGTGGGTAAGAAAAGGTTAAAATACCCGACTGTACACAATCAATAGCGGGAGCGGATGTGTTTGGCTACAAGAATGTGTGAAAGTCCGACCATGGTTTGTAAAAAACGGGTAAGAAAAGATGCGAATGCCCGACAACGTATGATCAAAAGAGGGAGCGGAGGTTTTTGGCTACAAGAAGGTTTGAATGTCCGACCATAGTTTGTAAAAAGCGGGTAAGAAAAGGTTCAAATGCCTGACTATACAACATCAAAAGCGGGAGCGGAGGTGTTCCGATGTAAGACGGTGTGAATGTCCGACCATAGTTGGTAAAAAGCGGGTAAGAAAAGGTTAAAATACCCGACTGTACACAATCAATAGGGGGAGCGGAGTTGTTCGGCTACAAGAAGGTGTGAAAGTCCAACCATGGTTTGTAAAAAGCTGGTAAGAAAAGGTTCGAATGCCCGAATATATACCATCAAAAGCGGAAGCGGAGGTGTTCGGCTGCAAGAAGGTGTGAACGTCCGACCAAAGTTTGTAAAAAGCAGTTAAGAAAAGGTTCGAATATCCAACCAAACATAATCAAAAGCGGGAGCAGAGCTGTTCGACTGCAAGTAGGTGTGAATGTCCAGCCATAATTACTCACAAACGGGTAAGAAAAGGTAGTATTGCCAGACCATACATGATCAAAATGGGAGCTGAGGTGGTTCAGCACCAAGGTGTGAATGTCTGACTATAGTTTGTAAAAAGCGGGTAAGATAAGGTGCGAATGCCCGACAATGTATAATCAAAAGAGGGAGCAGAGGTTTTCGGCTACAAGAAGGTTTGAATGTCCGACCATAGTTTGTAAAAAGCGGGTAAGAAAAGGTTCAAATGCCTGACTATACACCATCAAAAGCGGGAGCGGAGATGTTCCGCTGTAAGACGGTGTGAATGTCCGACCATAGTTGGTAAAAAGCGGGTAAGAAAAGGTTAAAATACCCGACTGTACACAATCAATAGGAATGAATTTTATAGCAAAATCCGAAATCATGCATAACTCCGCAAAAGGAACGTATTGCTCAACCAAAGGTATGCTTCTTTCTCATTCAGGGTAATATGAGGAACTTTATGCTTGATACATTTTAGACATGGATAACTATGAAGGACAAAGCAATTTTAACTTGGTTTGAGCAAAGCAATTCATTTTATAGGAAAATCCGAAATCGTGCAGGACTCATGAAAGTAAGCTTATTCTCGGATTCCTGATCCTCCAGTGTTGCTCTTTCCTATACTGCAAAGTACAGCCTTGTTCTTTGTTGAAATCGATATAGACATTGATAAATATGAAGGACAAAGCAGTTTCCACTTTGTTTGAGTGAAGGAATTAATTTTATAGCAAAATCCCAAATCAAGCAGAACGTATGAAAATAAGCTTGTTTTCGGATTCCTGATCCTTCAGTGTTGCTATTTCTTCTACTGCAAAATACAATGTTGTTCTTTGTTGAAGTAAATCTAGACATTGATAAATATGAAGGACAAAGAAGTTTTCACTTGGTTTGAGTGAAGGAATTCATTTTATACATAAAATCCCAAATCATGCAGAACGTATGAAAAGAAGCTTATTCTCGGATTCCTGATCCTTCAGTGTTGCTTTTTCTTCTACTGCAAAATACAATGTTGTTCTTTGTTGAAGTCGATCTAGACATTGATAAATATGAAGGACAAATCAGTTTTAACTTGGTTTGAGTGAAGGCATTCATTTATAGTAAAATCAATAATCGTGCAGAACTCATGAAAATAAGCTTATTCTCGGATTCCTAAAACTTTTGATTTGCTCTTTCTTTACTGCAAAGTACAATGTTGTTCTTTGTTGATGTCGATCTAGACATTGATAAATATGAAGGACAAAGCAGTTTTCACTTGGTTTGAGTGAAGGATTTGCAGCTGAAAACCTCCCGCTCCCGCTTTTGATTGTGTATAGTCGGGCTTTCGAGCCTTTTCTTACCCGGTTTTTAAAAATTATGGTTGGACATTCAGACCTTGCAGCCGAAGACCTCCACTCCCTCTTTTGATCATACATTGTCGGGCATTCGCACCTTGTCTTACCCGCTTTTTACAAACTATAGTCAGACATTCACACCTTGCAGCTGAACCACCTCAGCTCCCTGTTTTGATCATGTATGGTCTGGCAATACTACCTTTCCTTACCCGTTTGTGAGTAATTATGGCTGGACATTCACACCTACTTGCAGTCGAACCACTCTGCTCCCGCTTTTGATGGTATATATTCGGGCATTCGAACCTTTTCTTAACTGCTTTTTGCAAACTTTGGTCGGACGTTCACACCTTCTTGCAGCCGAACACCTCCGCTTCCGCTTTTGATGGTATATATTCGGGCATTCGAACCTTTTCTTAGCAGCTTTTTACAAACCATGATTGAACTTTCACACCTTCTTGTAGCCGAACAACTCCGCTCCCGCTATTGATTATGTACAGTCAGGTATTTTAACCTTTTCTTACCCGCTTTTTACCAACTATGGTTGGACATTCACACCGTCTTACAGCGGAACACCTCCGCTCCCGCTTTTGATGGTGTATAGTCAGGCATTTGAACCTTTTCTTACCCGCTTTTTACAAACTATGGTCGGACATTCAAACCTTCTTGTAGCCGAAAACCTCCGCTCCCTCTTTTGATCATACATTGTCGGGCATTCGCACCTTCTCTTACCCGTTTTTTACCAACTATGGTCGGACTTTCAAACCTTCTTGTAGCCCAAAACATCCACTCCTGCTTTTGTTGATGTATGTTTGGGCATTCGCACCTTTTATTACCCATTTTTCAGTAATTATGGGTGGACATTCACACCTTCTTGCAGCTGAACACCTCCTCTCCCGCTTATGATGGTGTATAGTCGGGCTTTCAAGCCTTTCTTACCCGGTATTTACAAATTATAGTTGGACATTCAGACCTTCTTACAGCCGAAAACCTCCACTCCCTCTTTTGATCATACATTGTCGGGCATTAGCACCTTTGCTTACCCGCTTTTTACAAACCATAGTCGGACTTTCACATCTTTTAGTAGCCGAACAACTTCGCTCCCGCTATTGATTGTGTACAGTCGGGTATTTTAACCTTTTCTTACCCGCTTTTTACCAACTATGGTTGGACATTCACACCTTCTTACAGCGGAACACCTCCGCTCCCTCTTTTGATGGTGTATGTTCGGGCAGTCAAACCTTTTCTTACCTGCTTTTTACAAACTATGGTCAGACATTCAACCCTTCTTGGAGCCGAACACATCCACTCCTGCTTTTGATTATGTATAGTTAGGCATTCGCACCTTTTCTTACCCATTTTTCAGTAATTATGGGTGTACATTCACACCTTCTTGCAGCCGACCACCTCCGCTCCCTCTTTTGATCATACATTTTCGGGCATTCGCACCTTTTCTTACCCGCTTTTTACAAACCATGGTCGGACTTTCACACCTTTTAGTAGCCGAACAACTCCGCACCCGCTACTGATTGTGTACAGTCGGGTATTTTAACCTTTTCTTACCCGTTTTTTACCAACTATGGTCGGACATTCACACCTTCTTACAGCGGAACACCTCCGCTCCCTCCTTTGATGGTGTATGTTCGGGCATTCGAACCTTTTCTTACCCGCTTTTTACAAACTATGGTCAGACGTTCAAACCTTCTTGTAGCCGAACATATCCACTCCTGCTTTTGATGATGTATGGTTGGGCATTCGAACCTACTTGTTGCCCGCTTTTCATTAATTATGGGTGGACATTCACACCTTGCCTCAGCCAAACACCTCCGCTCCCTGTTTTGATCATGTATGGTTTGACATTCGCACCTTTGCTTACCCTCTTTTTATACTGATTGCTCAAGATTAAGTTGTTCTTTCTCAAACTACAAAATTTTTTTAATTGTTGAAACTTGATTTGAAGTGGATAAATAAGGAAGACAAACAGTTTTAAGTCAGGCTGATAGCAATTAATTTTATAGCAAAATCTGTATTTCGTCATTTGTCGAGAGATGCTTATTGCTGAAGAAGTTCTTTCTCATTCTACAAAGTACAACGTTGTTTATCATTGAAACTTGATTAGACATGAATAAATATGAAGGACAAAGCAGTCTTAACTTGGTTTGAGTTAAGGAATTCGTTTTATAGGAGAATCCGAATTCGTGCATAACTCGTAAAATAGAGCTTATTTTCGGATTCCTGAAGAATGAGTCTGGTTCTTTCTCATAATACAAAGTTTGTTGTTTATTGTTGAAACTTCATCAGACCGTTAGATATAGTCGGACTCATCTCGACGCACGGCTTGGGATCTGGAACCAGTACTCTTGAGAGGGGTTGGACTCTCTTCCACTCTGGAGTTGCCCGTGGTGAGAGGCGCAGAGCAGGTGTGGGCATACTTATTGCCCCCCGGCTGTGTGCCAGTACATTGGGGTTTACCCCAGTGAACGAGAGGGTAGCCTCCCTCCGCCTTGGGTGGGGGGACTAGTCCTGACTGTTGTTTGTGCCTATGCGCCAAACAGCAGTTCAGAGTACCTACCCTTTTTGGAGTCTCTGGGGGAGGCACTGGAGAATGCTCCTACCGGAGACTCCCTCATTCTGCTGGGGGACTTCAATGCTCACGTGGGCAATGACAGTGAGACCTGGAGGGGTGTGATTGGGAGGAACGGCCCCCCCGATCTGAATCAGAGTGGTGTTATGTTGTTGGACTTCTGTGCCAGTCATAGACTGTCCATAACGAACACCATGTTCAGGCATAAGGGTGTCCATATGTGCACTTGGCACCAGGACACCCTTGGCCGCAGTTCGATGATCGACTTTGTGGTTGTATCATCGGACTTGCGGCCGTATGTCCTGGACACTCGGGTGAAGAGAGGGGCGGAGCTGTCAACTGATCACCACCTGGTGGTGAGTTGGCTCCGCTGGTGGGGGAGGATGCCGATCAGACCTGGCAGGCCCAAACGTATTGTGAGGGTCTGCTGGGAGCGTTTGTCAGAATCCCCCGTCAGAAGGAGCTTTAACTCCCACCTCCGGCAGAGCTTCAACCATATTTGAGGTGGGGGATATTGAATGGGCCATGTTCCGTGACTCCATTGCCGAGGCAGCTGGTCGGAGTTGTGGCCATAAGGTGGTCGGTGCCTGTCGTGGCGGCAACCCTCGAACCTGCTGGTGGACACCAGTGGTGAGGGAAGCCGTCAAGCTGAAGAAGGAGTCCTATCGGGCCTTTTTGGCCAGTGGGACCCTGGAAGAAGCTGATAGGTACCGACGGGCCAGACGGGCCGCGGCTTCGGCGGTTGCTGAGGCAAAAACTCGGGCCTGGGAGGAGTTCGGTGAGACCATGGAGAACGATTTCCGGACGGCCTCGAAAAGATTCTGGTCCACCATCCGGCGTCTCAGGGGGGGAAGCGGCTCACAGTCAACACTGTTTACAGTGGGGACGGGGCTTTGCTGACCTCAACTCGGGATGTTGTGAGTCGGTGGGGGGAGTACTTCGAGGAACTCCTCAATCCTACCAACACGTGCTCGGAAGAGGCAGAGTCGGAGAGCTCGGAGACGGGGCCTCCCATTTCTGGGGCTGAGGTTGCCGAGGTGGTTAAAAAGCTCCTCGGTGGCAAGGCCCCGGGGGTGGATGAGGTCCGTCCTGAGTTTCTCAAGGCTCTGGATGTTGTAGGGCTGTCTTGGCTGACACGCCTCTGCAGTATCGCGTGGACATCGGGGACAGTGCCTCTGGACTGGCAGATTGGGGTGGTGGTCCCCCTCTTTAAAAAGGGGGACCGGAGGGTGTGTTCCAACTATAGGGGTATCACACTCCTCAGCCTCCCTGGTAAGGTCTATTCGGGGGTATTGGAGAGGAGGATCCGTCGGATAATCGAGCCTCGGATTCAGGAGATGCAGTGTGGCTTTCGTCCTGGCCTTGGAACAGTGGACCAGCTCTATACCCTCGGCAGGATCCTGGAGGGTGCATGGGAGTTCGCCCAACCAGTCTACATGTGTTTTGTGGACTTGGAGAAAGCGTTCGACCGTGTCCCTCGTGGAGTTCTGTGGGGGGTGCTCCAGGAATATGGAGTGCCGGACCCCTTGATAGGGGCCGTTCGGTCTCTGTATGACCGGTGCCAGAGTTTGGTCCGCATTGCCGGCAGTAAGTCGGATACGTTTCCGGTGAGAGTTGGACTCCGTCAGGGCTGCCCTTTGTCACCGATTCTGTTCCTAACTTTTATGGACAGAATTTCTAGGCGGAGCCAGGGCGTTGAGGGTGTCCCATTTGGCGACCTCAGAATCGGGTCTCTGCTTTTTGCAGATGACGTGGTTCTGTTAGCGTCGTCAGGCCGTGACCTTCAGCTCTCACTGGAGTGATTCGCAGCCGAGTGTGAAGCGGCTGGGATGAGAATCAGCACCTCCAAATCCGAGACTATGGTTCTCAGCCGGAAAAGGGTGGAATGCTCTCTCCGGGTCGGGAATGAGATCCTTCCCCAAGAGGAGGAGTTCAAGTATCTCGGGGTCTTGTTCACGAGTGACGGACGAATGGAGCGGGAGATTGACGGGCGGATCGGTGCGGCGCCTGCAGTGTTGCAGGCTCTGCACCAACCCGTCGCTGTGAAGAGGGAGCTGAGCCAGAAGGCGAAGCTCTCTACTTACTGGTCAATCTACGTTCCCATCCTCACCTATGGTCACGAGTTGTGGGTAGTGACCGAAAGAACAAGATCGCGAATACAAGCGGCCGAAATGGGTTTCCTCCGCAGGGTGTCTGGGCTCTCCCTTAGAGATAGGGTGAGAAGCTCAGTCATCCGGGAGGGGCTCGGAGTAGAACCGCTGCTCCTCCGCATTGAGAGGAGTCAGATGAGGTGGCTCGGGCATCTGGTTAGGATGCCCCCTGGGCGCCTCCCTGGGGAGGTGTTCCGGGCACGTCCCACTGGGAGGAGACCCCGGGGGAGACCCAGGACACGTTGGAGAGACTATGTCTCTCGGCTGGCCTGGGAACGCCTGGGGGTCCCCCCGGAAGAGCTGGAGGAAGTGGCCAGGGACAGAGACGTCTGGGTTTCTCTGCTCAAGCTGCTGCCCCCGCGACCCGACCCCCGGATAAGCGGCAGATGATGGATGGATGGATGGATATATCCTCCACCAACCAGACTTACAACCCCCGACTAGGGTAGCAGAATTTCTAAGCATCTGTACCCCAAAACTACTATCAAAAATATATAAATTATTGTCTAAGATAGATGACGTGATGTAGTGGATGGGGCCACGTAGGTGGTCCCCTTTGGTTGCACTCTGCAGTTCCCTGCCCCTGTTTTAATTACACCTTAGACATTACTACTTATCAAACACACTCACACACACACATTAGGTCTTGGGGGGTGGTTACACTGAGTGGCATCGGGTGGGCGGGGCTCTTTGGGTATGTAGGCTGCCCAGAGTGCCGCGCTCCCAGTTCTACAAGTTTGGCTGCCCCTCAATTTTAATTGCTCACTATTAGAAAATATTGAAGAGCCAGAAGGGTGAGGGGAGGGGTCTTCTTCGCACACCCCTGCTTCCTGGTGTCTGCTCGGGGCAGGAGGGGCCAGGAGGATTAATTAATTTTTCTGCTGGTTCGGGGTCTGTGGTGGCTGGGGGGTTGCTGGCCTCCTGGTGTGCCCGCTGCACTACACCCCAGCAGAGTCGAGGGAGGTAGGATGTGTGGATGTGTGGATGTATGGGACGTGAAAGTGTGTGTGGTAATGATTGGGCCTGGATCTGGGACTTGCTGTCGCCTGGCCTGCCTGTGTTTCTCCCGATGGGGCATCAGCGTTGCCTCTCCCCACTGCTCGCGACTTCACCCACCTGTGGGCACGTCTTGACTCCCAGGGCACTTGGCCAGGGGCGCTGGGGCAGGCGCTGACCCACTTTGTGGCTGTCTGGGGCGCTTGGCCCTCCTGGGTATTGGGTGGGGCCTCTGCCGGGGGGTTTGGGGGCGCTCGGGCTCCTGGGGCCCAGGTCCCGGAGTGCCTCTGCCCTATGCTTATGGGGGCTCTTTCCGGGGGCTTCCTCTGAAGTCTTCTGGGTGGATGCGTGGTTGCCCCTGCGGTGGGCTGCCTTGGTTCTGTGCTCTGTGGGGGCTGCTGGTGGCCTGGGTCTTGTGGCCCTCTCTGCCTGCTTCTGATTGCTTGGGGGGGGGCTGTGGATTGTGGCCCTGTACGCTTATACACTCATAACTATGCACGGTTATCATGTAGGTCCTGTGCCATGGGTGTTGCATGTTCTCACACACACACACACACATTCATTAGTCCAGTAGCATGGTCACTAAGCAGTTGATGTATTATCATGTCGTCTCAGGTCATCTATATCCACAGCTGTGTTGTATGCGATTGCCGCTTCTTGTGCTTGTTTTTGTTTGTTTGTGTGTTTGTTTTTTCTCTGCTTGTCTGCTTTCAGGTGCTCCTGGTGGCGCTAAGGCTGGATTCCCCTCATAGGCCATGGATTGTTGTCTGTTTTGTTTTTTACAGGTGTAGCAGCTGGTTGTCTGGTTTTTGTTTCTATTTTTGTTCTGTTTCCTCTTCTTTCCTCTTCTTCTTTCCTTGTCCCCCGGTCCGGTTCAGTTCAGTTCATGTCATATATTGTAAACAGAAATAAATAAATGGGCATCTAGGGGAGCTTTACATTTATAAAACTTCCCTTGGCAAAACAAATCTGTTTGGCATCAAAGGTATTCAGACTACAATTCTTCTGACATAATGCTGAACAGGACAAGGGGAAAAAAAAGTAAAGAAGACAGTTCTGCCGAAAGCCAGGGATAGACCTGTTCTAAGTTCTATACTTTTTAAAAGGGGCGTGTTTATCAACTATGGAATTAGAAGATTTACAAAAATGGTCAAGTGCTAGATCTTCATCTGGGATTTTAACAGTGTCATATAACTATTCAACAGATCAGTTAAAAAAAAGCCTGCTCATGGAGATGTTTCAGGATCTGGATACCAAGCGTGGACCTAATGTTTTCATTTTTGCAATTCTGATACAGGCTATTGAGCAGTGATAACTAACACCAAGTTCAGATACTGCGGATTTTCTACCTTTGATTTGTTAAGATTGAGCCAATCAGGGACAACCTTGAAGGATCTCTTTGGTTTTGTAGGATCAGTAATTACCTGAGAAAGGTTGATATTGGTACACACCTTTTTTAAATGATCAGAGGCAGAGTTCAACTTGTTTAAATTAAAATTGCCACACAGAGATTGGGTTTAGGCCACATGCACACAGAATGACATCAACAAATATAAGAATTTTGAATATATGTAGAGGAATGATACTTTGAAATGTGCTCATTGCGGAGTTATGATCAGTTGAGTAATGAAGGTTGAACTATTCTGGGAAAGAGGTTCTATTCCCAGCATCATGATGGACACTCCTGATATAGAAGGTTTCGCTAACGCATTGGAATTGTTTTACTATTTTCATATGCATGTGCAATGAAGAATTGCTTGCTGCTGATAAATGCAAAGAAGAACAGCTTACACATAGATGCTCACATATAGGCTGCTGAATGCAATGAAGACCTGCTTATCAAGTAAAGTTCAATGTCAATGTGTAATATTCAATTAGGATTTGCAAAACAGTGAAGTTAAACAATGAATGGGTCCATAGTCGGTATGAGAAGACTAAAGGAATATTTACCTGGGTGTACGTTCAAACAGAGATGAGAAAATTGCGATAAATAATTGTTTGTTTGTTTGTTAGTATGTATATGAATGTTATGTGTATAAACTGTGTTGAGTTATAGTTACTCAGTAGTGTCTCAGTGAAACAACCGATGGGGGAAGCCTTGCGGTGACAACAAAAGCAGTGTTTTACTGATCAGTCAAGTTGCTCCAGTGTACTCCATACAAACTGGTTGGCTACTGAAGGGATAGAAAATGGGGAATACTTGTTTTAAAGCAAACAAGGAATTAGATGGGAAAAATACATGTTTTAACGGGACCCAGACAATATTAAATACTCAGACAGATGGGAGAAGAAGTGTAGTTTTGTAGGAAATCACAAAATTATTACATAGAATTAGTGAAATCAATTGAAGAATGCCTTTCTGAAGAGCTGTTTACCATAGATGAGCAGCTTTGCGACCAAGCACATTGTAGATCGCTTTACTGCCAAAATGATCTAATTTAATGGATTGGTTTAGACATGCATAACAGCATTTTAAGAACAAAGAGAGAAACAAAAAGGGACAACGCTTCATGGTGGAAGGTGATGTATAAATAACTGTGTATATGATGAAGGGGGTGGCAACACCCATTCCGAAATCCCGCCATTCCGACATCCCGCTATTCCGACATCCCACCATTCCGACATCCCACCATTCCGACATACAAACGTCCCACCATTCCGACATCCCACCATTGCGACATCCCGCTATTCTGACGTTCAAATGTCCCACCATTCCGACAAGGCTTTCCGTATAAGGAAATGTGTGTTACTCAACAGGTGAGTCCCTTCTTTCTGTTCATGCAATTTATATGTTTAACACATGTTTATAGACAAGCGTTATTAAAAACACAAAGTCTCGGCAACTGGAGGAGGAGAAGCAGTCTGCGGTGGTTTTCAATCACACACTCCAATGCCACTTGTTTCAACTTCCGAAAATTTAATCCAGGAAAAATAGGCTTACAAACATGGACCAAAACGGCTCCATAACACGCACAAGAATCCAAAAGAAACGAAAGTTAACTAAAAGAAAGCAAATAAACAGTATGAAGTGGTCAAAATTGGTTTTACGCATGCCTATGTGCGTCTGGCACATGCGTCTTCGGGCTCTCCCACGTTGGTTTGTGGATGAAAGCTATATGTTCAGCTGTAATGTCATGTAAAAACAATCTCTACATGACATTTACTCCCAGGTGTGACCAGTTAGGTCCTTAAGATATCAACAGGCTGTATAAAGCTACAACCGTTGCGGCTGTGTTTTTGTGCCAAATGCGCAAAACCCATCCGCGCTTCCCAAAATTGGAGTGAGTACTCATAAATCACGTGAATAACATGAATAAATGTTTTTACTGCATTTTGTTGTGTTTTATACGTTCTATGCTGTCATTTCTCTCTTCTCCTATTGGCAAGGCAAGGCAGAGTGCTCGCAACTGTGTCCTGTGCAGTAGCCGTGATATCTGTAATTGCAATTATTACTTTTGCATATGATGACAGCGTGCAAAAGACGCATGGGCTCTGTGGAGAGCTCCGCTCCAGCTGGCTGCTGTGACAGCTCACTGACACTGTATTTCTGCTTAATCAGTTTCAGTCTCGCCAGAGTTACATTAATATCTGTATTTTTATATTTGAAATTCAGGGGATTTTGATAATAGATTATTAAAGTTTGTTTGCGAGGCTGTGGCCTCTGCATGTGCAAAGCTTGTGCGCCAAACTTTAGGGCGTATTTGCGCCGGCATATCATTAGTGCAAAATGTTTTGGTTAAAAAATAGGCTATTAAAAGGAACTGTCGGAATGGCGGTATGTTAAAAAAATCAAAAAAAACATACCGCCATTCCGACCATAGGAGGAAAAAAGTGTCGGAATGGTGGGACGTTTGATAAAAAATTAAGTGTCGCCATTCCGACAATTGGAGACCCATGTCGGAATGCCGAGATGTCGGAATGGCAGCATGTAACCATGATGAAGGAGAGACCATTTGAGCAGCACAGGCATTTCGCAGCACAGGGACAGCAATCCAAGTTACAGGATCTCCCACGTGGTATCACCTGTCACATTGTGTCAAGGCATCAAAAGAAGAAAAAATCACCAAACTCAAGGACAAAAAGACAAAGACTCCGGTGAACAAAGACAGAGGACTGACAAACCAGAAATACAAAAGGATTCTCGATATCAAGATCCAGAAGAAGAGGCTAACAATGCCACGAACACTTACGATGCTGAGAATGATGCCAGCAATGAACAGAGAAGAAGATTCAGTGTCATCAATCTGCATTACGTGCCTCTAATGAGGGGGTGAATATAGAATCCTCAACGATTACAACGTCTCTGGGAACTGTGACAACAACAAGGTTTAAACCATTTTGATATATATTGTAACCTATTGTCTAAGGAATAGTGCTGAAAATGAGGTAAATCTAATCCACCACTGTCCTTGGTCTTCTGTAGGGTTTTTAAACTAATACGTGGTGGTTTGTTTTTCCACAGAAATTTGGAGATGCATGAATCTAGTGACTTAAACCAAGTAGCAGATGGTTTTATGGGGATCATTGAGAACAAATAGTTAACTTTTGGTAGTATCATCATTTTAATGGATGTAACTCTCCCCATAAGTGATATAGGTAAGGACTTCCAATGAGAGATCGTCCTCTACTGTCTTTAATAATTGCACATAATTTAGCTTTGTTAGCTCTGAGAGCCTGGAGGAAATGTTTATGCCTAAATATCTAATATTTCCTGACTGTAAAGTGATCGCAGGTATATTATGGACCCTACAGTTAATGGGCAGAACTGTGGTCTTAGACCAGTTGATAGAGTAGTCAGAAAGTGCTGAGAATTTATTTATGAGTGTGATCGTGTGACTGAGAGACGTCTGTGAGTTCTGAAGGAAAAGTAATACATCATCAGCATAAAGACTTATTTTATGCTCAATATTTTGGGATTAATTACTCACAAACGGGTAAGAAAAGGTAGTATTGCCAGACCATACATGATCAAAACAGGGAGCGGAGGTGGTTCAGCTGCAAGGTGTGAATGTCTGACTATAGTTTGTAAAAAGCGGGTAAGATAAGGTGCGAATGCCCGACAATGTAAGATCAAAAGAGGGAGCGGAGGTTTTTGGCTACAAGAAGGTTTGAATGTCCGACCATAGTTTGTAAAAAGCGGGTAAGAAAAGGTTACCATACATCATCAAAAGCAGGAGTGGATGTGTTCGGCTACAAGAAGATTTGAATGTCCATCAATAATTGCTTTAAAACATGAAAGAAAATTTTCGAATATCAAACCGCACATGATCATAAGCGGGAGAGGAGTTGTTCAGCTGCAAGAAGGTGTGAATGTCCACCCATAATTACTGAAAAATGGGTAAGAAAAGGTGAAAATGCCCAACCATACATCATCAAAAGCAGGAGTGGATTGGTTCGGCTACAAGAAGGTTTGAATGTCCGACCATAGTTTGTAAAAAGCGGGTAAGAAAAGGTTCGAATGCCCGAACATAGACCATCAAAAGAGGGAGCGGAGGTGTTCCGCTCTAAGAAGGTGTGAATGTCCAACCATGGTTTGTAAAAAGCTTGTAAGAAAAGGTTCGAATGCCCGAATATATACCATCAAAAGCGGAAGCGGAGGTGTTCGGCTGCAAGAAGGTGTGAACGTCCGACCAAAGTTTGTAAAAAGCAGTTAAGAAAAGGTTCGAATATCCAACCAAACATAATCAAAAGCGGGAGCAGAGCTGTTCGACTGCAAGTAGGTGTGAATGTCCAGCCATAATTACTCCCAAACGGGTAAGAAAAGGTAGTATTGCCAGACCATACATGATCAAAACAGGGAGCTGAGGTGGTTCAGCACCAAGGTGTGAATGTCTGACTATAGTTTGTAAAAAGCGGGTAAGATAAGGTGCGAATGCCCGACAATGTATAATCAAAAGAGGGAGCAGAGGTTTTCGGCTACAAGAAGGTTTGAATGTCCGACCATAGTTTGTAAAAAGCGGGTAAGAAAAGGTTCAAATGCCTGACAATACACCATCAAAAGCGGGAGCGGAGATGTTCCGCTGTAAGACGGTGTGAATGTCCGACCATATTTGGTAAAAAGCGGGTAAGAAAAGGTTAAAATACCCGACTGTACACAATCAATAGCGGGAGCGGAGTTGTTTGGCTACAAGAAGGTGTGAAAGTCCGACCACGGTTTGTAAAAAGCGGGTAAGAAAAGGTTCGAATGCCCGAATATATACCATCAAAAGTGGAAGTGGATGTGTTCGGCTGCAAGAAGGTGTGAACGTCCGACCAAAGTTTGTAAAAAGCAGTTAAGAAAAGGTTCGAATATCCAACCAAACATAATCAAAAGCGGGAGCAGAGCTGTTCGACTGCAAGTAGGTGTGAATGTCAGATCATAATTTGCAAAAAGCTGATGAGAAAGGGTGAGAATGCCCGGCTATACACCATCAAATGCGGGAGCGGAAGGGTTCGGCTGTGAGTAGGTGTGAATGTCCAACCATAATTGCTGAAAAATGTGTTAGAAGAGACTAGAATGCCGGACAAGACATCATCAAATGCGGGAGCGGAGTTGTTCGGCTGTGAGTAGGTGTGAATCTCCGAGCATAGTTTGTAAAAAGGGGGTAAGAATAGGTTGGAATGCCCGAACATACACTATCAAAACAGGGAGCTAAGGTGGCTCAGCTGCAAGGTGTGAATGTCTGACTATAGTTTGTAAATAAGGTGCGAATGCCCAACAATGTATAATCAAAAGAGGGAGCGGAGGTTTACGGCTACAAGAAGGTTTGAATGTCCGACCATAGTTTGTAAAAAGCGGGTAAGAAAAGGTTCAAGCGCCTGACTATACACCATCAAAAGCGGGAGCAGAGGTGTTCCGCTGTAAGACGGTGTGAATGTCCGACCATATTTGGTAAAAAGCGGGTAAGAAAAGGTTAAAATACCCGACTGTACACAATCAATAGCGGGAGAGGAGGTGTTCGGCTGCAAGAAGGTGTGAATGTCCACCCATAATTACTGAAAAATGGGTAAGAAAAGGTGCGAATGCCCAACCATACATTATCAAAAGCAGGTGTGAATGTCAGATCATAATTTGCAAAAAGCTGATGAGAAAGGGTGAGAATGCCCGACTATACACCATCAAATGCGGGAGCGGAGTTGTTCGGCTGTGAGTAAGTGTGAATCGCCGACCATAATTGCTGAAAAATGTGTTAGAAAAGGTAAGAATGCCGGTCCATACATCATCAAAAGCGGGAGAGGTGGTGTTCGGCTGCAAGTAGGTGTGAATGTCCAGCCATAATTACTAACAAATGGGTAGGAAAAGGTAGTATTGCCATACCATATATGATCAAAACAGGGAGCGGAGGTGGTTCAGCTGCAAGAAGGTGTGAATGTCCGACTAAAGTTCAAATATATGAACAAAAGCGGGAGGAGAGGTCTTCGGATGAGAGTGGTTGAGAATTTCCAACCATAATCTATAAAATGCGGTGAAAAAAAGGTGTGATAGAACACTAAAAGGTGGAGCGGAAGTGTTCGGCTGCAAGAAGGTGTGAATGTCCTACTATATTTGGTGAAAAGCAGGTGAAGCAAGGTCTGAATCCCCAACCTTACATCATCAAAAGCGAGATCAGAGGTGTTTGGCTGCATGAAGGCCATAGTTTGCCAAAAGCGGGTAAGCTGCGAATGACCGACTAAATATCAACAAAAGGTCTTCGGATGCAACTGGGTGTGAATATCCCACCATACAAGTATGGTGGAGAGGAAGCTGTGAAAAGCCGACCATAGTTGGCAAAAAGCGGGTGAAAAAAAGGTGCGAATGTCCAACCATACATGATCAAAACAGGGAGCGGAGTTGTTTGGCTGTGACAAGGTGTGAATGTCCACCCAAAACTAATGAAAAGTGGGCAACAAGTAGGTTTGAATGCCCAACCATACATCATCAAAAGCAGGAGTGGATGTGTTCGGCTACAAGAAGGTTTGAATGTCCGAGCATAGTTTGTAAAAAGCGGGTAAGAAAAGGTTCGAATGCCCAAACATACACCATCAAAAGAGGGAGCGGAGGTGTTCCGCTGTAAGAAGGTGTGAATGTCCGACCATAGTTGGTAAAAAACGGGTAAGAAAAGGTTAAAATACCCGACTGTCACAATCAATAGCGGGAGCGGATGTGTTTGGCTACAAGAATGTGTGACAGTCCGACCATGGTTTGTAAAAAACGGGTAAGAAAAGGTGCGAATGCCCGACAATGTATGATCAAAAGAGGGAGCGGAGGTGTTCCGCTGTAAGACGGTGTGAATGTCTGACCATAGTTGGTAAAAAGCGGGTAAGAAAAGGTTAAAATACCTGACTGTACACAATCAATAGCGGGAGCGGAGTTCTTCGGCTACAAGAAGGTGTGAAAGTTCAACCATGGTTTGTAAAAAGCTGGTAAGAAAAGGTTCGAATGCCCGACAATGTATGATCAAAAGAGGGAGCGGAGGTGTTCGGCTGCAAGAAGGTCTGAATGTCCAACCATAATTTGTAAAAACCGGGAAGGAAAGGCTCGAAAGCCCGACTATACACCATCAAAAGCGGGAGCAGAGTGGTTCAGCTGCAAGAAGGTCTGAGTGTCCATCAATAATTGCTTTAAAACATGAAAGAAAATTTTCGAATATCATCCGCACATGATCATAAGGAGAGGAGGTGTTCAGCTGCAAGAAGGTGTGAATGTCCACCCATAATTCCTGAAAAATGGGTAAAAAAAGGTGCAAATGCCCAACCATACATTATCAAAAGCAGGTGTGAATGTCAGATCATAATTTGCAAAAAGCTGATGCGAAAGGGTGAGAATGCCCGACTATACACCATCAAATGCGGGAGCTGAGGTGTTCGGCTCTGAGTAGGTGTGAATGTCCGACCATAATTGCTGAAAAATGTGTTAGAAAAGGAAAGAATGCCGGACCATACATCATCAAAAGCGAGAGAGGTGGTGTTCGGCTGCAAAAAGGTGTAAATGTTCGACTAAAGTTTGTAAAAAGCGGGTAAGACATGGTGCGAATGCCTGACAAGGTATGATCAAAAGCAGGAGCGGAGGTGTTCAGCTGCAAGAAGGTCTAAATGTCCATCAATAATTGCTAGAAAACATGAAAGAAAATTTTCGAAAATCAAACCGCACATGATCATAAGTGGGAGAGGAGGTGTTCAGCTGCAAGAAGGTGTGAATGTCCACCCATTATTCCTGACAAATGGGTAAAAAAAAGGTGCGAATGCCCAACCATACATCATCAAAAGCAGGAGTGGATGTGTTCGGCTACAAGAAGGTGTGAACGTCCAACCAAAGTTTGTAAAAAGCAGTTAAGAAAAGGTTTGAATATCCAACCAAACATAATCAAAAGCGGGAGCATAGCTTTTCGACTGCAAGTAGGTGTGAATGTCAGATCATAATTTGCAAAAAGCTGATGAGAAAGGGTGAGAATGTCCGACTGCACACCATCAAATGCGGGAGCGGAGTTGTTCGGCTGTGAGTAGGTGTGAATCTCCGACCGTAATTTCTGAAAAATGTGTTAGAAAAGGTAAGAATGCCGGTCCATACATCATCAAAAGTGAGAGAGGTGGTGTTCGGCTGCAAGTAGGTGTGAATGTCCAGCCATAATTACTCACAAACGGGTAAGAAAAGGTAGTATTGCCAGACCATACATAATCAAAACAGGGAGCGGAGGTGGTTCAGCTGCAAGAAGGTGTGAATGTCCGACTAAAGTTCAAATATATTAACAAAAGCGGGAGGAGAGGTCTTCGGATGAGAGTGGTTGAGAATTTCCAACCATAATCTATAAAATTCGGTGAAAAAAAGGTGTGATAGAAACACTAAAAGGTGGAGCGGAAGTGTTCGGCTGCAAGAAGGTTTTAATGTCCGACTATATTTGGTGAAAAGCAGGTGAAGCAAGGTCTGAATGCCCAACCTTACATCATCAAAAGCGAGATCAGAGGTGTTTGGCTGCATGAAGGCCATAGTTTGCAAAAAGCGGGTGAGAAAAGGTGCGAATGTCCAACCATACATGATCAAAACAGGGAGCGGAGGTGTTTGGCTGTGACAAGGTGTGAATGTCCACCCAAAATTAATGAAAAGCGGGTAAAAAGTAGGTTTGAATGCCCAAGCATACATCATCAAAAGAAGGAGTGGATGTGTTCGGCTACAAGAAGGTTTGAATGTCCGAGCATAGTTTGTAAAAAGCGGGTAAGAAAAGGTTCGAATGCCCAAACATACACCATCAAAAGAGGGAGCGGAGGTGTTCCGCTGTAAGGTGTGAATGTCCGACCATAGTTGGTAAAAAGTGGGTAAGAAAAGGTTAAAATACCCGACTGTACACAATCAATAGCGGGAGCGGATGTGTTTGGCTACAAGAATGTGTGAAAGTCCGACCATGGTTTGTAAAAAACGGGTAAGAAAAGGTGCGAATGCCCGACAATGTATGATCAAAAGAGGGAGCGGAGGTTTTTGGCTACAAGAAGGTTTGAATGTCCGACCATAGTTTGTAAAAAGCGGGTAAGAAAAGGTTCAAATGCCTGACTATACACCATCAAAAGCGGGAGCGGAGGTGTTCCGCTGTAAGACGGTGTGAATGTCCGACCATAGTTGGTAAAAAGCGGGTAAGAAAAGGTTAAAATACCCGACTGTACACAATCAATAGGGTGAGTGGAGTTTTTCGGCTACAAGAAGGTGTGAAAGTCCAACCATGGTTTGTAAAAAGCTGGTAAGAAAAGGTTCGAATGCCCGAATATATACCATCAAAAGCGGAAGCGGAAGTGTTCGGCAGCAAGAAGGTGTGAACGTCCGACCAAAGTTTGTAAAAAGCAGTTAAGAAAAGGTTCGAATATCCAACCAAACATAATCAAAAGCGGGAGCAGAGCTGTTCGACTGCAAGTAGGTGTGAATGTCCAGCCATAATTACTCACAAACGGGTAAGAAAAGGTAGTATTGCCAGACCATACATGATCAAAACAGGGAGCTGAGGTGGTTCAGCACCAAGGTGTGAATGTCTGACTATAGTTTCTAAAAAGCGGGTAAGATAAGGTGCGAATGCACGACAATGTATAATCAAAAGAGGGAGCAGAGGTTTTCGGATACAAGAAGGTTTGAATGTCCGACCATAGTTTGTAAAAAGCGGGTAAGAAAAGGTTCAAATGCCTGACTATACACCATCAAAAGCGGGAGCGGAGATGTTCCGCTGTAAGATGGTGTGAATGTCCGACCATAGTTGGTAAAAAGTGGGTAAGAAAAGGTTAAAATACCCGACTGTACACAATCAATAGCGGGAGCGGATGTGTTTGGCTACAAGAATGTGTGAAAGTCCGACCATGGTTTGTAAAAAACGGGTAAGAAAAGGTGCGAATGCCCAACAATGTATGATCAAAAGAGGGAGCGGAGGTTTTTGGCTACAAGAAGGTTTGAATGTCCGACCATAGTTGGTAAAAAGCGGGTAAGAAAAGGTTAAAATACCCGACTGTACACAATCAATAGGGGGAGCGGAGTTGTTCGGCTACAAGCAGGTGTGAACGTCCGACCAAAGTTTGTAAAAAGCAGTTAAGAAAAGGTTCGAATATCCAACCAAACATAATCAAAAACGGGAGCAGAGCTATTCGACTGCAAGTAGGTGTGAATGTCCAGCCATAATTACTCACAAACGGGTAAGAAAAGGTAGTATTGCCAGACCATACATGATCAAAACAGGGAGCTGAGGTGGTTCAGCACAGAGGTGTGAATGTCTGACTATAGTTTGTAAAAAGCGGGTAAGATAAGGTGCGAATGCCCGACAATGTATAAGCAAAAGAGGGAGCAGAGGTTTTCGGCTACAAGAAGGTTTGAATGTCCGACCATAGTTTGTAAAAAGCGGGTAAGAAAAGGTTACCATACATCATCAAAAGCAGGAGTGGATGTGTTCGGCTACAAGAAGATTTGAATGTCCATCAATAATTGCTTTAAAACATGAAAGAAAATTTTCGAATATCAAACCGCACATGATCATAAGCGGGAGAGGAGTTGTTCAGCTGCAAGAAGGTGTGAATGTCCACCCATAATTACTGAAAAATGGGTAAGAAAAGGTGAAAATGCCCAACCATACATCATCAAAAGCAGGAGTGGATGTGTTCGGCTACAAGAAAGTTTGAATGTCCGACCATAGTTTGTAAAAAGCGGGTAAGAAAAGGTTCGAATGCCCGAACATAGACCATCAAAAGAGGGAGCGGACGTGTTCCGCTGTAAGAAGGTGTAAATGTCCGACCATAGTTGGTAAAAAACGGGTAAGAAAAGGTTAAAATACCCGACTGTACACAATCAATAGGGGGAGCGGAGTTGTTTGGCTACAAGAAGGTGTGAAAGTCCGACCACAGTTTGTAAAAAGCGGGTAACAAAAGGTTCGAATGCCCGAATATATACCATCAAAAGTGGAAGTGGATGTGTTCGGCTGCAAGAAGGTGTGAACGTCCGACCAAAGTTTGTAAAAAGCAGTTAAGAAAAGGTTCGAATATCCAACCAAACATAATCAAAAGCGGGAGCAGAGCTGTTCGACTGCAAGTAGGTGTGAATATCAGATCATAATTTGCAAAAAGCTGATGAGAAAGGGTGAGAATGCCCGGCTATACACCATCAAATGCGGGAGCGGAAGTGTTCGGCTGTGAGTAGGTGTGAATGTCCAACCATAATTGCTGAAAAATGTGTTAGAAGAGACTAGAATGCCGGACAAGACATCATCAAATGCGGGAGCGGAGTTGTTCGGCTGTGAGTAGGTGTGAATCTCCGAGCATAGTTTGTAAAAAGGGGGTAAGAATAGGTTCGAATGCCCGAACATACACTATCAAAACAGGGAGCTGAGGTGGCTCAGCTGCAAGGTGTGAATGTCTGACTATAGTTTGTAAATAAGGTGCGAATGCCCAACAATGTATAATCAAAAGAGGGAGCGGAGGTTTTCGGCTACAAGAAGGTTTGAATGTCCGACCATAGTTTGTAAAAAGCGGGTAAGAAAAGGTTCAAATGCCTGACAATACACCATCAAAAGCGGGAGCAGAGGTGTTCCGCTGTAAGACGGTGTGAATGTCCGACCATATTTGGTAAAAAGCGGGTAAGAAAAGGTTAAAATACCCGACTGTACACAATCAATAGGGGGAGCGGAGTTGTTTGGCTACAAGAAGGTGTGAAAGTCCGACCACGGTTTGTAAAAAGCGGGTAAGAAAAGGTTCGAATGCCCGAATATATACCATCAAAAGTGGAAGTTGATGTGTTCGGCTGCAAGAAGGTGTGAACGTCCGACCAAAGTTTGTAAAAAGCAGTTAAGAAAAGGTTCGAATATCCAACCAAACATAATCAAAAGCGGGAGCAGAGCTGTTCGACTGCAAGTAGGTGTGAATGTCAGATCATAATTTGCAAAAAGCTGATGAGAAAGGGTGAGAATGCCCGGCTATACACCATCAAATGTGGGAGCGGAAGTGTTCGGCTGTGAGTAGGTGTGAATGTCCAACCATAATTGCTGAAAAATGTGTTAGAAGAGACTAGAATGCCGGACAAGACATCATCAAATGCGGGAGCGGAGTTGTTCGGCTGTGAGTAGGTGTGAATCTCCGAGCATAGTTTGTAAAAAGGGGGTAAGAATAGGTTCGAATGCCCGAACATACACTATCAAAACAGGGAGCTGAGGTGGCTCAGCTGCAAGGTGTGAATGTCTGACTATAGTTTGTAAATAAGGTGCGAATGCCCAACAATGTATAATCAAAAGAGGGAGCGGAGGTTTTCGGCTACAAGAAGGTTTGAATGTCCGACCATAGTTTGTAAAAAGCTGGTAAGAAAAGGTTCAAATGCCTGACTATACACCATCAAAAGCGGGAGCAGAGGTGTTCCGCTGTAAGACGGTGTGAATGTCCGACCATATTTGGTAAAAAGCGGGTAAGAAAAGGTTAAAATACCCGACTGTACACAATCAATAGCGGGAGAGGAGGTGTTCAGCTGCAAGAAGGTGTGAATGTCCACCCATAATTACTGAAAAATGGGTAAGAAAAGGTGCGAATGCCCAACCATACATTATCAAAAGCAGGTGTGAATGTCAGATCATAATTTGCAAAAAGCTGATGAGAAAGGGTGAGAATGCCCGACTATACACCATCAAATGCGGGAGCGGAGTTGTTCGGCTGTGAGTAAGTGTGAATCTCCGACCATAATTGCTGAAAAATGTGTTAGAAAAGGTAAGAATGCCGGTCCATACATCATCAAAAGCGGGAGAGGTGGTGTTCGGCTGCAAGTAGGTGTGAATGTCCAGCCATAATTACTAACAAACGGGTAAGAAATGGTAGTATTGCCAGACCATACATGATCAAAACAGGGAGCGGAGGTGGTTCTGCTGCAAGAAGGTGTGAATGTCCGACTAAAGTTCAAATATATGAACAAAAGCGGGAGGAGAGGTCTTCGGATGAGAGTGGTTGAGAATTTCCAACCATAATCTATAAAATGCGGTGAAAAAAAGGTGTGATAGAACACTAAAAGGTGGAGCGGAAGTGTTCGGCTGCAAGAAGGTGTGAATGTCCGACTATATTTGGTGAAAAGCAGGTGAAGCAAGGTCTGAATGCCCAACCTTACATCATCAAAAGCGAGATCAGAGGTGTTTGGCTGCATGAAGGCCATAGTTTGCCAAAAGCGGGTAAGCTGCGAATGACCGACTAAATATCAACAAAAGGTCTTCGGATGCAAGTGGGTGTGAATATCCCACCATACAAGTATGGTGGAGAGGAAGCTGTGAACAGCCGACCATAGTTGGCAAAAAGCGGGTGAGAAAAGGTGCGAATATCCAACCATACATGATCAAAACAGGGAGCGGAGGTGTTTGGCTGTGACACCAAAATTAATGAAAAGTGGGCAACAAGTAGGTTTGAATGCCCAACCATACATCATCAAAAGCAGGAGTGGATGTGTTCGGCTACAAGAAGGTTTGAATGTCCGAGCATTGTTTGTAAAAAGCGGGTAAGAAAAGGTTCGAATGCCCAAACATACACCATCAAAAGAGGGAGCGGAGGTGTTCCGCTGTAAGAAGGTGTGAATGTCCGACCATAGTTGGTAATAAACGGGTAAGAAAGGGTTAAAATACCCGACTGTACACAATCAATAGGGGGAGCAGAGTTGTTCAGCTACAAGAAGGTGTGAAAGTCCAACCATGGTTTGTAAAAAGCTGGTAAGAAAAGGTTCGAATGCCCGAATATATACCATCAAAAGCGGAAGCGGAGGTGTTCGACTGCAAGTAGGTGTGAATGTCCAGCCATAATTACTCACAAACGGGTAAGAAAAGGTAGTATTGCCAGACCATACATGATCAAAACAGGGAGCTGAGGTGGTTCAGCTGCAAGGTGTGAATGTCTGACTATAGTTTGTAAAAAGCGGGTAAGACAAGGTGCGAATGCCCGACAATGTATGATCAAAAGAGGGAGTGGAGGTCTTCGGCTGCAAGGTCTGAATGTCCAACCATAATTTCTAAAAACCGGGTAAGAAAAGGCTCGAAATTCCGACTATACACAATCAAAAGCGGGAGCGGGAGGTTTTCAGCTGCAAATCCTTCACTCAAACCAAGTGAAAACTGCTTTGTCCTTCATATTTATCAATGTCTAGATCGACAAAGAACAACATTGTACTTTGCAGTAAAGAAAGAGCAAATCAAAAGTTTTAGGAATCCGAGAATAAGCTTATTTTCATGAGTTCTGCACGATTATTGATTTTACTATAAATGAATGCCTTCACTCAAACTATGTTAAAACTGCTTTGTCCTTCATATTTATCAATGTCTAGATTGACTTCAACAAAGAACAACACTGGATTTTGCAGTAGAAGAAAAAGCAACACTGAAGGATCAGTAATCCGAGAATAAGCTTATTTTCATACGTTCTGCATGATTTGGGATTTTATGTATAAAATGAATTCCTTTACTCAAACTATGTTAAAACTGCTTTGTCCTTCATATTTATCAATGTCTAGATTGACTTCAACAAAGAACAACATTGTATTTTGCAGTAGAAGAAATAGCAACACTGAAGGATCAGGAATCCGAAAACACGCTTATTTTCATACGTTCTGCTTGATTTGGGATTTTGCTATAAAATTAATTCCTTCACTCAAACAAAGTGGAAACTGCTTTGTCCTTCATATTTATCAATGTCTATATCGATTTCAACAAAGAACAAGGCTGTATTTTGCAGTATAGGAAAGAGCAACACTGGAGGATCAGGAATCCGAGAATAAGCTTACTTTCATGAGTCCTGCACGATTTCGGATTTTCCTATAAAATGAATTGCTTTGCTCAAACCAAGTTAAAATTGCTTTGTCCTTCATAGTTATCCATGTCTAAAATGTATCAAGCATAAAGTTCCTCATATTACCCTGAATGAGAAAGAAGCATCCCTTTGGTTGAGCAATACGTTCCTTATGCGGAGTTATGCATGATTTCGGATTTTGCTATAAAATTCATTCCTTCACACCTTTTTTTTCACCGCATTTTATAGATTATGGTTGGAAATTTCAACCACTCTAATCCGAAGACCTCTCCTACCGCTTTTGTTAATATATTTGAACTTTAGTTGGACATTCACCCCTTTTTGCAGCTAAACCACCTCCACTCCCTGTTTTGATCATGTATGGTCTGGCAATACTACATTTTCTTACCTGCTTTTTGCCAACTTTGGTCGGACGTTCACACCTTCTTGCAGCCGAATACCTCCGCTTCCGCTTTTGATGGTATATATTCGGGCATTCGAACCTTTTCTTACCAGCTTTTTACAAACGATGGTTGGACTTTCACACCTTCTTGTAGCCAAACAACTCCGCTCCCGCTATTGATTGTGTACAGTCGGGTATTTTAACCTTTTCTTACCCGCTTTTTACCAACTATGGTCGGACATTCACATCGTCTTACAGCGGAACATCTCCGCTCCCGCTTTTGATGGTGTATAGTCAGGCATTTGAACCTTTTCTTACCCGCTTTTTACAAACTATGGTCGGACATTCAAACCTTCGTGTAGCCGAAAATCTCTGCTCCCTCTTTTGATTATACATTGTCGGGCATTCGCACCTTATCTTACCCGCTTTTTACAAACTATAGTCAGACATTCACACCTTGCAGCTGAACCACCTCAGCTCCCTGTTTTGATCATGTATGGTCTGGCAATACTACCTTTTCTTACCCCTTTGTGAGTAATTATGGCTGGACATTCACACCTACTTGCAGTCGAACAGCTCTGCTCCCGCTTTTGATTATGTTTGGTTAGATATTCGAACCTTTTCTTAACTGCTTTTTACAAACTTTGGTCGGACGTTCACACCTTCTTGCAGCCGAACACCTCCGCTTCCGCTTTTGATGGTATATATTCGGGCATTCGAACCTTTTCTTACCAGCTTTTTACAAACCATGGTTGGACTTTCACATCTTCTTGTAGCCGAACCACTCCGCTCCCCCTATTGATTGTGTACAGTCGGGTATTTTAACCTTTTCTTACCCACTTTTTACCAACTATGGTCGGACATTCACACCTTCTTACAGCGGAACACCTCCGCTCCCTCTTTTGATGGTGTATGTTTGGGCATTCGAACCTTTTCTTACCCGCTTTTTACAAACTATGCTCGGACATTGAAACCTTCTTGTAGCCGAACACATCCACTCCTTCTTTTGATGATGTATGCTTGGGCATTCAAACCTACTTTTTGCCCGGTTTTCATTAATTTTGGGTGGACATTCACACCTTGTCACAGCCAAACACCTCCGCTCCCTGTTTTGATCATGTATGGTTGGACATTCGCACCTTGTCTCACCTGCTTTTTGCAAACTATGGTCGGCTGTTCACAGCTTCCTCTCCACCATACTTGTATGGTGGGATGTTCACACCCAGTTGCATCCAAAGACCTCCGCCCCCACTTTTGTTGATATTTAGTTGGTCATTCGCAGCTTACCCGCTTTTGGCAAACTATGGCCTTCTTGCAGCCAAACACCTCTGATCTCGCTTTTGATAATGTAAGGTTGGGCATTCAGACCTTGCTTCACCTGCTTTTCACCAAATATAGTCGGACATTCACACCTTCTTGCAGCCGAACACTTCCGCTCCACCTTTTAGTGTTCTATCACACCTTTTTTTCACCGAATTTTATAGATTATGGTTGGAAATTCTCAACCACTCTCATCCGAAGACCTCTCCTCCCGCTTTTGTTAATATATTTGAACTTTAGTGAGACATTCACACCTTCTTGCAGCTGAACCACCTCCGCTCCCTGTTTTGATCATGTATGGTCTGGCAATACTACCTTTTCTTACCCGTTTGTGAGTAATTATGGCTGGACATTCACACCTACTTGCAGCCGAACACCACCTCTCTCGCTTTTGATGATGTATGGATCGGCATTCTTACCTTTTCTAACACATTTTTCAGAAATTACGGTCGGAGATTCACACCTACTCACAGCCGAACAACTCCGCTCCCGCATTTGATGGTGTGCAGTCGGACATTCTCACCCTTTCTCATCAGCTTTTTGCAAATTATAATCTGACATTCACACCTACTTGCAGTCGAAAAGCTATACTCCCGCTTTTGATTATGTTTGGTTGGATATTCAAACCTTTTCTTAACTGCTTTTTACAAACTTTGGTTGGACGTTCACACCTTCTTGTAGCCGAACACATCCACTCCTGCTTTTGATGATGTATGGTTGGGCATTCGCACCTTTTTTTTACCCATTTGTCAGGAATAATGGGTGGACATTCACACCTTCTTGCAGCTGAACACCTCCTCTCCCACTTATGATCATGTGCGGTTTGATTTTCGAAAATTTTCTTTCATGTTTTCTAGCAATTATTGATGGACATTTAGACCTTCTTGCAGCTGAACACCTCCGCTCCTGCTTTTGATCATACCTTGTCAGGTATTCGCACCATGTCTTACCCGCTTTTTACAAACTTTAGTCGAACATTTACACCTTTTTGCAGCCGAACACCACCTCTCTCGCTTTTGATGATGTATGGTCCGGCATTCTTTCCTTTTCTAACACATTTTTCAGCAATTATGGTCGGACATTCACACCTACTCAGAGCCGAACACCTCTGCTCCCGCATTTGATGGTGTATAGTCGGGCATTCTCACCCTTTCTCATCAGCTTTTTGCAAATTATGATCTGACATTCACACCTGCTTTTGATAATGTATGGTTGGGCATTCGCACCTTTTTTTACCCATTTTTCAGGAATTATGGGTGGACATTCACACCTTCTTGCAGCTGAACACCTCCTCTCCTTCTTATGATCATGTGCGGATGATATTCGAAAATTTTCTTTCATGTTTTAAAGCAATTATTGATGGACATTCAGACCTTCTTGCAGCTGAACCACTCTGCTCCCGCTTTTGATGGTGTATAGTCGGGCTTTCGAGCCTTTCCTTCCCGGTTTTTACAAATTATGGTTGGACATTCAGACCTTCTTGCAGCCGAACACCTCCGCTCCCTCTTTTGATCATACATTGTCGGGCATTAGCACCTTTTCTTACCCGCTTTTTACAAACCATAGTCGGACTTTCACATCTTTTAGTAGCCGAACAAATCCGCTCCCGCTATTGATTGTGTACAGTCGGGTATTTTAACCTTTTCTTACCCGCTTTTTACCAACTATGGTCGGACATTCACACCTTCTTACAGCGGAACACCTCCGCTCCCTCTTTTGATGGTGTATGTTTGGGCATTCGAACCTTTTCTTACCCGCTTTTTACAAACTATGCTCGGACATTGAAACCTTCTTGTAGCCGAACACATCCACTCCTTCTTTTGATGATGTATGCTTGGGCATTCAAACCTACTTTTTGCCCGGTTTTCATTAATTTTGGGTGGACATTCACACCTTGTCACAGCCAAACACCTCCGCTCCCTGTTTTGATCATGTATGGTTGGACATTCGCACCTTGTCTCACCTGCTTTTTGCAAACTATGGTCGGCTGTTCACAGCTTCCTCTCCACCATACTTGTATGGTGGGATGTTCACACCCAGTTGCATCCAAAGACCTCCGCCCCCACTTTTGTTGATATTTAGTTGGTCATTCGCAGCTTACCCGCTTTTGGCAAACTATGGCCTTCTTGCAGCCAAACACCTCTGATCTTGCTTTTGATAATGTAAGGTTGGGCATTCAGACCTTGCTTCACCTGCTTTTCACCAAATATAGTCGGACATTCACACCTTCTTGCAGCCGAACACTTCCGCTCCACCTTTTAGTGTTCTATCACACCTTTTTTTCACCGAATTTTATAGATTATGGTTGGAAATTCTCAACCACTCTCATCCGAAGACCTCTCCTCCCGCTTTTGTTAATATATTTGAACTTTAGTGAGACATTCACACCTTCTTGCAGCTGAACCACCTCCGCTCCCTGTTTTGATCATGTATGGTCTGGCAATACTACCTTTTCTTACCCGTTTGTGAGTAATTATGGCTGGACATTCACACCTACTTGCAGCCGAACACCACCTCTCTCGCTTTTGATGATGTATGGATCGGCATTCTTACCTTTTCTAACACATTTTTCAGAAATTACGGTCGGAGATTCACACCTACTCACAGCCGAACAACTCCGCTCCCGCATTTGATGGTGTGCAGTCGGACATTCTCACCCTTTCTCATCAGCTTTTTGCAAATTATAATCTGACATTCACACCTACTTGCAGTCGAAAAGCTATACTCCCGCTTTTGATTATGTTTGGTTGGATATTCAAACCTTTTCTTAACTGCTTTTTACAAACTTTGGTTGGACGTTCACACCTTCTTGTAGCCGAACACATCCACTCCTGCTTTTGATGATGTATGGTTGGGCATTCGCACCTTTTTTTTACCCATTTGTCAGGAATAATGGGTGGACATTCACACCTTCTTGCAGCTGAACACCTCCTCTCCCACTTATGATCATGTGCGGTTTGATTTTCGAAAATTTTCTTTCATGTTTTCTAGCAATTATTGATGGACATTTAGACCTTCTTGCAGCTGAACACCTCCGCTCCTGCTTTTGATCATACCTTGTCAGGTATTCGCACCATGTCTTACCCGCTTTTTACAAACTTTAGTCGAACATTTACACCTTTTTGCAGCCGAACACCACCTCTCTCGCTTTTGATGATGTATGGTCCGGCATTCTTTCCTTTTCTAACACATTTTTCAGCAATTATGGTCGGACATTCACACCTACTCAGAGCCGAACACCTCTGCTCCCGCATTTGATGGTGTATAGTCGGGCATTCTCACCCTTTCTCATCAGCTTTTTGCAAATTATGATCTGACATTCACACCTGCTTTTGATAATGTATGGTTGGGCATTCGCACCTTTTTTTACCCATTTTTCAGGAATTATGGGTGGACATTCACACCTTCTTGCAGCTGAACACCTCCTCTCCTTCTTATGATCATGTGCGGATGATATTCGAAAATTTTCTTTCATGTTTTAAAGCAATTATTGATGGACATTCAGACCTTCTTGCAGCTGAACCACTCTGCTCCCGCTTTTGATGGTGTATAGTCGGGCTTTCGAGCCTTTCCTTCCCGGTTTTTACAAATTATGGTTGGACATTCAGACCTTCTTGCAGCCGAACACCTCCGCTCCCTCTTTTGATCATACATTGTCGGGCATTAGCACCTTTTCTTACCCGCTTTTTACAAACCATAGTCGGACTTTCACATCTTTTAGTAGCCGAACAAATCCGCTCCCGCTATTGATTGTGTACAGTCGGGTATTTTAACCTTTTCTTACCCGCTTTTTACCAACTATGGTCGGACATTCACACCTTCTTACAGCGGAACACCTCCGCTCCCTCTTTTGATGGTGTATGTTCGGGCAGTCAAACCTTTTCTTACCTGCTTTTTACAAACTATGGTCAGACATTCAACCCTTCTTGGAGCCGAACACATCCACTCCTGCTTTTGATTATGTATAGTTGGGCATTCGCACCTTTTCTTACCCATTTTTCAGTAATTATGGGTGTACATTCACACCTTCTTGCAGCCAAACACCTCCGCTCCCTCTTTTGATCATACATTTTCGGGCATTCGCACCTTTTCTTACCCGCTTTTTACAAACCATGGTCGGACTTTCACACCTTTTAGTAGCCAAACAACTCCGCACCCGCTACTGATTGTGTACAGTCGGGTATTTTAACCTTTTCTTACCCGTTTTTTACCAACTATGGTCGGACATTCACACCTTCTTACAGCGGAACACCTCCGCTCCCTCCTTTGATGGTGTATGTTCGGGCATTCAAACCTTTTCTTACCCGCTTTTTACAAACTATGGTCAGACGTTCAAACCTACTTGTAGCCGAACATATCCACTCCTGCTTTTGATGATGTATGGTTGGGCATTCGAACCTACTTGTTGCCCGCTTTTCATTAATTATGGGTGGACATTCACACCTTGTCTCAGCCAAACACCTCCGCTCCCTGTTTTGATCATGTATGGTTTGACATTCGCACCTTTGCTTACCCTCTTTTTATACTGATTGCTCAAGATTAAGTTGTTCTTTCTCAAACTACAAAATTTTTTTAATTGTTGAAACTTGATTTGAAGTGGATAAATAAGGAAGACAAACAGTTTTAAGTCAGGCTGATAGCAATTAATTTTATAGCAAAATCTGTATTTCGTCATTTGTCGAGAGATGCTTATTGCTGAAGAAGTTCTTTCTCATTCTACAAAGTACAACGTTGTTTATCATTGAAACTTGATTAGACATGAATAAATATGAAGGACAAAGCAGTCTTAACATGGTTTGAGTTAAGGAATTCATTTTATAGGAGAATCCGAATTCGTGCATAACTCGTAAAATAGAGCTTATTTTCGGATTCCTGAAGAATGAGTCTGGTTCTTTCTCATAATACAAAGTTTGTTGTTTATTGTTGAAACTTCATCAGACCGTTAGATATAGTCGGACTCACCTCGACGCACGGCTTGGGATCTGGAACCAGTACTCTTGAGAGGGGTTGGACTCTCTTCCACTCTGGAGTTGCCCGTGGTGAGAGGCGCAGAGCAGGTGTGGGCATACTTATTGCCCCCCGGCTGTGTGCCAGTACATTGGGGTTTACCCCAGTGAACGAGAGGGTAGCCTCCCTCCGCCTTTGGGTGGGGGGACGAGTCCTGACTGTTGTTTGTGCCTATGCGCCAAACAGCAGTTCAGATTACCTACCCTTTTTGGAGTCTCTGGGGGAGGCACTGGAGAATGCTCCTACCGGAGACTCCCTCATTCTGCTGGGGGACTTCAATGCTCACGTGGGCAATGACAGTGAGACCTGGAGGGGTGTGATTGGGAGGAACGGCCCCCCCGATCTGAATCAGAGTGGTGTTATGTTGTTGGACTTCTGTGCCAGTCATAGACTGTCCATAACGAACACCATGTTCAGGCATAAGGGTGTCCATATGTGCACTTGGCACCAGGACACCCTTGGCCGCAGTTCGATGATCGACTTTGTGGTTGTATCATCGGACTTGCGGCCGTATGTCCTGGACACTCGGGTGAAGAGAGGGGCGGAGCTGTCAACTGATCACCACCTGGTGGTGAGTTGGCTCCGCTTGTGGGGGAGGATGCCGATCAGACCTGGCAGGCCCAAACGTATTGTGAGGGTCTGCTGGGCGCGTTTGTCAGAATCCCCCGTCAGAAGGAGCTTTAACTTCCACCTCCGGCAGAGCTTCAACCATATTTGAGGTGGGGGACATTGAGTCCGAATGGGCCATGTTCCGTGACTCCATTGCCGAGGCAGCTGGTCGGAGTTGTGGCCGTAAGGTGGTCGGTGCCTGTCGTGGCGGCAACCCTCGAACCTGCTGGTGGACACCAGTGGTGAGGGAAGCCGTCAAGCTGAAGAAGGGGTCCTATCGGGCCTTTTTGGTCAGTGGGACCCTGGAAGAAGCTGATAGGTACCGACGGGCCAGACGGGCCACGGCTTCGGCGGTTGTGAGGCAAAAACTCGGGCCTGGGAGGAGTTCGGTGAGACCATGGAGAACGATTTCCGGACGGCCTCGAAAAGATTCTGGTCCACCATCCGGCGTCTCAGGGGGGGGGAAGCGGCTCACAGTCAACACTGTTTACAGTGGGGACGGGGCTTTGCTGACCTCAACTAGGGATGTTGTGAGTCGGTGGGGGGAGTACTTCGAGGAACTCCTCAATCCTACCAACACGTGCTCGGAAGAGGCAGAGTCGGAGAGCTCGGAGACGGGGCCTCCCATTTCTGGGGCTGAGGTTGCCGAGGTGGTTAAAAAGCTCCTCGGTGGCAAGGCCCCGGGGGTGGATGAGGTCCGTCCTGAGTTTCTCAAGGCTCTGGATGTTGTAGGGCTGTCTTGGCTGACACGCCTCTGCAGTATCGCGTTGACATCGGGGACAGTGCCTCTGGACTGGCAGATTGGGGTGGTGGTCCCCCTCTTTAAAAAGGGGGACCGGAGGGTGTGTTCCAACTATAGGGGTATCACACTCCTCAGCCTCCCTGGTAAGGTCTATTCGGGGGTATTGGAGAGGAGGATCCGTCGGATAATCGAGCCTCGGATTCAGGAGATGCAGTGTGGCTTTCGTCCTGGCCGTGGAACAGTGGACCAGCTCTATACCCTCGGCAGGATCCTGGAGGGTGCATGGGAGTTCGCCCAACCAGTCTACATGTGTTTTGTGGACTTGGAGAAAGCGTTCGACCGTGTCCCTCGTGGAGTCCTGTGGGGGGTGCTCCGGGAATATGGAGTGCCGGACCCCTTGATAGGGGCCGTTCGGTCTCTGTATGACCGGTGCCAGAGTTTGGTCCGCATTGCCGGCAGTAAGTCGGATACGTTTCCGGTGAGAGTTGGACTCTGTCAGGGCTGCCCTTTGTCACCGATTCTGTTCCTAACTTTTATGGACAGAATTTCTAGGCGGAGCCAGGGCGTTGAGGGTGTCCCATTTGGCGACCTCAGAATCGGGTCTCTGCTTTTTGCAGATGATGTGGTTCTGTTAGTGTCGTCAGGCCGTGACCTTCAGCTCTCACTGGAGTGATTCGCAGCCGAGTGTGAAGCGGCTGGGATGAGAATCAGCACCTCCAAATCCGAGACTATGGTTCTCAGCCGGAAAAGGGTGGAATGCTCTCTCCGGGTCGGGAATGAGATCCTTCCCCAAGAGGAGGAGTTCAAGTATCTCGGGGTCTTGTTCACGAGTGACGGACGAATGGAGCGGGAGATTGACGGGCGGATCGGTGCGGCGCCTGCAGTGTTGCAGGCTCTGCACCGACCCGTCGTTGTGAAGAGGGAGCTGAGCCAGAAGGCGAAGCTCTCTACTTACTGGTCAATCTACGTTCCCATCCTCACCTATGGTCACGAGTTGTGGGTAGTGACCGAAAGAACAAGATCGCGAATACAAGCGGCCGAAATGGGTTTCCTCCGCAGGGTGTCTGGGCTCTCCCTTAGAGATAGGGTGAGAAGCTCAGTCATCCGGGAGGGGCTCGGAGTAGAACCGCTGCTCCTCCGCATTGAGAGGAGTCAGATGAGGTGGCTCAGGCATCTGGTTAGGATGCCCCCTGGGCGCCTCCCTGGGGAGGTGTTCCGGGCACGTCCCACTGGGAGGAGACCCCGGGGGAGACCCAGGACACGTTGGAGAGACTATGTCTCTCGGCTGGCCTGGGAACGCCTCGGGGTCCCCCCGGAAGAGCTGGAGGAAGTGGCCGGGGACAGAGACGTCTGGGTTTCTCTGCTCAAGCTGCTGCCCCCGCGACCCGACCCCCGGATAAGCGGCAGATGATGGATGGATGGATGGATATATCCTCCACCAACCAGACTTACAACCCCCGACTAGGGTAGCAGAATTTCTAAGCATCTGTACCCCAAAACTACTATCAAAAATATATAAATTATTGTCTAAGATAGATGACACAATGTCTCTTCCATCCTCAAAATGGGAGGCAGATTTATCCATCAGTTCTGGTCATAGCTTCTAACCACAAATATGTTTGAACACCTTCATAAAGACTCGAAATCCTAATTTACAGCTCATACAATACAAAATCCTTCATAGAACACACTATACAGGACAAAGGATGTTCAGGATGGGTCTAACACACTCAAACATCTGCTCACATTGCACAGATAACACACCTGATGATTATGCACACGCTTTGTGGTTTTTCTGCGCCTGTCCAGAAGTTCTGGCTTGAAGTCTGTGAGGACCTATCAACATGGCTAAAGTGTAGCATCCCTGCATGCCCCACACTGTGCATACTGGGTGACTTAGACAACATCAACATGGAAATTAACTAAGCACACATGGTTGTCACAGTGTTATGTATCGCAAAGAAAACTATTCTCATGAACTGGAAAGCGAAGAACAATCTGTATATTAACCAGTTTAGAAATTTTCTTTTAGATTATATTAGCATGGAAACAATGTCTGCCTCCTCAAAACATCAATTGGCTGAATTTCATTCTCTCTGGTCCCCTCTGATTAGTTTTATCACATAGTGGTGGTGGTGGGTTGCTGGGTGATGGTGGGTCTCAGGCCCGGGCTGCTGCGACTGGTGTGACCGGGTGGTTTGTTTGTTTGTTTTTTGATGTTATTTGTTTGTTTTTTGTAGAGGTCCTCCTGGGTGGGGTTGGGTTGAGTGGGGTGGGGCGGGATGGGTACCTTCTGGGGGTACAGTAGCTCCCGGAATATGGTCGCTGCAGGCCCCGAGCCTGGTGGACATCAGGCCCTCCTGCCCATTGTTAGCTCCCAGGTAGCGGGGATGCCTATTGCAGCCAGTCCCTGGCTGCCCTCTCTGGGGGAGAGTAGCTCCCCCGTTATATATCCCCATACCCCTCTCCCTTCTGGCTCCTGTACACAGCACACACTCACACATGAAGGGTTTTGGGGGCGTGTGTGTTCGGTGGGGTGCAGTGGATGGGGCCACGTAGGTGGTCCCCTTTGGTTGCACTCTGCAGTTCCCTGCCCCTGTTTTAATTACACCTTAGACATTAGTACTTATCAAACACACTCACACACACACATTAGGTCTTGGGGGGTGGTTACACTGAGTGGCATCTGGTGGGCGGGGCTCTTTGGGTATGTAGGCTGCCCAGAGTGCCGCGCTCCCAGTTCTACAAGTTTGGCTGCCCCTCAATTTTAATTGCTCACTATTAGAAAATATTGAAGAGCCAGAAGGGTGAGGGGAGGGGTCTTCTTCGCACACCCCTGCTTCCTGGTGTCTGCTCGGGGCAGGAGGGGCCAGGAGTATTAATTAATTGTTCTGCTGGTTCGGGGTCTGTGGTGGCTGGGGGGTTGCTGGCCTCCTGGTGTGCCCGCTGCACTACACCCCAGCAGAGTCGAGGGAGGTAGGATGTGTGGATGTGTGGATGTATGGGACGTGAAAGTGTGTGTGGTAATGATTGGGCCTGGATCTGGGACTTGCTGTCGCCTGGCCTGCCTGTGTTTCTCCCGATGGGGCATCAGCGTTGCCTCTCCCCACTGCTCGCGACTTCACCCACCTGTGGGCACGTCTTGACTCCCAGGGCACTTGGCCAGGGGCGCTGGGGCAGGCGCTGACCCACTTTGTGGCTGTCTGGGGCGCTTGGCCCTCCTGGGTATTGGGTGGGGCCTCTGCCGGGGGGTTTGGGGGCGCTCGGGCTCCTGGGGCCCAGGTCCAGTGCACGGCCCATGTCTGGGCAGCTGGGGCCTGGCGGGGTCGGTGGGCTGTTACCCCTGGTTCCCGGAGTGCCTCTGCCCTATGCTTATGGGGGCTCTTTCCGGGGGCTTCCTCTGCAGTCTTCTGGGTGGATGTGTGGTTGCCCCTGCGGTGGGCTGCCTGGGTTCTGTGCTCTGTGGGGGCTGCTGGTGGCCCGGGTCTTGTGGCCCTCTCTGCCTGCTTCTGATTGCTTGGGGGGGGGCTGTGGATTGTGGCCCTGTACGCTTATACACTCATAACTAAGCACGGTTATCATGTAGGTCCTGTGCCATGGGTGTTGCATGTTCTCACACACACACACACACATTCATTAGTCCAGTAGCATGGTCACTAAGCAGTTGATGTATTATCATGTTGTCTCAGGTCATCTATATCCACAGCTGTGTTGTATGCGATTGCCGCTTCTTGTGCTTGTTTTTGTTTGTTTGTGTGTTTGTTTTTTCTCTGCTTGTCTGCTTTCAGGTGCTCCTGGTGGCGCTAAGGCTGGATTCCCCTCATAGGCCATGGATTGTTGTCTGTTTTGTTTTTTACAGGTGTAGCAGCTGGTTGTCTGGTTTTTGTTTCTATTTTTGTTCTGTTTCCTCTTCTTTCCTCTTCTTCTTTCCTTGTCCCCCGGTCCGGTTCAGTTCAGTTCATGTCATATATTGTAAACAGAAATAAATAAATGGGCATCAAGGGGAGCTTTACATTTATAAAACTTCCCTTGGCAAAACAAATCTGTTTGGCATCAAAGGTATTCAGACTACAATTCTTCTGACATAATGCTGAACACGACAAGGGGAAAAAAAAGTAAAGAAGACAGTTCTGCCGAAAGCCAGGGATAGACCTGTTCTAAGTTCTATACTTTTTAAAAGGGGCGTGTTTATCAACTATGGAATTAGAAGATTTACAAAAATGGTCGAGTGCTAGATCTTCATCTGGGATTTTAACAGTGTCATGTAACTATTCAACAGATCAGTTAAAAAAAAGCCTGCTCATGGAGATGTTTCAGGATCTGGATACCAAGCGTGGACCTAATGTTTTCATTTTTGCAATTCTGATACAGGCTATTGAGCAGTGATAACTAACACCAAGTTCAGATACTGCGGATTTTTTACCTTTGATTTGTTAAGATTGAGCCAATCAGGGACAGCCTTGAAGGATCTCTTTGGTTTTGTAGGATCAGTAATTACCTGAGAAAGGTTGATATTGGTACACACCTTTTTTAAATGATCAGAGGCAGAGTTCAACTTGTTTAAATTAAAATTGCCACACAGAGATTGGGTTTAGGCCACATGCACACAGAATGACATCAACAAATATAAGAAATATTAAACATTTACACATAGATTTTTGAATACATGTAGAGGAATGATACTTTGAAATGTGCTCATTGCGGAGTTATGATCAGTTGAGTAATGAAGGTTGAACTATTCTAGGAAAGAGGTTCTATTCCCAGCATCATGATGGACACTCCTGATATAGAAGGTTTCGCTAACGCATTGGAATTGTTTTACTATTTTCATATGCATGTGCAATGAAGAATTGCTTGCTGCTGATAAATGCAAAGAAGAACAGCTTACACATAGATGCTCACATATAGGCTGCTGAATGCAATGAAGACCTGCTTATCAAGTAAAGTTCAATGTCAATGTGTAATATTCAATTAGGATTTGCAAAACAGTGAAGTTAAACAATGAATGGGTCCATAGTCAGTATGAGAAGACTACAGGAATATTTACCTGGGTGTACGTTCAAACAGAGATGAGAAAATTGCGATAAATAATTGTTTGTTTGTTTGTTAGTATGTATAGGAATGTTATGTGTATAAACTGTGTTGAGTTATAGTTACTCAGTAGTGTCTCAGTGAAACAACCGACGGGGGAAGCCTTGCGGTGACAACAAAAGCAGTGTTTTACTGATCAGTCAAGTTGCTCCAGTGTACTCCATACAAACTGGTTGGCTACTGAAGGGATAGAAAATGGGGAATACTTGTTTTAAAGCAAACAAGGAATTAGATGGGAAAAATACATGTTTTAACGGGACCCAGACAATATTAAATACTCAGACAGATGGGAGAAGAAGTGTAGTTTTGTAGGAAATCACAAAATTATTACATAGAATTAGTGAAATCAATTGAAGAATGCCTTTCTGAAGAGTTGTTTACCACAGATGAGCAGCTTTGCGACCAAGCACATTGTAGATCGCTTTACTGCCAAAATGATCTAATTTAATGGATTGGTTTAGACATGCATAACAGCATTTTAAGAACAAAGAGAGAAACAAAAAGGGACAACGCTTCATGGTGGAAGGGGATGTATAAATAACTGTGTATATGATGAAGGGGGTGGCAACACCCATTCCGAAATCCCGCCATTCCGACATCCCGCTATTCCGACATCCCACCATTCCGACATACCACCATTCCGACAAACCACCATTCCGACATGCAAACGTCCCACCATTCCGACATCCCACCATTGCGACATCCCGCTATTCTGACGTTCAAATGTCTCACCATTCCGACAAGGCTTTCCGTATAAGGAAATGTGTGTTACTCAACAGGTGAGTCCCTTCTTTCTGTTCATGCAATTTATATGTTTAACACGTTTATAGACAAGCGTTATTAAAAACACAAAGTCTCGGCAACTGGAGGAGGAGAAGCAGTCCGCGGTGGTTTTCAATCACACACTCCAATGCCACTTGTTTCAACTTCCGAAAATTTAATCCAGGAAAAAAAGGCTTACAAACATGGACCAAAACGGCTCCATAACACGCACAAGAATCCAAAAGAAACGAAAGTTAACTAAAAGAAAGCAAATAAACAGTATGAAGTGGTCAAAATTGGTTTTACGCATGCCTATGTGCGTCTGGCACATGCGTCTTCGGGCTCTCCCACGTTGGTTTGTGGATGAAAGCTATATGTTCAGCTGTAATGTCATGTAAAAACAATCTCTACATGACATTTAGTCCCAGGTGTGACCAGTTAGGTCCTTAAGATATCAACAGGCTGTATAAAGCTACAACCGTTGCGGCTGTGTGTTTGTGCCAAATGCGCAAAACCCATCCGCGCTTCCCAAAATTGGAGTGAGTACTCATAAATCACGTGAATAACATGAATAAACGTTTTTACTGCATTTTGTTGTGTTTTATACGTTCTATGCTGTCATTTCTATCTTCTCCTATTGGCAAGGCAAGTTAGAGTGCTCGCAACTGTGTCCTGTGCAGTAGCCGTGATATCTGTAATTGCAATTATTACTTTTGCATATGATGACAGCGTGCAAAAGACGCATGGGCTCTGTGGAGAGCTCCGCTCCAGCTGGCTGCTGTGACAGCTCACTGACACTGTATTTCTGCTTAATCAGTTTCAGTCTCGCCAGAGTTACATTAATATCTGTATTTTTATATTTGAAATTCAGGGGATTTTGATAATAGATTATTAAAGTTTGTTTGCGAGGCTGTGGCCTCTGCATGTGCAAAGCTTGTGCGCCAAACTTTAGGGCGTATTTGCGCCGGCATATCATTAGTGCAAAATGTTTTGGGTAAAAAATAGGCTATTAAAAGGAACTGTCGGAATGGCGGTATGTTAAAAAAAACAAAAAACATACCGCCATTCCGACCATAGGAGGAAAAAAGTGTCGGAATGGTGGGACGTTTGATAAAAAATTAAGTGTCGCCATTCCGACAATTGGAGACCCATGTCGGAATGACGAGATGTCGGAATGGCAGCATGTAACCATGATGAAGGAGAGACCATTTGAGCAGCACAGCCATTTCGTAGCACAGGGACAGCAATCCAAGTTACAGGATCTCCCACGTGGTATCACCTGTCACATTGTGTCAAGGCATCAAAAGAAGAAAAAATCACCAAACTCAAGGACAAAAAGACAAAGACTCCGGTGAACGAAGACAGAGGACTGACAAACCAGAAATACAAAAGGATTCTCGATATCAAGATCCAGAAGAAGAGGCTAACAATGCCACGAACACTTACGATGCTGGGAATGATGCCAGCAATGAACAGAGAAGAAGATTCAGTGTCATCAATCTGCATTACGTGCCTCTAATGAGGGGGTGAATATAGAATCCTCAACGATTACAACGTCTCTGGGAACTGTGACAACAACAAGGTTTAAACCATTTTGATATATATTGTAACCTATTGTCTAAGGAATAGTGCTGAAAATGAGGTAAATCTAATCCACCACTGTCCTTGGTCTTCTGTAGGGTTTTTAAACTAATTCGTGGTGGTTTGTTTTTCCACAGAAATTTGGAGATGCATGAATCTAGTGACTTAAACCAAGTAGCAGATGGTTTTATGGGGATCATTGAGAACAAATAGTTAACTTTTGGTAGTAACTCTCCCCATAAGTGATATAGGTAAGGACTTCCAACGAGAGATCGTCCTCTACTGTCTTTAATAATTGCACATAATTTAGCTTTGTTAGCTCTGAGATCCTGGAGGAAATGTTTATGCCTGAATATCTAATATTTCCTGACTGTAAAGTGATCGCAGGTATATTATGGACCCTACAGTTAATGGGCAGAACTGTGGTCTTAGACCAGTTGATAGAGTAGTCAGAAAGTGCTGAGAATTTATTTATGAGTGTGATCGTGTGACTGAGAGACGTCTGTGAGTTCTGAAGGAAAAGTAATACATCATCAGCATAAAGACTTATTTTATGCTCAATATTTTGGGATTAATTACTCACAAACGGGTAAGAAAAGGTAGTATTGCCAGACCATACATGATCAAAACAGGGAGCGGAGGTGGTTCAGCTGCAAGGTGTGAATGTCTGACTATAGTTTGTAAAAAGCGGGTAAGATAAGGTGCGAATGCCCGACAATGTATGATCAAAAGAGGGAGCGGAGGGTTTTGGCTACAAGAAGGTTTGAATGTCCGACCATAGTTTGTAAAAAGCGGGTAAGAAAAGGTTACCATACATCATCAAAAGCAGGAGTGGATGTGTTCGGCTACAAGAAGATTTGAATGTCCATCAATAATTGCTTTAAAACATGAAAGAAAATTTTCGAATATCAAACCGCACATGATCATAAGCGGGAGAGGAGTTGTTCAGCTGCAAGAAGGTGTGAATGTCCACCCATAATTACTGAAAAATGGGTAAGAAAAGGTGAAAATGCCCAACCATACATCATCAAAAGCAGGAGTGGATGTGTTCGGCTACAAGAAAGTTTGAATGTCCGACCATAGTTTGTAAAAAGCGGGTAAGAAAAGGTTCGAATGCCCGAACATAGACCATCAAAAGAGGGAGCGGAGGTGTTCCGCTGTAAGAAGGTGTAAATGTCCGACCATAGTTGGTAAAAAGCGGGTAAGAAAAGGTTAAAATACCCGACTGTACACAATCAATAGCGGGAGCGGAGTTGTTTGGCTACAAGAAGGTGTGAAAGTCCGACCACGGTTTGTAAAAAGCGGGTAAGAAAAGGTTCGAATGCCCGAATATATACCATCAAAAGTGGAAGTGGATGTGTTCGGCTGCAAGAAGGTGTGAACGTCCGACCAAAGTTTGTAAAAAGCAGTTAAGAAAAGGTTCGAATATCCAACCAAACATAATCAAAAGCGGGAGCAGAGCTGTTCGACTGCAAGTAGGTGTGAATGTCAGATCATAATTTGCAAAAAGCTGATGAGAAAGGGTGAGAATGTCCGGCTATACACCATCAAATGTGGGAGCGGAAGTGTTCGGCTGTGAGTAGGTGTGAATGTCCAACCATAATTGCTGAAAAATGTATTAGAAGAGACTAGAATGCCGGACAAGACATCATCAAATGCGGGAGCGGAGTTGTTCGGCTGTGAGTAGGTGTGAATCTCCGAGCATAGTTTGTAAAAAGGGGGTAAGAATAGGTTCGAATGCCCGAACATACACTATCAAAACAGGGAGCTGAGGTGGCTCAGCTGCAAGGTGTGAATGTCTGACTATAGTTTGTAAATAAGGTGCGAATGCCCAACAATGTATAATCAAAAGAGGGAGCGGAGGGTTTTGGCTACAAGAAGGTTTGAATGTCCGACCATAGTTTGTAAAAAGCGGGTAAGAAAAGGTTACCATACATCATCAAAAGCAGGAGTGGATGTGTTCGGCTACAAGAAGATTTGAATGTCCATCAATAATTGCTTTAAAACATGAAAGAAAATTTTCGAATATCAAACCGCACATGATCATAAGCGGGAGAGGAGTTGTTCAGCTGCAAGAAGGTGTGAATGTCCACCCATAATTACTGAAAAATGGGTAAGAAAAGGTGAAAATGCCCAACCATACATCATCAAAAGCAGGAGTGGATGTGTTCGGCTACAAGAAAGTTTGAATGTCCGACAATAGTTTGTAAAAAGCGGGTAAGAAAAGGTTCGAATGCCCGAACATAGACCATCAAAAGAGGGAGCGGAGGTGTTCCGCTGTAAGAAGGTGTAAATGTCCGACCATAGTTGGTAAAAAGCGGGTAAGAAAAGGTTAAAATACCCGACTGTACACAATCAATAGCGGGAGCGGAGTTGTTTGGCTACAAGAAGGTGTGAAAGTCCGACCACGGTTTGTAAAAAGCGGGTAAGAAAAGGTTCGAATGCCCGAATATATACCATCAAAAGTGGAAGTGGATGTGTTCGGCTGCAAGAAGGTGTGAACGTCCGACCAAAGTTTGTAAAAAGCAGTTAAGAAAAGGTTCGAATATCCAACCAAACATAATCAAAAGCGGGAGCAGAGCTGTTCGACTGCAAGTAGGTGTGAATGTCAGATCATAATTTGCAAAAAGCTGATGAGAAAGGGTGAGAATGTCCGGCTATACACCATCAAATGTGGGAGCGGAAGTGTTCGGCTGTGAGTAGGTGTGAATGTCCAACCATAATTGCTGAAAAATGTGTTAGAAGAGACTAGAATGCCGGACAAGACATCATCAAATGCGGGAGCGGAGTTGTTCGGCTGTGAGTAGGTGTGAATCTCCGAGCATAGTTTGTAAAAAGGGGGTAAGAATAGGTTCGAATGCCCGAACATACACTATCAAAACAGGGAGCTGAGGTGGCTCAGCTGCAAGGTGTGAATGTCTGACTATAGTTTGTAAATAAGGTGCGAATGCCCAACAATGTATAATCAAAAGAGGGAGCGGAGGTTTTCGGCTACAAGAGGGTTTGAATGTCCGACCATAGTTTGTAAAAAGCGGGTAAGAAAAGGTTACCATACATCATCAAAAGCAGGAGTGGATGTGTTCGGCTACAAGAAGATTTGAATGTCCATCAATAATTGCTTTAAAACATGAAAGAAAATTTTCGAATATCAAACCGCACATGATCATAAGCGGGAGAGGAGTTGTTCAGCTGCAAGAAGGTGTGAATGTCCATCCATAATTACTGAAAAATGGGTAAGAAAAGGTGAAAATGCCCAACCATACATCATCAAAAGCAGGAGTGGATGTGTTCGGCTACAAGAAAGTTTGAATGTCCGACCATAGTTTGTAAAAAGCGGGTAAGAAAAGGTTCGAATGCCCGAACATAGACCATCAAAAGAGGGAGCGGAGGTGTTCCGCTGTAAGAAGGTGTAAATGTCCGACCATATTTGGTAAAAAGCGGGTAAGAAAAGGTTAAAATACCCGACTGTACACAATCAATAGCGGGAGAGGAGGTGTTCAGCTGCAAGAAGGTGTGAATGTCCACCCATAATTACTGAAAAATGGGTAAGAAAAGGTGCGAACCATACATTATCAAAAGCAGGTGTGAATGTCAGATCATAATTTGCAAAAAGCTGATGAGAAAGGGTGAGAATGCCCGACTATACACCATCAAATGCGGGAGCGGAGTTGTTCGGCTGTGAGTAAGTGTGAATCTCCGACCATAATTGCTGAAAAATGTGTTAGAAAAGGTAAGAATGCCGGTCCATACATCATCAAAAGCGGGAGAGGTGGTGTTCGGCTGCAAGTAGGTGTGAATGTCCAGCCATAATTACTAACAAACGGGTAAGAAAAGGTAGTATTGCCAGACCATACATGATCAAAACAGGGAGCGGAGGTGGTTCAGCTGCAAGAAGGTGTGAATGTCCGACTAAAGTTCAAATATATTAACAAAAGCGGGAGGAGAGGTCTTCGGATGAGAGTGGTTGAGAATTTCCAACCATAATCTATAAAATACGGTGAAAAAAAAGGTGTGATAGAACACTAAAAGGTGGAGCGGAAGTGTTCGGCTGCAAGAAGGTGTGAATGTCCGACTATATTTGGTGAAAAGCAGGTGAAGCAAGGTCTGAATGCCCAACCTTACATCATCAAAAGCGAGATCAGAGGTGTTTGGCTGCATGAAGGCCATAGTTTGCCAAAAGCGGGTAAGCTGCGAATGACCGACTAAATATCAACAAAAGGTCTTCGGATGCAAGTGGGTGTGAATATCCCACCATACAAGTATGGTGGAGAGGAAGCTGTGAACAGCCGACCATAGTTGGCAAAAAGCGGGTGAGAAAAGGTTACCATACATCATCAAAAGCAGGAGTGGATGTGTTCGGCTACAAGAAGATTTGAATGTCCATCAATAATTGCTTTAAAACATGAAAGAAAATTTTCGAATATCAAACCGCACATGATCATAAGCGGGAGAGGAGTTGTTCAGCTGCAAGAAGGTGTGAATGTCCATCCATAATTACTGAAAAATGGGTAAGAAAAGGTGAAAATGCCCAACCATACATCATCAAAAGCAGGAGTGGATGTGTTCGGCTACAAGAAAGTTTGAATGTCCGACCATAGTTTGTAAAAAGCGGGTAAGAAAAGGTTCGAATGCCCGAACATAGACCATCAAAAGAGGGAGCGGAGGTGTTCCGCTGTAAGAAGGTGTAAATGTCCGACCATATTTGGTAAAAAGCGGGTAAGAAAAGGTTAAAATACCCGACTGTACACAATCAATAGCGGGAGAGGAGGTGTTCAGCTGCAAGAAGGTGTGAATGTCCACCCATAATTACTGAAAAATGGGTAAGAAAAGGTGCGAACCATACATTATCAAAAGCAGGTGTGAATGTCAGATCATAATTTGCAAAAAGCTGATGAGAAAGGGTGAGAATGCCCGACTATACACCATCAAATGCGGGAGCGGAGTTGTTCGGCTGTGAGTAAGTGTGAATCTCCGACCATAATTGCTGAAAAATGTGTTAGAAAAGGTAAGAATGCCGGTCCATACATCATCAAAAGCGGGAGAGGTGGTGTTCGGCTGCAAGTAGGTGTGAATGTCCAGCCATAATTACTAACAAACGGGTAAGAAAAGGTAGTATTGCCAGACCATACATGATCAAAACAGGGAGCGGAGGTGGTTCAGCTGCAAGAAGGTGTGAATGTCCGACTAAAGTTCAAATATATTAACAAAAGCGGGAGGAGAGGTCTTCGGATGAGAGTGGTTGAGAATTTCCAACCATAATCTATAAAATACGGTGAAAAAAAAGGTGTGATAGAACACTAAAAGGTGGAGCGGAAGTGTTCGGCTGCAAGAAGGTGTGAATGTCCGACTATATTTGGTGAAAAGCAGGTGAAGCAAGGTCTGAATGCCCAACCTTACATCATCAAAAGCGAGATCAGAGGTGTTTGGCTGCATGAAGGCCATAGTTTGCCAAAAGCGGGTAAGCTGCGAATGACCGACTAAATATCAACAAAAGGTCTTCGGATGCAAGTGGGTGTGAATATCCCACCATACAAGTATGGTGGAGAGGAAGCTGTGAACAGCCGACCATAGTTGGCAAAAAGCGGGTGAGAAAAGGTGCGACTGTCCAACCATACATGATCAAAACAGGGAGCGGAGGTGTTTGGCTGTGACAAGGTGTGAATGTCCACCCAAAATTAATGAAAAGCGGGCAACAAGTAGGTTTGAATGCCCAACCATACATCATCAAAAGCAGGAGTGGATGTGTTCGGCTACAAGAAGGTTTGAATGTCCGAGCATAGTTTGTAAAAAGCGGGTAAGAAAAGGTTCGAATGCCCAAACATACACCATCAAAAGAGGGAGCGGAGGTGTTCCGCTGTAAGAAGGTGTGAATGTCCGACCATAGTTGGTAAAAAACGGGTAAGAAAAGGTTAAAATACCCGACTGTACACAATCAATAGCGGGAGAGGATGTGTTTGGCTACAAGAATGTGTGACAGTCCGACCATGGTTTGTAAAAAACGGGTAAGAAAAGGTTCGAATGCCCGACAATGTATGATCAAAAGAGGGAGCGGAGGTTTTCGGCTACAAGAAGGTTTGAATGTCCGACCATAGTTTGTAAAAAGCGGGTAAGAAAAGGTTCAAATGCCTGACTATACACCATCAAAAGCGGGAGCGGAGGTGTTCGGCTACAAGAAGGTGTGAAAGTTCAACCATGGTTTGTAAAAAGCTGCTTAGAAAAGGTTCGAATGCCCGAATATATACCATCAAAAGCGGAAGCGGAGGTGTTCGGCTGCAAGAAGGTGTGAACGTCCAACCAAAGTTTGCAAAAAGCAGTTAAGAAAAGGTTCGAATGCCCGAATATATATCATCAAAAGCGGGAGCAGAGCTGTTCGACTGCAAGTAGGTGTGAATGTCCAGCCATAATTACTCACAAACGGGTAAGAAAAGGTAGTATTGCCAGACCATACATGATCAAAACAGGGAGCTGAGGTGGTTCAGCTGCAAGGTGTGAATGTCTGACTATAGTTTGTAAAAAGCGGGTAAGACAAGGTGCGAATGCCCGACTATGTATGATCAAAAGAGGGAGTGGAGGTCTTCGGCTGCAAGGTCTGAATGGCTAACCATAATTTCTAAAAACCGGGTAAGAAAAGGCTCGAAAGCCCGATTATACACAATCAAAAGCGGGAGCGGGAGGTTTTCAGCTGCAAATCCTTCACTCAAACAAAGTGAAAACTGCTTTGTCCTTCATATTTATCAATTTCTAGATCGACTTCAACAAAGAACAACATTGTACTTTGCAGTAAAGAAAGAGCAAATCAAAAGTTTTAGGAATCCGAGAATAAGCTTATTTTCATGAGTTCTGCACGATTATTGATTTTACTATAAATGAATGCCTTCACTCAAACTATGTTAAAACTGCTTTGTCCTTCATATTTATCAATGTCTAGATTGACTTCAACAAAGAACAACACTGGATTTTGCAGTAGAAGAAAGAGCAACACTGAAGGATCAGTAATCCGAGAATAAGCTTATTTTCATACGTTCTGCATGATTTGGGATTTTATGTATAAAATGAATTCCTTCACTCAAACCAAGTGAAAACTGCTTTGTCCTTCATATTTATCAATGTCTAGATCGACTTCAACAAAGAACAACATTGTATTTTGCAGTAGAAGAAAGAGCAACACTTGAAAGAACAGGAATCCGAGAATAAGCTTATTTTCATACGTTCTGCATGATTTGGGATTTTATGTATAAAATGAATTCCTTTACTCAAACTATGTTAAAACTGCTTTGTCCTTCATATTTATCAATGTCTAGATTGACTTCAACAAAGAACAACACTGGATTTTGCAGTAGAAGAAATAGCAACACTGAAAGGATCAGGAATCCGAAAACACGCTTATTTTCATACGTTCTGCTTGATTTAGGATTTTGCTATAAAATTAATTCCTTCACTCAAACAAAGTGGAAACTGCTTTGTCCTTCATATTTATCAATGTCTATATCGATTTCAACAAAGAACAACATTGTATTTTGCAGTAGAAGAAAGAGCAACACTTGAAGGAACAGGAATCCGAGAATAAGCTTATTTTCATACGTTCTGCATGATTTGGGATTTTATGTATAAAATGAATTCCTTTACTCAAACTATGTTAAAACTGCTTTGTCCTTCATATTTATCAATGTCTAGATTGACTTCAACAAAGAACAACATTGTATTTTGCAGTAGAAGAAATAGCAACACTGAAGGATCAGGAATCCGAAAACACGCTTATTTTCATACGTTCTGCTTGATTTGGGATTTTCCTATAAAATGAATTGCTTTGCTCAAACCAAGTTAAAATTGCTTTGTCCTTCATAGTTATCCATGTCTAAAATGTATCAAGCATAAAGTTCCTCATATTACCCTGAATGAGAAAGAAGCATCCCTTTGATTGAGCAATACGTTCCTTTTGCGGAGTTATGCATGATTTCGGATTTTGCTATAAAATTCATTCCTTCACACCTTTTTTTTCACCGTATTTTATAGATTATGGTGGAAATTTCAACCACTCTAATCCGAAGACCTCTCCTCCCGCTTTTGTTAATATATTTGAACTTTAGTTGGACATTCACCCCTTTTTGCAGCTAAACCACCTCCGCTCCCTGTTTTGATCATGTATGGTCTGGCAATACTACATTTTCTTACCCGTTTGTGAGTAATTATGGCTGGATATTCACACCTACTTGCAGCTGAACACAATCTCTCTCGCTTTTAATTATATTCGGGCATTCGAACCTTTTCTTACCAGCTTTTTACAAACCATGGTTGGACTTTCACATCTTCTTGTAGCCGAACAACTCCGCTCCCCCTATTGATTGTGTACAGTCGGGTATTTTAACCTTTTCTTACCCACTTTTTACCAACTATGGTCGGACATTCACACCTTCTTACAGCGGAACACCTCCGCTCCCTCTTTTGATGGTGTATGTTTGGGCATTCGAACCTTTTTTTACCCGCTTTTTACAAACTATGCTCGGACATTGAAACCTTGTAGCCGAACACATCCACTCCTTCTTTTGATGATGTATGCTTGGGCATTCAAACCTACTTTTTGCCCGCTTTTCATTAATTTTGGGTGGACATTCACACCTTGTCACAGCCAAACACCTCCTCTCCCTGTTTTGATCATGTATGGTTGGACATTCGCACCTTGTCTCACCCGCTTTTTGCAAACTATGGTCGGCTGTTCACAGCTTCCTCTCCACCATACTTGTATGGTGGGATGTTCACACCCACTTGCATCCGAAGACCTCCGCCCCCACTTTTGTTGATATTTAGTTGGTCATTCGCAGCTTACCCGCTTTTGGCAAACTATGGCCTTCTTGCAGCCAAACACCTCTGATCTCGCTTTTGATAATGTAAGGTTGGGCATTCAGACCTTGCTTCACCTGCTTTTCACCAAATATAGTCGGACATTCACACCTTCTTGCAGCCGAACACTTCCGCTCCACCTTTTAGTGTTCTATCACACCTTTTTTTCACCGAATTTTATAGATTATGGTTGGAAATTCTCAACCACTCTCATCCGAAGACCTCTCCTCCCGCTTTTGTTAATATATTTGAACTTTAGTGAGACATTCACACCTTCTTGCAGCTGAACCACCTCCGCTCCCTGTTTTGATCATGTATGGTCTGGCAATACTACCTTTTCTTACCCGTTTGTGAGTAATTATGGCTGGACATTCACACCTACTTGCAGCCGAACACCACCTCTCTCGCTTTTGATGATGTATGGACCGGCATTCTTACCTTTTCTAACACATTTTTCAGAAATTACGGTCGGAGATTCACACCTACTCACAGCCGAACAACTCCGCTCCCGCATTTGATGGTGTGCAGTCGGACATTCTCACCCTTTCTCATCAGCTTTTTGCAAATTATGATCTGACATTCACACCTACTTGCAGTCGAAAAGCTATGCTCCCGCTTTTGATTATGTTTGGTTGGATATTCAAACCTTTTCTTAACTGCTTTTTACAAATTTTTGTTGGACGTTCACACCTTCTTGTAGCCGAACACATCCACTCCTGCTTTTGATGATGTATGGTTGGGCATTCGCACCTTTTTTTTACCCATTTGTCAAGAATAATGGGTGGACATTCACACCTTCTTGCAGCTGAACACCTCCTCTCCCACTTATGATCATGTGCGGTTTGATTTTAGAAAATTTTCTTTCATGTTTTCTAGCAATTATTGATGGACATTTAGACCTTCTTGCAGCTGAACACCTCCGCTCCTGCTTTTGATCATACCTTGTCAGGCATTCGCACTATGTCTTACCCGCTTTTTACAAACTTTAGTCGAACATTTACACCTTTTTGCAGCCGAACACCACCTCTCCCGCTTTTGATGATGTATGGTCCGGCATTCTTTCCTTTTCTAACTCATTTTTCAGCAATTATGGACATTCACACCTACTCAGAGCCGAACACATCCGCTCCCGCATTTGATGGTGTATAGTCGGGCATTCTCACCCTTTCTCATCAGCTTTTTGCAAATTATGATCTGACATTCACACCTGCTTTTGATAATGTATGGTTTGGCATTCGCACCTTTTTTTACCCATTTTTCAGGAATTATGGGTGGACATTCACACCTTCTTACAGCGGAACACCTCCGCTCCCTCTTTTGATGGTGTATGTTCGGGCAGTCAAACCTTTTCTTACCTGCTTTTTACAAACTATGGTCAGACATTCAACCCTTCTTGGAGTCGAACACATCCACTCCTGCTTTTGATTATGTATAGTTGGGCATTCGCACCTTTTCTTACCCATTTTTCAGTAATTATGGGTGTACATTCACACCTTCTTGCAGCCAAACACCTCCGCTCCCTCTTTTGATCATACATTTTCGGGCATTCGCACCTTTTCTTACCCGCTTTTTACAAACCATGGTCGGACTTTCACACCTTTTAGTAGCCGAACAACTCCGCACCCGCTACTGATTGTGTACAGTCGGGTATTTTAACCTTTTCTTACCCGCTTTTTACCAACTATGGTCGGACATTCACACCTTCTTACAGCGGAACACCTCCGCTCCCTCCTTTGATGGTGTATGTTCGGGCATTCGAACCTTTTCTTACCCGCTTTTTACAAACTATGGTCAGACGTTCAAACCTTCTTGTAGCCGAACATATCCACTCCTGCTTTTGATGATGTATGGTTGGGCATTCCAACCTACTTGTTGCCCGCTTTTCATTAATTATGGGTGGACATTCACACCTTGTCTCAGCCAAACACCTCCGCTCCCTGTTTTGATCATGTATGGTTTGACATTCGCACCTTTGCTTACCCTCTTTTTATACTGATTGCTCAAGATTAAGTTGTTCTTTCTCAAACTACAAAATTTTTTTAATTGTTGAAACTTGATTTGAAGTGGATAAATAAGGAAGACAAACAGTTTTAAGTCAGGCTGATAGCAATTAATTTTATAGCAAAATCTTTATTTCGTCATTTGTCGAGAGATGCTTATTGCTGAAGAAGTTCTTTCTCATTCTACAAAGTACAACGTTGTTTATCATTGAAACTTGATTAGACATGAATAAATATGAAGGACAAAGTAGTCTTAACATGGTTTGAGTTAAGGAATTCGTTTTATAGGAGAATCCGAATTCGTGCATAACTCGTAAAATAGAGCTTATTTTCGGATTCCTGAAGAATGAGTCTGGTTCTTTCTCATAATACAAAGTTTGTTGTTTATTGTTGAAACTTCATCAGACCGTTAGATATAGTCGGACTCACCTCGACGCACGGCTTGGGATCTGGAACCAGTACTCTTGAGAGGGGTTGGACTCTCTTCCACTCTGGAGTTGCCCGTGGTGAGAGGCGCAGAGCAGGTGTGGGCATACTTATTGCCCCCCGGCTGTGTGCCAGTACATTGGGGTTTACCCCAGTGAACGAGAGGGTAGCCTCCCTCCGCCTTTGGGTGGGGGGACGAGTCCTGACTGTTGTTTGTGCCTATGCGCCAAACAGCAGTTCAGAGTACCTACCCTTTTTGGAGTCTCTGGGGGAGGCACTGGAGAATGCTCCTACCGGAGACTCCCTCATTCTGCTGGGGGACTTCAATGCTCACGTGGGCAATGACAGTGAGACCTGGAGGGGTGTGATTGGGAGGAACGCCCCCCCCGATCTGAATCAGAGTGGTGTTATGTTGTTGGACTTCTGTGCCAGTCATAGACTGTCCATAACGAACACCATGTTCAGGCATAAGGGTGTCCATATGTGCACTTGGCACCAGGACACCCTTGGCCGCAGTTCGATGATCGACTTTGTGGTTGTATCATCGGACTTGCGGCCGTATGTCCTGGACACTCGGGTGAAGAGAGGGGCGGAGCTGTCAACTGATCACCACCTGGTGGTGAGTTGGCTCCGCTGGTGGGGGAGGATGCCGATCAGACCTGGCAGGCCCATACGTATTGTGAGGGTCTGCTGGGAGCGTTTGTCAGAATCCCCCGTCAGAAGGAGCTTTAACTCCCACCTCCGGCAGAGCTTCAACCATATTTGAGGTGGGGGACATTGAGTCCGAATGGGCCATGTTCCGTGACTCCATTGCCGAGGCAGCTGGTCGGAGTTGTGGCCGTAAGGTGGTCGGTGCCTGTCGTGGCGGCAACCCTCGAACCTGCTGGTGGACACCAGTGGTGAGGGAAGCCGTCAAGCTGAAGAAGGAATCCTATCGGGCCTTTTTGGCCAGTGGGACCCTGGAAGAAGCTGATAGGTACCGACGGGCAAGACGGGCCACGGCTTCGGCGGTTGTGAGGCAAAAACTCGGGCCTGGGAGGAGTTCGGTGAGACCATGGAGAACGATTTCCGGACGGCCTCGAAAAGATTCTGGTCCACCATCCGGCGTCTCAGGGGGGGGGAAGCGGCTCACAGTCAACACTGTTTACAGTGGGGACGGGGCTTTGCTGACCTCAACTAGGGATATTGTGAGTCGGTGGGGGGAGTACTTCGAGGAACTCCTCAATCCTACCAACACGTGCTCGGAAGAGGCAGAGTCGGAGAGCTCGGACACGGGGCCTCCCATTTCTGGGGCTGAGGTTGCCGAGGTGGTTAAAAAGCTCCTCGGTGGCAAGGCCCCGGGGGTGGATGAGGTCCGTCCTGAGTTTCTCAAGGCTCTGGATGTTGTAGGGCTGTCTTGGCTGTTACGCCTCTGCAGTATCGCGTTGACATCGGGGACAGTGCCTCTGGACTGGCAGATTGGGGTGATGGTCCCCCTCTTTAAAAAGGGGGACCGGAGGGTGTGTTCCAACTATAGGGGTATCACACTCCTCAGCCTCCCTGGTAAGGTCTATTCGGGGGTATTGGAGAGGAGGATCCGTCGGATAATCGAGCCTCAGATTCAGGAGATGCAGTGTGGCTTTCGTCCTGGCCGTGGAACTGTGGACCAGCTCTATACCCTCGGCAGGATCCTGGAGGGTGCATGGGAGTTCGCCCAACCAGTCTACATGTGTTTTGTGGACTTGGAGAAAGCGTTCGACCGTGTCCCTCGTGGAGTCCTGTGGGGGGTGCTCCGGGAATATGGAGTGCCGGACCCCTTGATAGGGGCCGTTCGGTCTCTGTATGACCGGTGCCAGAGTTTGGTCCGCATTGCCGGCAGTAAGTCGGATACGTTTCCGGTGAGAGTTGGACTCCGTCAGGGCTGGCCTTTGTCACCGATTCTGTTCCTAACTTTTATGGACAGAATTTCTAGGCGGAGCCAGGGCGTTGAGGGTGTCCCATTTGGCGACCTCAGAATCGGGTCTCTGCTTTTTGCAGATGATGTGGTTCTGTTAGCGTCGTCAGGCCGTGACCTTCAGCTCTCACTGGAGTGATTCGCAGCCGAGTATGAAGCGGCTGGGATGAGAATCAGCACCTCCAAATCCAAGACTATGGTTCTCAGCCGGAAAAGGGTGGAATGCTCTCTCCGGGTCGGGAATGAGATCCTTCCCCAAGAGGAGGAGTTCAAGTATCTCGGGGTCTTGTTCACGAGTGACGGACGAATGGAGCGGGAGATTGACGGGCGGATCGGTGCGGCGCCTGCAGTGTTGCAGGCTCTGCACCGACCCGTCGTTGTGAAGAGGGAGCTGAGCCAGAAGGCGAAGCTCTCTACTTACTGGTCAATCTACGTTCCCATCCTCACCTATGGTCACGAGTTGTGGGTAGTGACCGAAAAAACAAGATCGCGAATACAAGCGGCCGAAATGGGTTTCCTCCGCAGGGTGTCTGGGCTCTCCCTTAGAGATAGGGTGAGAAGCTCAGTCATCCGGGAGGGGCTCGGAGTAGAACCGCTGCTCCTCCGCATTGAGAGGAGTCAGATGAGGTGGCTCGGGCATCTGGTTAGGATGCCCCCTGGGCGCCTCCCTGGGGAGGTGTTCCGGGCACGTCCCACTGGGAGGAGACCCCGGGGGAGACCCAGGACACGTTGGAGAGACTATGTCTCTCGGCTGGCCTGGGAACGCCTCGGGGTCCCCCCGGAAGAGCTGGAGGAAGTGGCCGGGGACAGAGACGTCTGGGTTTCTCTGCTCAAGCTGCTGCCCCCGCGACCCGACCCCCGGATAAGCGGCAGATGATGGATGGATGGATGGATATATCCTCCACCAACCAGACTTACAACCCCCGACTAGGGTAGCAGAATTTCTAAGCATCTGTACCCCAAAACTACTATCAAAAATATATAAATTATTGTCTAAGATAGATGACACAATGTCTCTTCCATCCTCAAAATGGGAGGCAGATATATCCATCAGTTCTGGTCATAGCTTCTAACCACAAATATGTTTGAACACCTTCATAAAGACTCGAAATCCTAATTTACAGCTCATACAATACAAAATCCTTCATAGAACACACTATACAGGACAAAGGATGTTCAGGATGGGTCTAACACACTCAAACATCTGCTCACATTGCACAGATAACACACCTGATGATTATGCACACGCTTTGTGGTTTTTCTGCGCCTGTCCAGAAGTTCTGGCTTGAAGTCTGTGAGGACCTATCCACATGGCTAAAGTGTAGCATCCCTGCATGCCCCACACTGTGCATACTGGGTGACTTAGACAACATCAACATGGAAATTAACTCAGCACACATGGTTGTCACAGTGTTATGTATCGCAAAGAAAACTATTCTCATGAACTGGAAAGCGAAGAACAATCTGTTTATTAACCAGTTTAGAAATTTTCTTTTAGATTATATTAGCATGGAAACAATGTCTGCCTCCTCAAAACATCAATTGGCTGAATTTCATTCTCTCTGGTCCCCTCTGATTAGTTTTATCACATAGTGGTGGTGGTGGGTTGCTGGGTGATGGTGGGTCTCAGGCCCGGGCTGCTGCGGTGACCGGGTGGTTTGTTTGTTTTTTTTTTTTGATGTTGTTTGTTTGTTTTTTGTAGAGGTCCTCCTGGGTGGGGTTGGGTTGAGTGGGGTGGGGCGGGATGGGTACCTTCTGGGGGTACAGTAGCTCCCGGAATATGGTCGCTGCAGGCCCCGAGCCTGGTGGACATCAGGCCCTCCTGCCCATTGTTGGCTCCCAGGTAGCGGGGATGCCTATTGCAGCCAGTCCCTGGCTGCCCTCTCTGGGGGAGAGTAGCTCCCCCGGTATATATCCCCATACCCCTCTCCCTTCTGGCTCCTGTACACAGCACACACTCACACATGAAGGTTTTGGGGGCGTGTGTGTTCGGTGGGGTGTAGTGGATGGGGCCACGTAGGTGGTCCCCTTTGGTTGCACTCTGCAGTTCCCTGCCCCTGTTTTAATTACACCTTAGACATTACTACTTATCAAACACACTCACACACACACATTAGGTCTTGGGGGGTGGTTACACTGAGTGGCATCTGGTGGGCGGGGCTCTTTGGGTATGTAGGCTGCCCAGAGTGCCGCGCTCCCAGTTCTACAAGTTTGGCTGCCCCTCAATTTTAATTGCTCACTATTAGAAAATATTGAAGAGCCAGAAGGGTGAGGGGAGGGGTCTTCTTCGCACACCCCTGCTTCCTGGTGTCTGCTCGGGGCAGGAGGGGCCAGGAGGATTAATTAATTGTTCTGCTGGTTCGCGGTCTGTGGTGGCTGGGGGGTTGCTGGCCTCCTGGTGTGCCCGCTGCACTACACCCCAGCAGAGTCGAGGGAGGTAGGATGTGTGGATGTGTGGATGTATGGGACGTGAAAGTGTGTGTGGTAATGATTGGGCCTGGATCTGGGACTTGCTGTCGCCTGGCCTGCCTGTGTTTCTCCCGATGGGGCATCAGCGTTGCCTCTCCCCACTGCTCGCGACTTCACCCACCTGTGGGCACGTCTTGACTCCCAGGGCATTTGGCCAGGGGCGCTGGGGCAGGCGCTGACCCACTTTGTGGCTGTCTGGGGCGCTTGGCCCTCCTGGGTATTGGGTGGGGCCTCTGCCGGGGGGTTTGGGGGCGCTCGGGCTCCTGGGGACCAGGTCCAGTGCACGGCCCATGTCTGGGCGGCTGGGGCCTGGCGGGGTCGGTGGGCTGTTACCCCTGGTTCCCGGAGTGCCTCTGCCCTATGCTTATGGGGGCTCTTTCCGGGGGCTTCCTCTGCAGTCTTCTGGGTGGATGCGTGGTTGCCCCTGCAGTGGGCTGCCTGGGTTCTGTGCTCTGTGGGGGCTGCTGGTGGCCTGGGTCTTGTGGCCCTCTCTGCCTGCTTCTGATTGCTTGGGGGGGGGGGGGGGGGGGGGGGGGGGGGGCTGTGGATTGTGGCCCTGTACGCTTATACACTCATAACTAAGCACGGTTATCATGTAGGTCCTGTGCCATGGGTGTTGCATGTTCTCACACACACACACACACATTCATTAGTCCAGTAGCATGGTCACTAAGCAGTTGATGTATTATCATGTCGTCTCAGGTCATCTATATCCACAGCTGTGTTGTATGCGATTGCCGCTTCTTGTGCTTGTTTTTGTTTGTTTGTGTGTTTGTTTTTTCTCTGCTTGTCTGCTTTCAGGTGCTCCTGGTGGCGCTAAGGCTGGATTCCCCTCATAGGCCATGGATTGTTGTCTGTTTTGTTTTTTACAGGTGTAGCAGCTGGTTGTCTGGTTTTTGTTTCTATTTTTGTTCTGTTTCCTCTTCTTTCCTCTTCTTCTTTCCTTGTCCCCCGGTCTGGTTCAGTTCAGTTCATGTCATATATTGTAAACAGAAATAAAAAAATGGGCATCAAGGGGAGCTTTACATTTATAAAACTTCCCTTGGCAAAACAAATCTGTTTGGCATCAAAGGTATTCAGACTACAATTCTTCTGACATAATGCTGAACAGGACAAGGGGGGAAAAAAGTAAAGAAGACAGTTCTGCCGAAAGCCAGGGATAGACCTGTTCTAAGTTCTATACTTTTTAAAAGGGGCGTGTTTATCAACTATGGAATTAGAAGATTTACAAAAATGGTCAAGTGCTAGATCTTCATCTGGGATTTTAACAGTGTCATATAACTATTCAACAGATCAGTTAAAAAAAAGCCTGCTCATGGAGATGTTTCAGGATCTGGATACCAAGCGTGGACCTAATGTTTTCATTTTTGCAATTCTGATACAGGCTATTGAGCAGTGATAACAAACACCAAGTTCAGATACTGCGGATTTTCTACCTTTGATTTGTTAAGATTGAGCCAATCAGGGACAACCTTGAAGGATCTCTTTGGTTTTGTAGGATCAGTAATTACCTGAGAAAGGTTGATATTGGTACACACCTTTTTTAAATGATCAGAGGCAGAGTTCAACTTGTTTAAATTACAATTGCCACACAGAGATTGGGTTTAGGCCACATGCACACAGAATGACATCAACAAATATAAGAAATATTAAACATTTACACATAGATTTTTGAATATATGTAGAGGAATGATACTTTGAAATGTGCTCATTGCGGAGTTATGATCAGTTGAGTAATGAAGGTTGAACTATTCTGGGAAAGAGGTTCTATTCCCAGCATCATGATGGACACTCCTGATATAGAAGGTTTTGCTAACGCATTGGAATTGTTTTACTATTTTCATATGCATGTGCAATGAAGAATTGCTTGCTGCTGATAAATGCAAAGAAGAACAGCTTACACATAGATGCTCACATATAGGCTGCTGAATGCAATGAAGACCTGCTTATCAAGTAAAGTTCAATGTCAATGTGTAATATTCAATTAGGATTTGCAAAACAGTGAAGTTAAACAATGAATGGGTCCATAGTCGGTATGAGAAGGAATATTTACCTGGGTGTACGTTCAAACAGAGATGAGAAAATTGCGATAAATAATTGTTTGTTTGTTTGTTAGTATGTATATGAATGTTATGTGTATAAACTGTGTTGAGTTATAGTTACTCAGTAGTGTCTCAGTGAAACAACCGACGGGGGAAGCCTTGCGGTGACAACAAAAGCAGTGTTTTACTGATCAGTCAAGTTGCTCCAGTGTACTCCATACAAACTGGTTGGCTACTGAAGGGATAGAAAATGGGGAATACTTGTTTTAAAGCAAACAAGGAATTAGATGGGAAAAATACATGTTTTAACGGGACCCAGACAATATTAAATACTCAGACAGATGGGAGAAGAAGTGTAGTTTTGTAAGAAATCACAAAATTATTACATAGAATTAGTGAAATCAATTGAAGAATGCCTTTCTGAAGAGCTGTTTACCACAGATGAGCAGCTTTGCGACCAAGCACATTGTAGATTGCTTTACTGCCAAAATGATCTAATTTAATGGATTGGTTTAGACATGCATAACAGCATTTTAAGAACAAAGAGAGAAACAAAAAGGGACAACGCTTCATGGTGGAAGGTGATGTATAAATAACTGTGTATATGATGAAGGGGGTGGCAACACCCATTCCGAAATCTCGCCATTCCGACATCCCGCTATTCCGACATCCCACCATTCCGACATACCACCATTCCGACATACCACCATTCCGACATGCAAACGTCCCACCATTCCAACATCCCACCATTGCGACATCCCGCTATTCTGACGTTCAAATGTCCCACCATTCCGACAAGGCTTTCCGTATAAGGAAATGTGTGTTACTCAACAGGTGAGTCCCTTCTTTCTGTTCATGCAATTTATATGTTTAACACGTTTATAGACAAGCGTTATTAAAAACACAAAGTCTCGGCAACTGGAGGAGGAGAAGCAGTCCGCGGTGGTTTTCAATCACACACTCCAATGCCACTTGTTTCAACTTCCGAAAATTTAATCCAGGAAAAAAAGGCTTACAAACATGGACCAAAACGGCTCCATAACACGCACAAGAATCCAAAAGAAACGAAAGTTAACTAAAAGAAAGCAAATAAACAGTATGAAGTGGTCAAAATTGGTTTTACGCATGCCTATGTGCGTCTGGCACATGCGTCTTCGGGCTCTCCCACGTTGGTTTGTGGATGAAAGCTATATGTTCAGCTGTAATGTCATGTAAAAACAATCTCTACATGACATTTACTCCCAGGTGTGACCAGTTTAGGTCCTTAAGATATCAACAGGCTGTATAAAGCTACAACCGTTGCGGCTGTGTGTTTGTGCCAAATGCGCAAAACCCATCCGCGCTTCCCAAAATTGGAGTGAGTACTCATAAATCACGTGAATAACATGAATAAACGTTTTTACTGCATTTTGTTGTGTTTTATACGTTCTATGCTGTCATTTCTCTCTTCTCCTATTGGCAAGGCAAGGCAGAGTGCTCGCAACTGTGTCCTGTGCAGTAGCCGTGATATCTGTAATTGCAATTATTACTTTTGCATATGATGACAGCGTGCAAAAGACGCATGGGCTCTGTGGAGAGCTCCGCTCCAGCTGGCTGCTGTGACAGCTCACTGACACTGTATTTCTGCTTAATCAGTTTCAGTCTCGCCAGAGTTACATTAATATCTGTATTTTTATATTTGAAATTCAGGGGATTTTGATAATAGATTATTAAAGTTTGTTTGCGAGGCTGTGGCCTCTGCATGTGCAAAGCTTGTGCGCCAAACTTTAGGGCGTATTTGCGCCGGCATATTATTAGTGCAAAATGTTTTGGGTAAAAAATAGGCTATTAAAAGGAACTGTCGGAATGGCGGTATGTTAAAAAAAAAACAAAAAACATACCGCCATTCCGACCATAGGAGGAAAAAAGTGTCGGAATGGTGGGACGTTTGATAAAAAATTAAGTGTCGCCATTCCGACAATTGGAGAGACATGTCGGAATGGCGAGATGTCGGAATGGCAGCATGTAACCATGATGAAGGAGAGACCATTTGAGCAGCACAGCCATTTCGCAGCACAGGGACAGCAATCCAAGTTACAGGATCTCCCACGTGGTATCACCTGTCACATTGTGTCAAGGTATCAAAAGGAGAAAAAATCACCAAACTCAAGGACAAAAAGACAAAGACTCCGGTGAACGAAGACAGAGGACTGACAAACCAGAAATACAAAAGGATTCTCGATATCAAGATCCAGAAGAAGAGGCTAACAATGCCACGAACACTTACGATGCTGGGAATGATGCCAGCAATGAACAGAGAAGAAGATTCAGTGTCATCAATCTGCATTACGTGCCTCTAATGAGGGGGTGAATATAGAATCCTCAACGATTACAACGTCTCTGGGAACTGTGACAACAACCAGGTTTAAACCATTTTGATATATATTGTAACCTATTGTCTAAGGAATAGTGCTGAAAATGAGGTAAATCTAATCCACCACTGTCCTTGGTCTTCTGTAGGGTTTTTAAACTAATACGTGGTTTGTTTTTCCACAGAAATTTGGAGATGCATGAATCTAGTGACTTAAACCAAGTAGCAGATGGTTTTATGGGGATCATTGAGAACAAATAGTTAACTTTTGGTAGTATCATCATTTTAATGAAAAGCGGGTAAGATAAGGTGCGAATGCCCGACAATGTAAGATCAAAAGAGGGAGCGGAGGTTTTTGGCTACAAGAAGGTTTGAATGTCCGACCATAGTTTGTAAAAAGCGGGTAAGAAAAGGTTACCATACATCATCAAAAGCAGGAGTGGATGTGTTCGGCTACAAGAAGATTTGAATGTCCATCAATAATTGCTTTAAAACATGAAAGAAAATTTTCGAATATCAAACCGCACATGATCATAAGCAGGAGAGGAGTTGTTCAGCTGCAAGAAGGTGTGAATGTCCACCCATAATTACTGAAAAATGGGTAAGAAAAGGTGAAAATGCCCAACCATACATCATCAAAAGCAGGAGTGGATGTGTTCGGCTACAAGAAGGTTTGAATGTCCGACCATAGTTTGTAAAAAGCGGGTAAGAAAAGGTTCGAATGCCCGAACATAGACCATCAAAAGAGGGAGCGGAGGTGTTCCGCTGTAAGAAGGTGTAAATGTCCGACCATAGTTGGTAAAAAGCGGGTAAGAAAAGGTTAAAATACCCGACTGTACACAATCAATAGCGGGAGCGGAGTTGTTTGGCTACAAGAAGGTGTGAAAGTCCGACCACGGTTTGTAAAAAGCGGGTAAGAAAAGGTTCGAATGCCCGAATATATACCATCAAAAGTGGAAGTGGATGTGTTCGGCTGCAAGAAGGTGTGAACGTCCGACCAAAGTTTGTAAAAAGCAGTTAAGAAAAGGTTCGAATATCCAACCAAACATAATCAAAAGCGGGAGCAGAGCTGTTCGACTGCAAGTAGGTGTGAATGTCAGATCATAATTTGCAAAAAGCTGATGAGAAAGGGTGAGAATGCCCGGCTATACACCATCAAATGCGGGAGCGGAAGTGTTCGGCTGTGAGTAGGTGTGAATCTCCGAGCATAGTTTGTAAAAAGGGGGTAAGAATAGGTTCGAATGCCCGAACATACACTATCAAAACAGGGAGCTGAGGTGGCTCAGCTGCAAGGTGTGAATGTCTGACTATAGTTTGTAAATAAGGTGCGAATGCCCAACAATGTATAATCAAAAGAGGGAGCGGAGGTTTTCGGCTACAAGGTTTGAATGTCCGACCATAGTTTGTAAAAAGCGGGTAAGAAAAGGTTCAAATGCCTGACTATACACCATCAAAAGCGGGAGCAGAGGTGTTCCGCTGTAAGACGGTGTGAATGTCCGACCATATTTGGTAAAAAGCGGGTAAGAAAAGGTTAAAATACCCGACTGTACACAATCAATAGCGGGAGAGGAGGTGTTCAGCTGCAAGAAGGTGTGAATGTCCACCCATAATTACTGAAAAATGGGTAAGAAAAGGTGCGAATGCCAAACCATACATTATCAAAAGCAGGTGTGAATGTCATATCATAATTTGCAAAAAGCTGATGAGAAAGGGTGAGAATGCCCGACTATACACCATCAAATGTGGGAGCGGAGTTGTTCGGCTATGAGTAAGTGTGAATCTCCGACCATAATTGCTGAAAAATGTGTTAGAAAAGGTAAGAATGCCGGTCCATACATCATCAAAAGCGGGAGAGGTGGTGTTCGGCTGCAAGTAGGTGTGAATGTCCAGCCATAATTACTAACAAACGGGTAAGAAAAGGTAGTATTGCCAGACCATACATGATCAAAACAGGGAGCGGAGGTGGTTCAGCTGTAAGAAGGTGTGAATGTCCGACTAAAGTTCAAATATATTAACAAAAGCGGGAGGAGAGGTCTTCGGATGAGAGTGGTTGAGAATTTCCAACCATAATCTATAAAATGCGGTGAAAAAAAAGGTGTGATAGAACACTAAAAGGTGGAGCGGAAGTGTTCGGCTGCAAGAAGGTGTGAATGTCCGACTATATTTGGTGAAAAGCAGGTGAAGCAAGGTCTGAATGCCCAACCTTACATCATCAAAAGCGAGATCAGAGGTGTTTGGCTGCATGAAGGCCATAGTTTGCCAAAAGCGGGTAAGCTGCGAATGACCGACTAAATATCAACAAAAGGTCTTCGGATGCAACTGGGTGTGAATATCCCACCACACAAGTATGGTGGAGAGGAAGCTGTGAACAGCCGACCATAGTTGGCAAAAAGAGGGTGAGAAAAGGTGCGAATGTCCAACCATACATGATCAAAACAGGGAGCGGAGGTGTTTGGCTGTGACAAGGTGTGAATGTCCACCCAAAATTAATGAAAAGTGGACAACAAGTAGGTTTGAATGCCCAACCATACATCATCAAAAGCAGGAGTGGATGTGTTCGGCTACAAGAAGGTTTGAATGTCCGACCATAGTTTGTAAAAAGCGGGTAAGAAAAGGTTCGAATGCCCAAACATACACCATCAAAAGAGGGAGCGGAGGTGTTCCGCTGTAAGAAGGTGTGAATGTCCGACCATAGTTGGTAAAAAACGGGTAAGAAAAGGTTAAAATACCCGACTGTACACAATCAATAGCGGGAGCGGATGTGTTTGGCTACAAGAATGTGTGACAGTCCGACCATGGTTTGTAAAAAACGGGTAAGAAAAGGTGCGAATGCCCGACAATGTATGATCAAAAGACGGAGCGGAGGTTTCGGCTACAAGAAGGTTTGAATGTCCGACCATAGTTTGTAAAAAGCGGGTAAGAAAAGGTTCAAATGCCTGACTATACACCATCAAAAGCGGGAGCGGAGGTGTTCGGCTACAAGAAGGTGTGAAAGTTCAACCATGGTTTGTAAAAAGCTGCTAAGAAAAGGTTCGAATGCCCGAATATATACCATCAAAAGCGGAAGCGGAGGTGTTCGGCTGCAAGAAGGTGTGAACGTCCGACCAAAGTTTGCAAAAAGCAGTTAAGAAAAGGTTCCAATGCCCGAATATATACCATCAAAAGCGGGAGCAGAGCTGTTCGACTGCAAGTAGGTGTGAATGTCCAGCCATAATTACTCACAAACGGGTAAGAAAAGGTAGTATTGCCAGACCATACATGATCAAAACAGGGAGCTGAGTTGGTTCAGCTGCAAGGTGTGAATGTCTGACTATAGTTTGTAAAAAGCGGGTAAGACAAGGTGCGAATGCCCGACTATACACAATCAAAAGCGGGAGCGGGAGGTTTTCAGCTGCAAATCCTTCACTCAAACCAAGTGAAAACTGCTTTGTCCTTCATATTTATCAATGTCTAGATCGACTTCAACAAAGAACAACATTGTACTTTGCAGTAAAGAAAGAGCAAATCAAAAGTTTTAGGAATCCGAGAATAAGCTTATTTTCATGAGTTCTGCACGATTATTGATTTTACTATAAATGAATGCTTTCACTCAAACTATGTTAAAACTGCTTTGTCCTTCATATTTATCAATGTCTAGATTGACTTCAACAAAGAACAACACTGGATTTTGCAGTAGAAGAAAGAGCAACACTGAAGGATCAGTAATCCGAGAATAAGCTTATTTTCATACGTTCTGCATGATTTGGGATTTTATGTATAAAATGAATTCCTTCACTCAAACCAAGTTAAAACTGTTTTGTCCTTCATATTGATCAATGTCTAGATCGACTTCAACAAAGAACATTGTATTTTGCAGTAGAAGAAAAAGCAACACTGAAGGATCAGGAATCCGAGAATAAGCTTCTTTTCATACGTTCTGCATGATTTGGGATTTTATGTATAAAATGAATTCCTTCACTCAAACCAAGTGAAAACAGCTTTGTCCTTCATATTTATCAATGTCTAGGTTTACTTCAACAAAGAACAACGTATTTTGCAGTAGTAGAAAGAGCAAAACTTGAAGGAACAGAAATCCGAGAATAAGCTTATTTTCATACGTTCTGCATGATTTGGGATTTTATGTATAAAATTAATTCCTTTACTCAAACTATGTTAAAACTGCTTTGTCCATATTTATCAATGTCTAGATTGACTTCAACAAAGAACAACATTGTATTTTGCAGTAGAAGAAATAGCAACACTGAAGGATCAGGAATCCGAAAACACGCTTATTTTCATACGTTCTGCTTGATTTGGGATTTTGCTATAAAATTAATTCCTTCACTCAAACAAAGTGGAAACTGCTTTGTCCTTCATATTTATCAATGTCTATATCGATTTCAACAAAGAACAAGGCTGTATAGGAAAGGCAGTATAGGAAAGAGCAACCCTGGATGATCAGGAATCCGAGAATAAGCTTACTTTCATGAGTCCTGCACGATTTCGGATTTTCCTATAAAATGAATTGCTTTGCTCAAACCAAGTTAAAATAGCTTTGTCCTTCATAGTTATCCATGTCTAAAATGTATCAAGCATAAAGTTCCTCATATTACCCTGAATGAGAAAGAAGCATCCCTTTGGTTGAGCAATACGTTCCTTTTGCGGAGTTATGCATGATTTCGGATTTTGCTATAAAATTCATTCCTTCACACCTTTTTTTTCACCGCATTTTATAGATTATGGTTGGAAATTTCAACCACTCTAATCCGAAGACCTCTCCTCCCGCTTTTGTTAATATATTTGAACTTTAGTTGGACATTCACCCCTTTTTGCAGCTAAACCACCTCCGCTCCCTGTTTTGATCATGTATGGTCTGGCAATACTACATTTTCTTACCCGTTTGTGAGTAATTATGGCTGGATATTCACACCTACTTGCAGCTGAACACAATCTCTCTCGCTTTTAATTATGTTTGGATATTCGAACCTTTTCTTTACTGCTTTTTGCCAACTTTGGTCGGACGTTCACACCTTCTTGCAGCCGAACACCTCCGCTTCCGCTTTTGATGGTATATATTCGGGCATTCGAACCTTTTCTTACCAGCTTTTTACAAACGATGGTTGGACTTTCACACCTTCTTGTAGCCGAACAACTCCGCTCCCGCTATTGATTGTGTACAGTCGGGTATTTGAACCTTTTCTTACCCGCTTTTTACCAACTATGGTCGGACATTCACACCGACTTACAGCGGAACATCTCCGCTCCCGCTTTTGATGGTGTATAGTCAGGCATTTGAACCTTTTCTTACCCGCTTTTTACAAACTATGCTCGGACATTGAAACCTTCTTGTAGCCGAACACATCCACTCCTTCTTTTGATGATGTATGCTTGGGCATTCAAACCTACTTTTTGCCCGCTTTTCATTAATTTTGGGTGGACATTCACACCTTGTCACAGCCAAACACCTCCGCTCCCTGTTTTGATCATGTATGGTTGGACATTCGCACCTTGTCTCACCCGCTTTTTGCAAACTATGGTCGGCTGTTCACAGCTTCCTCTCCACCATACTTGTATGGTGGGATATTCACACCCACTTGCATCCGAAGACCTTTTGTTGATATTTAGTCGGTCATTCGCAGCTTACCCGCTTTTTACAAACTATAGTCAGACATTCACACCTTGGTGCTGAACCACCTCAGCTCCCTGTTTTGATCATGTATGGTCTGGCAATACTACCTTTTCTTACCCGTTTGTGAGTAATTATGGCTGGACATTCACACCTACTTGCAGTCGAACAGCTCTGCTCCAACTTTTGATTATGTTTGGTTGGATATTCGAACCTTTTCTTAACTGCTTTTTACAAACTTTGGTCGGACGTTCACACCTTCTTGCAGCCGAACACCTCCGCTTCCGCTTTTGATGGTATATATTCGGGCATTCGAACCTTTTCTTAGCAGCTTTTTACAAACCATGGTTGGACTTTCACACCTTCTTGTAGCCGAACAACTCCGCTCCCGCTATTGATTGTGTACAGTCGGGTATTTTAACCTTTTCTTACCCGCTTTTTACCAACTATGGTCGGACATTCACACCTTCTTGCAGCTGAACACCTCCTCTCCCGCTTATGATGGTGTATAGTCGAGCTTTCAAGCCTTTTCTTACCCGGTTTTTACAAATTATAGTTGGACATTCAGACCTTCTTACAGCCGAAAACCTCCACTCCCTCTTTTGATCATACATTGTCGGGCATTAGCACCTTTTCTTACCCGCTTTTTACAAACCATAGTCGGACTTTCACATCTTTTAGTAGCCGAACAACTCCGCTCCCGCTATTGATTGTGTACAGTCGGGTATTTTAACCTTTTCTTACCCGCTTTTTACCAACTATGGTCGGACATTCACACCTTCTTACAGCGGAACACCTCCGCTCCCTCTTTTGATGGTGTATGTTCGGGCAGTCAAACCTTTTCTTACCTGCTTTTTACAAACTATGGTCAGACATTCAACCCTTCTTGGAGCCGAACACATCCACTCCTGCTTTTGATTATGTATAGTTGGGCATTCGCACCTTTTCTTACCCATTTTTCAGTAATTATGGGTGTACATTCACACCTTCTTGCAGCCGAACACCTCCGCTCCCTCTTTTGATCATACATTTTCGGGCATTCGCACCTTTTCTTACCCGCTTTTTACAAACCATGGTCGGACTTTCACACCTTTTAGTAGCCGAACATATCCACTCCTGCTTTTGATCATGTATGGTTTGACATTCGCACCTTTGCTTACCTTCTTTTTATACTGATTGCTCAAGATTAAGTTGTTCTTTCTCAAACTACAAATTTTTTTTAATTGTTGAAACTTGATTTGAAGTGGATAAATAAGGAAGACAAACAGTTTTAAGTCAGGCTGATAGCAATTAATTTTATAGCAAAATCTGTATTTCGTCATTTGTCGAGAGATGCTTATTGCTGAAGAAGTTCTTTCTCATTCTACAAAGTACAACGTTGTTTATCATTGAAACTTGATTAGACATGAATAAATATGAAGGACAAAGCAGTCTTAACTTGGTTTGAGTTAAGGAATTCGTTTTATAGGAGAATCCGAATTCGTGCATAACTCGTAAAATAGAGCTTATTTTCGGAATTCTAAAGAATGAGTCTGGTTCTTTCTCATAATACAAAGTTTGTTGTTTATTGTTGAAACTTCATCAGACCGTTAGATATAGTCGGACTCACCTCGACGCACGGCTTGGGATCTGGAACCAGTACTCTTGAGAGGGGTTGGACTCTCTTCCACTCTGGAGTTGCCCGTGGTGAGAGGCGCAGAGCAGGTGTGGGCATACTTATTGCCCCCCGGCTGTGTGCCAGTACATTGGGGTTTACCCCAGTGAACGAGAGGGTAGCCTCCCTCCGCCTTGGGTGGGGGGACGAGTCCTGACTGTTGTTTGTGCCTATGCGCCAAACAGCAGTTCAGAGTACCTACCCTTTTTGGAGTCTCTGGGGGAGGCACTGGAGAATGCTCCTACCGGAGACTCCCTCATTCTGCTGGGGGACTTCAATGCTCACGTGGGCAATGACAGTGAGACCTGGAGGGGTGTGATTGGGAGGAACGGCCCCCCCGATCTGAATCAGAGTGGTGTTATGTTGTTGGACTTCTGTGCCAGTCATAGACTGTCCATAACGAACACCATGTTCAGGCATATGGGTGTCCATATGTGCACTTGGCACCAGGACACCCTTGGCCGCAGTTCGATGATCGACTTTGTGGTTGTATCATCGGACTTGCAGCCGTATGTCCTGGACACTGGGTGAAGAGAGGGGCGGAGCTGTCAACTGATCACCACCTGGTGGTGAGTTGTCTCCGCTGGTGGGGGAGGATGCCGATCAGACCTGGCAGGCCCAAACGTATTGTGAGGGTCTGCTGGGAGCGTTTGTCAGAATCCCCCGTCAGAAGGAGCTTTAACTCCCACCTCCGGCAGAGCTTCAACCATATTTGAGGTGGGGGACATTGAGTCCGAATGGGCCATGTTCCGTGACTCCATTGCCGAGGCAGCTGGTCGGAGTTGTGGCCGTAAGGTGGTCGGTGCCTGTCGTGGCGGCAACCCTCGAACCTGCTGGTGGACACCAGTGGTGAGGGAAGCCGTCAAGCTGAAGAAGGAGTCCTATCGGGCCTTTTTGGCCAGTGGGACCCTGGAAGAAGCTGATAGGTACCGACGGGCCAGACGGGCCACGGCTTCGGCGGTTGCTGAGGCAAAAACTCGGGCCTGGGAGGAGTTCGGTGAGACCATGGAGAACGATTTCCGGACGGCCTCGAAAAGATTCTGGTCCACCATCCGGCGTCTCAGGGGGGGGGGAGCGGCTCACAGTCAACACTGTTTACAGTGGGGACGGGGCTTTGCTGACCTCAACTAGGGATGTTGTGAGTCAGTGGGGGGAGTACTTCGAGGAACTCCTCAATCCTACCAACACGTGCTCGGAAGAGGCAGAGTCGGAGAGCTCGGAGACGGGGCCTCCCATTTCTGGGGCTGAGGTTGCCGAGGTGGTTAAAAAGCTCCTCGGTGGCAAGGCCCCGGGGGTGGATGAGGTCCGTCCTGAGTTTCTCAAGGCTCTGGATGTTGTAGGGCTGTCTTGGCTGACACGCCTCTGCAGTATCGCGTGGACATCGGGGACAGTGCCTCTGGACTGGCAGATTGGGGTGGTGGTCCCCCTCTTTAAAAAGGGGGACCGGAGGGTGTGTTCCAACTATAGGGGTATCACACTCCTCAGCCTCCCTGGTAAGGTCTATTCGGGGGTATTGGAGAGGAGGATCCGTCGGATAATCGAGCCTCGGATTCAGGAGATGCAGTGTGGCTTTCGTCCTGGCCGTGGAACAGTGCACCAGCTCTATACCCTCGGCAGGATCCTGGAGGGTGCATGGGAGTTCGCCCAACCAGTCTACATGTGTTTTGTGGACTTGGAGAAAGCGTTCGACCGTGTCCCTCGTGGAGTCCTGTGGGGGGTGCTCCGGGAATATGGAGTGCCGGACCCCTTGATAGGGGCCGTTCGGTCTCTGTATGACCGGTGCCAGAGTTTGGTCCGCATTTCCGGCAGTAAGTCGGATACGTTTCCGGTGAGAGTTGGACTCCGTCAGGGCTGCCCTTTGTCACCGATTCTGTTCCTAACTTTTATGGACAGAATTTCTAGGCGGAGCCAGGGCGTTGAGGGTGTCCCATTTGGCGACCTCAGAATCGGGTCTCTGCTTTTTGCAGATGATGTGGTTCTGTTAGCGTCGTCAGGCCGTGACCTTCAGCTCTCACTGGAGTGATTCGCAGCCGAGTGTGAAGCGGCTGGGATGAGAATCAGCACCTCCAAATCCGAGACTATGGTTCTCAGCCGGAAAAGGGTGGAATGCTCTCTCCGGGTCGGGAATGAGATCCTTCCCCAAGAGGAGGAGTTCAAGTATCTCGGGGTCTTGTTCACGAGTGACGGACGAATGGAGCGGGAGATTGACGGGCGGATCGGTGCAGCGCCTGCAGTGTTGCAGGCTCTGCACCGACCCGTCGTTGTGAAGAGGGAGCTGAGCCAGAAGGCGAAGCTCTCTACTTACTGGTCAATCTACGTTCCCATCCTCACCTATGGTCACGAGTTGTGGGTAGTGACCGAAAAAACAAGATCGCGAATACAAGCGGCCGAAATGGGTTTCCTCCGCAGGGTGTCTGGGCTCTCCCTTAGAGATAGGGTGAGAAGCTCAGTCATCCGGGAGGGGCTCGGAGTAGAACCGCTGCTCCTCCGCATTGAGAGGAGTCAGATGAGGTGGCTCGGGCATCTGGTTAGGATGCCCCCTGGGCGCCTCCCTGGGGAGGTGTTCCGGGCACGTCCCACTGGGAGGAGACCCCGGGGGAGACCCAGGACACGTTGGAGAGACTATGTCTCTCGGCTGGCCTGGGAACGCCTCGGGGTCCCCCCGGAAGAGCTGGAGGAAGTGGCCGGGGACAGAGACGTCTGGGTTTCTCTGCTCAAGCTGCTGCCCCCGCGACCCGACCCCCGGATAAGCGGCAGATGATGGATGGATGGATGGATATATCCTCCACCAACCAGACTTACAACCCCCGACTAGGGTAGCAGAATTTCTAAGCATCTGTACCCCAAATCTACTATCAAAAATATATAAATTATTGTCTAAGATAGATGACACAATGTCTCTTCCATCCTCAAAATTGGAGGCAGATTTATCCATCAGTTCTGGTCATAGCTTCTAACCACAAATATGTTTGAACACCTTCATAAAGACTCGAAATCCTAATTTACAGCTCATACAATACAAAATCCTTCATAGAACACACTATACAGGACAAAGGATGTTCAGGATGGGTCTAACACACTCAAACATCTGCTCACATTGCACAGATAACACACCTGATGATTATGCACACGCTTTGTGGTTTTCTGCGCCTGTCCAGAAGTTCTGGCTTGAAGTCTGTGAGGACCTATCAACATGGCTAAAGTGTAGCATCCCTGCATGCCCCACACTGTGCATACTGGGTGACTTAGACAACATCAACATGGAAATTAACTCAGCACACATGGTTGTCACAGTGTTATGTATCGCAAAGAAAACTATTCTCATGAACTGGAAAGCGAAGAACAATCTGTGTATTAACCAGTTTAGAAATTTTCTTTTAGATTATATTAGCATGGAAACAATGTCTGCCTCCTCAAAACATCAATTGGCTGAATTTCATTCTCTCTGGTCCCCTCTGATTAGTTTTATCACATAGTGGTGGTGGTGGGTTGCTGGGTGATGGTGGGTCTCAGGCCCGGGCTGCTGCGACTGGTGTGACCGGGTGGTTTGTTTGTTTGTTTTTTGATGTTGTTTGTTTGTTTTTTGTAGAGGTCCTCCTGGGTGGGGTTGGGTTGAGTGGGGTGGGGCGGGATGGGTACCTTCTGGGGGTACAGTAGCTCCCGGAATATGGTCGCTGCAGGCCCCGAGCCTGGTGGACATCAGGCCCTCCTGCCCATTGTTGGCTCCCAGGTAGCGGGGATGCCTATTGCAGCCAGTCCCTGGCTTCCCTCTCTGGGGGAGAGTAGCTCCCCCGGTATATATCCCCATACCCCTCTCCCTTCTGGCTCCTGTACACAGCACACACTCACACATGAAGGGTTTTGGGGGCGTGTGTGTTCGGTGGGGTGTAGTGGATGGGGCCACGTAGGTGGTCCCCTTTGGTTGCACTCTGCAGTTCCCTGCCCCTGTTTTAATTACACCTTAGACATTACTACTTATCAAACACACTCACACACACACATTAGGTCTTGGGGGGTGGTTACACTGAGTGGCATCTGGTGGGCGGGGCTCTTTGGGTATGGAGGCTGCCCAGAGTGCCGCGCTCCCAGTTCTACAAGTTTGGCTGCCCCTCAATTTTAATTGCTCACTATTAGAAAATATTGAAGAGCCAGAAGGGTGAGGGGAGGGGTCTTCTTCGCACACCCCTGCTTCCTGGTGTCTGCTTGGGGCAGGAGGGGCCAGGAGGATTAATTAATTGTTCTGCTGGTTCGGGGTCTTTGGTGGCTGGGGGGTTGCTGGCCTCCTGGTGTGCCCGCTGCACTACACCCCAGCAGAGTCGAGGGAGGTAGGATGTGTGGATGTGTGGATGTATGGGACGTGAAAGTGTGTGTGGTAATGATTGGGCCTGGATCTGGGACTTGCTGTCGCCTGGCCTGCCTGTGTTTCTCCCGATGGGGCATCAGCGTTGCCTCTCCCCACTGCTCGCGACTTCACCCACCTGTGGGCACGTCTTGACTCCCAGGGCACTTGGCCAGGGGCGCTGGGGCAGGCGCTGACCCACTTTGTGGCTGTCTGGGGCGCTTGGCCCTCCTGGGTATTGGATGGGGCCTCTGCCGGGGGGTTTGGGGGCGCTCGGGCTCCTGGGGCCCAGGTCCAGTGCACGGCCCATGTCTGGGCGGCTGGGGCCTGGCGGGGTCGGTGGGCTGTTACCCCTGTTTCCCGGAGTGCCTCTGCCCTATGCTTATGGGGGCTCTTTCCGGGGGCTTCCTCTGCAGTCTTCTGGGTGGATGCGTGGTTGCCCCTGCAGTGGGCTGCCTGGGTTCTGTGCTCTGTGGGGGCTGCTGGTGGCCTGGGTCTTGTGGCCCTCTCTGCCTGCTTCTGATTGCTTGGGGGGGGGGGGGGGGGGGGGGGGGGGGGGGGGGCTGTGGATTGTGGCCCTGTACGCTTATACACTCATAACTAAGCACGGTTATCATGTAGGTCCTGTGCCATGGGTGTTGCATGTTCTCACACACACACACACACATTCATTAGTCCAGTAGCATGGTCACTAAGCAGTTGATGTATTATCATGTCGTCTCAGGTCATCTATATCCACAGCTGTGTTGTATGCGATTGCCGCTTCTTGTGCTTGTTTTTGTTTGTGTGTGTTTTTTCTCTGCTTGTCTGCTTTCAGGTGCTCCTGGTGGCGCTAAGGCTGGATTCCCCTCATAGGCCATGGATTGTTGTCTGTTTTGTTTTTTACAGGTGTAGCAGCTGGTTGTCTGGTTTTTGTTTCTATTTTTGTTCTGTTTCCTCTTCTTTCCTCTTCTTCTTTCCTTGTCCCCCGGTCCGGTTCAGTTCAGTTCATGTCATATATTGTAAACAGAAATAAATAAATGGGCATCAAGGGGACCTTTACATTTATAAAACTTCCCTTGGCAAAACAAATCTGTTTGGCATCAAAGGTATTCAGACTACAATTCTTCTGACATAATGCTGAACAGGACAAGGGGAAAAAAAAGTAAAGAAGACAGTTCTGCCGAAAGCCAGGGATAGACCTGTTCTAAGTTCTATACTTTTTAAAAGGGGCGTGTTTATCAACTATGGAATTAGAAGATTTACAAAAATGGTCAAGTGCTAGATCTTCATCTGGGATTTTAACAGTGTCATATAACTATTCAACAGATCAGTTAAAAAAAAGCCTGCTCATGGAGATGTTTCAGGATCTGGATACCAAGCGTGGACCTAATGTTTTCATTTTTGCAATTCTGATACAGGCTATTGAGCAGTGATAACTAACACCAAGTTCAGATACTGCGGATTTTCTACCTTTGATATGTTAAGATTGAGCCAATCAGGGACAACCTTGAAGGATCTCTTTGGTTTTGTAGGATCAGTAATTACCTGAGAAAGGTTGATATTGGTACACACCTTTTTTAAATGATCAGAGGCAGAGTTCAACTTGTTTAAATTAAAATTGCCACATAGAGATTGGGTTTAGGCCACATGCACACAGAATGACATGAACAAATATAAGAAATATTAAACATTTACACATAGATTTTTGAATACATGTAGAGGAATGATACTTTGAAATGTGCTCATTGCGGAGTTATGATCAGTTGAGTAATGAAGGTTGAACTATTCTAGGAAAGAGGTTTTATTCCCAGCATCATGATGGACACTCCTGATATAGAAGGTTTCGCTAACGCATTGGAATTGTTTTACTATTTTCATATGCATGTGCAATGAAGAATTGCTTGCTGCTGATAAATGCAAAGAAGAACAGCTTACACATAGATGCTCACATATAGGCTGCTGAATGCAATGAAGACCTGCTTATCAAGTAAAGTTCAATGTCAATGTGTAATATTCAATTAGGATTTGCAAAACAGTGAAGTTAAACAATGAATGGGTCCATAGTCGGTATGAGAAGACTACAGGAATATTTACCTGGGTGTACGTTCAAACAGAGATGAGAAAATTGCGATAAATAATTGTTTGTTTGTTTGTTAGTATGTATAGGAATGTTATGTGTATAAACTGTGTTGAGTTATAGTTACTCAGTAGTGTCTCAGTGAAACAACCGACGGGGGAAGCCTTGCGGTGACAACAAAAGCAGTGTTTTACTGATCAGTCAAGTTGCTCCAGTGTACTCCATACAAACTGGTTGGCTACTGAAGGGATAGAAAATGGGGAATACTTGTTTTAAAGCAAACAAGGAATTAGATGGGAAAAATACATGTTTTAACGGGACCCAGACAATATTAAATACTCAGACAGATGGGAGAAGAAGTGTAGTTTTGTAGGAAATCACAAAATTATTACATAGAATTAGTGAAATCAATTGAAGAATGCCTTTCTGAAGAGCTGTTTACCACAGATGAGCAGCTTTGCGACCAAGCACATTGTAGATCGCTTTACTGCCAAAATGATCTAATTTAATGGATTGGTTTAGACATGCATAACAGCATTTTAAGAACAAAGAGAGAAACAAAAAGGGACAACGCTTCATGGTGGAAGGGGATGTATAAATAACTG